>NC_070593.1:9989303-10589303 GCF_027409825.1 Scomber japonicus | reverse complement strand
GAAATCTAGGCCAGATGGGTTTCAGTGATAAGGGTAGGCCTGGAGACAACGCACCCATATGGTCTTATAGATGCTCCCACAGGTCACAGGTGAAAGACAAGCAGGAGGGAGAGGTAGACAGGAGGCGAGACAGGTGAGAGGAGGTGAGAGGAGGTGAGAGAGACGTGTGCTGATGTGAGATTAAACAGATGCTGACAGATGACTGTGGGACAAGGTTGAGTGAGTGCCAAAGCGACAGGTTAGCCAAACACCCAGGGGTGAAGACAAGAAAGTGGGGTAAACATCGAAAAAAGGGGAAGACAAAATTCTTCAAGTAACAGAGGATAAAGAGCGAGCAAAAGAAAGTGTTAGAGAAAGAAACAAGCTTAGACAGACAAACTGAACGATTCAGACAGGTAGGAAGGGGAGAAAGAAAAGGATAAAAAAGAGAGAGAAATAGACAGCAAAGTAAAATGAGCAAGCTAGTATGAGATAAAAGAGGGGAAAATGAGACTAGGAGGTGACAGAGAAAATGTGACAGAGAGAAAAGCTGTCAGAGAAGAAGTTATTTGAGAGGCGGGTACGGCATAGACAGGGGATTGAAAGATGGTGGACCCCAAGGTAACTTCTGTTCCTTCTGGGATATTTATGTTGGGGAGTTGGCAAGAAAAAGGGGATGATTTAGAGCCCATCTGGATGGGCTTCAACACCACCTGCCCACAGAGGAAAAGCTGTCTGTAAGGAGACACATATCAGTGAACCGGTGGCACCCGTGTAACACACATAAACATGCATTGTTTACACCGTATACATCAGTGCAGTCATTTCTCCCAGTTGGCTCTGCTCCAGCTTGTTGGATCGAAAATTAAATAATCCCTGTGACGTTAAAATGCTGACTTTCAGGACAATGCAGCACAACAATAATCCTTAGTACTGTATACTGACAAGTCGACCAAGGATTTTTTGGAACAGTGGTTAGTGCTTTACTGGCTGAGTCACCTGTCCTCAATCCAAAGGAGCATGTGTTTGACTTGCTAAAGAAGATGAAAGGACCATGAAACATGGAGGCGGTGGAAGTGGCTGCAGTACAGATCTGGCAGAAGAGTCTTCTGATGTCTGTGGGTTGTAGATCCCTGCACAGGACTTGCAGCCAAATATTAACTATGATGACTTTATTAAAGTTACTGAAAAGTATCCTTTGGACTTTTACTTTAAAAAAAAAAACCTGAATTCATTTTCTTCCTCATATAACATTTGTAAAGCATTACATCCTTGTTTGCAAACCAGCTAGCTAGTTCCTTTTGTTGGTGCATTTTTGCAAGTCTTTGATGGCATTAGGTCTTAAACATTAGGCTGGTGGGATAGCATGAAAATCAGCAGGAATATATATTCCTATGAATACTATATATGTATACATGTGTTCATCCGCAATGAAAGCAGGAGATACCAATAAAAATGGGAACTGCTCATCAAAACATACCTCAACTGGTGGTTAAAAGCTAAATTAGTACTCATCCAATTACTTTTTGTCACCTAAAATTGGGTATTATGCATAACAAAGGGCTACAACCCCTGCACTATTTATCTGGTGTGAATATAACATCACATGTCAAAAAAAGCTGAAAATTAGCCTGTTAAAATCACAGTCATTATTTCACTTTGAATTCAGTGTGCTTCATCACAGAGCCAACACCAAAAAACATATAATTGTCCTAATTGATTCTGAAAGGCATAATTGTGCTTCCAGTAAAGTGTTTGTTGGATTGTTTAAAAGCGTTGGAAAGTTGCTCTCGCACACACTTCCAAAGGTGGAACTGGGACGTTGCAACTGCCAATATTTTTAACTTTCCAAACTGAATGAATCTGCCAAGCACACAACCAGTGTCACACAGCAATTAGCCTAGCAACGGGTGTGGAGGTGGAAAAGTTTGCAAGACTTCAACTATGCACTGTTTTCTCCATCTGAACAATTGATCAAAAATCAATTAAAGTGTGGACGCTCAGAACAGCTATAAACACTCTGCTTTCAGGCTAATCAGATGAAACTAGTATGTTTAAAGCATGCTGAAGTCCCACTAGCTCACACACACACACACACACACATACAGTATGCACACATACAGCACACTGCACAATCCAATTCCTCCTAATCTCTTGTAACCACTATATACTACGTAGACATTGCTGTAGATGCAATCATACACACAGACCTGTACACAAAACACACTCAAAAGCACACTCAGACGTGACAGTCACGGCTCTACCCCACACATGCATGGATACACATACTCAGTCAAGATTGTATCCGGGAGCATCCATCATACAAGCAAGCGGTTTATCATTTGTTAGGAAGTCTGGTTTCAGGCCCCTCTTTCTAGTTTGTTCCCATTCTCTTTCTGTATTGACCTCTGTTCGAGATGCCTCCATAAAGCAGAGCGGAGCGGAACAACAGATAAATCCTGAATGATATCCCAGGCTGACTGCTGGTGCAGAGGAAACATCAAGACGATCTGATATTCATACGCATAACATCTAACACATGAACACTATTTATGAGCCGGAAGGAGACACGCAGACATGGTACAACTGATAGAGAGAGAGAGTGTGTGTCACTGCAAGACGTGGGGTAGCGAGGGAAAAAAAAGAGATTTGAAAGCAAGGATTGAGGGCAATGGATGGGTGAATGAGGCAAGGAGACGGTAAATGAGGGCGTCAGGGTGGGGTGACACAAAAAGAAAAGAAGAGAGAAAAGTTTAGGGATGAAGAGAAGAAAAACGGGATGTGATCAAGTTTCCTTCCTCATTGCCCTTCACAACAGAGGACAGACCGTCCTCCAGATAGCACTAAAGCAGCTTCCCTGTCGCACTTATCTCATGCCAAGTCACGCTACACAGCGGAGCAATATTTCACTCTAATTCAGGTCAGTAGCATGCATATATCTTGCTTCTGTCCTGCAGTCACACTGCTTGAAGAACAGTGCTTGAGTTGAAGAACATGATGAAATTACATAAAATGAGTTTATAACATTTTTGTAGACTTATTTTATGACCAAGACCAAAAGTGTTGTACCAAAAGCAATCCCAACTAGTCTCACCTGTGTGCTTACTGAGCTACCTACTATAATTCAAGGTCTTGGTTGGGTTCTTGGCTTGTGGATACGATATTGGATGATAAACAAGAATATTGTGTTTCTCCTGTTGTAAAGAGGCTGTTGCAGCAGGAAACGGTACAGATAGAGCATAATCAATACATTCTGAACTACCTCAGGCAAGAAAAACAGAGCTTATTAAAACAAAAAGGGGAATAGACGGAATTTGTTTCAGGTAAAAATGGCTGTGTAGCAATGCTTGTTTTTCTCTGTTTATGAGCGGTAGAATGGACTATACCCTTATGTTAAGGTTAAGGTGTTATTATAATATGAGTTTTTGCTCAAGGTAGGCTGTTTGTTTGTATTTTTGTTTTTTTTCCAGTCATGACACAAGATTGAACTGAGTGAGTGAACATCAGCGCATTCAGGTGTAATAGTTTGGTAGGAAGATTCTTTTCAGGCATGACAGCTGAGCGTAAGGGTTGAATGGTGATATCTTTTTCAGGTAACTCAGTGGTGAGGACTGTGGTGGAGGTTTGTCAGGCGAAAAGATTGGACGAGGTATTTCAATTTTTGGTTGAGATGCTGCAGAAGAGTGATGATTAAAATCTACTCTTGCAATAATGTAACAGATATTAGAAGCATAGAAAGAATCGGCTTCACTGTTAAGTCTCACCCACATGGCTTTGGGAAGAAGCACTTTGTGTCGCCTTTCTTCACTCAGCTGTCTACATCAAGAAAAGGCATTCAACATAGTGTCTAAAAATATTTCCCCACCCTTTTCAGTGCTGAGCGTTATCAGAGAGTATAAAAACTAAAGAATTCAAAAAATGTCTCTTTGCCTTTCTAGGATATTGTGAAAATTCCTGTACTTACTGTACAAGAGATTCACACTTCTGTCCATGTCCAAAAGGGCCAGCAGGTCACAAAAGTTGGAATATCATTAGCGATCAATAAATATAAATCAATCGCAGGCATGGAGTGGCCAAAACATTTAAATCATTACAGAACAGTCTAGGTTTGCCAAGATTATATAACACATTTCAAATGCATTACTGCGGGACTGACTAGTTTGAATAATCATCTCACAATTCTCCTGCTGGCAATACTACTAATAATAATAATAATAAAGACATAGGATATATTTTCCATGAGAGATGAAGCATGAAAATTGAAATTTCATGCTTTGAATTTTTGTCATATTTTCACTCACATTGAATAAACAGTTGAGTTTGCCATGTAAGTCAATTGGGAGATTTGGGATTCCATCTCATTTAGCCACTGGTGTAAATGGTTATCCAGCTATGGGGGGATATTTGTTGTTGTTGTTGTTTTGGTGGATGAAAAAAGCAAAGTGTATGCTTCAGCAAAGCAACCATTATACTGGACACTCCAGCTGCAGTTGCCCCCAGACTTTGTTAAACAGTGCTAATTTTCAAAATGGCACTGTATTACAGTCGCAGCACTTATTGGCAGCCTTGTCAGCTCTGGTGAAAAGATGCCCAATGGACCAGGCGGTGCCCGGTCTGTCCATTTCAGTTCTTTGTCCATCCTGTTACAGTCTGAGTCAGGCTGTCCTGACTGGAGCAATGCTGGGCTACAGATTCACTGCCAAGACTTTCCCAACAGTGCTGATGCTCTGCCAGTGTTACTATTTGTGTGCAAATGGGTCTATTATTGTCATAATGGTTGATGTGAAGAATGTTTTTTGTGTTTTGTGTGTGTTTAGGAGTATATGCATATGGTAATTAATCGTGTGCACTTTGGTGCCAGCCCTGTCTACTATTCATGTGTGAAGGTTGGGTTGGATGTGGTTCAAAATTGGTAAAATACCTTAATTCATAAGATATGAATCTCACAAAATAATCCCATTACATTCAAGAGCTTTCGATTAACTTCCTCAAAGGAAGGAGTGGTCAGGGAATTGCAGATGTTGAAATTTCTTTTCCTCTGAGTACTTTTAAGACTTCTTGTTCATGTCAGCTCAAAAGTTCAGTTTGATTTTTAGTTTTTAAAACTGCATCAATTGATTTTTTACCCAATTGAGGATATAGGAACAAGATGAAAACTACACTGAAATGAAAAAGTGAAAAATGTGTCAACAAACAGATCCCTATCCACACAGCCAGAAGACACTGAGTAATATTAGCATTCATCTGGAGTCATGTTTCTAGCTCTCTGATGAATGGAACTTCTTTGGTCTCCAACAACTCCTGTGCAGCACTGTAAATGTAAGATGCTCCATTATGTTCTTGCAGCTACAAATTGTGTCTTTTTGTGGTGGACGGGTAGCATACAGTAGGTTTATCTGACTCTTCTTGCTAAAACAGCTGCCTGATTCTGTGAGAAACAAGGATAATGGCGGTGGAATCTACCAAAACAATAATAACAATAAGCTAAAAATCCTAAAAGCAGAGCTGAGGGATTAGTCACTATGACTGGCATCTTTCACATATTAATTTGACTCGCTATCGACATAAAATATTAAGAGCAGCTTTTTATTTCTAGTTTTGTTAGAATTGCTGAAAGCTAAACTATGGATTTCAATTGGGATTTCAAAGCATTCACATTTAATAACCAAAAACAGCAGTGGATTCAGTTTTAATCACATTCTTAAACATATTAGTCTTTTAATACACTGTAGGTCTTACAGTACACAGTATGAGGAGTGCTGGTCAGTTGTAGTTCCTTGCTGGCACTTAAAGGATGAGATATTGATCCCTGTGCATACAACTTCTTTTCCTGCTTTACGTAAATCAGTTTGTGATTGACAGACCCTGGACACGGAGCTGTCCGTCCCATTGACTGTTCATCAGCATACCACAGTACCCGCCTCTGTTCTGCAGGAGTCCAGTGGGTTAACCACGCTTTCAAATCAGCATCAGCTGCTTTTCCTAGAGCATTTATTAACAGTGGATATTTTCTAAAACCTAATAATACAGCTGGTTTTCTCTCTATAGCATGCCTGAGATTGCACAAGCCTAAGTGATTAGTTTTGCAGCGGCACAAATCGCTTGGAGGTAGATTGTCAGCGGAGAGTGCAGGAGGTCCTAGGGAAGAAAGCATTCAGTCCTCCAGCTATTTAATTATGAGGGCAGTAGACCCCTGGGTGCATGGCTTCATTCTCCCACAACAGTGGCTCACTAACAAAGTCCGTTGAGTGCCTTTGATTGATCTAAAGCCATTTGAGGTGGCCGTGAAAAGACAAAGGCAGTGACAGAAGGAGGGAAGGACAGAGGAGGGGGAGAAGTGGGCAGGGCAGTTGGTAGGGGAGGAATGGAAGCTTAAGGGATGGAGTTAAGAAAGATGGAAGGAATGGAGCAGCGAGAGGGATGTCAGCAGGGAGGGAGACACAGAGGCAGGGAAAAGGAATGAGGGATGAAGGGGAGTAAGGCGTGGATGGATGACTGGAGGGATGACCAGAGGGGTGGTGGTGGTGGTGGTGGTGATGGTGTCTTTCTTGGCACAGCACTTTCCTGCACAAACAACATTCACACACTGACCCAGGAGGTGCACTGGGCTGGGCACATAAACATTTACACAGAGAAGCCAACACAAAATACACACTTTGTTAAAATGTTGTTAGGGCTTCCACAGTATCAGGGGAGCAGAGATGTGGATGTATTTGCATAAGTGGGTATTATACTCTGAGCCAGTGGACAGTAGCGATGGCTAAAGTAGATAAGATAAAGCTTTCACTCTCTTTCTCTTCCTCCCCTGCCCCATTACCACACACAGACTCTCCATTTATTGCTTACTCTCTACTTTTTCTCTTTCTCTCTCTTTCACTCGGGACAGAAATCCCCTACCCCCCGCCCCCCACCCCCTCCCCCCTGCTGACCGAACACACACTCGTTTGTTGTGCTGCAAACATTTTCGTTCCCTCCAACTTCTCCCCCTTATCTGACTTGCTTAACTCCCAGTGTGAGAACTTTTTCAATTATCCCTGCCTCTACCTCTGAGTGTTTGGGACGAAGGCACTGTTTTGGCAGGATAACAGTCCGCAGAGGAGAGAGGGAGAGGGAAAAAGAGAAGGGGAAAAATTAGAGTGAGGAGGGAGGGAGGGATGAGAGGTTGAAGGGAGAGATTCCGCAGTGACTCCGTTCCAACAAGTCATCTTTCATTTTTATGACTTCAATCAAGTGTCCTTGAAGCCAAAATATACTCAGATCATGCACTCTTATCCTGGCTGGAAGGCTATGATACGTTTAAGTATAATACCTGTGCCTGCCTCTCTATCCACTGTGCACACATTTTAATAACTGTCAGTCTAATGCTGTCATTTATTAGCAAACTGCGCCCTGTCACTGCTCTGCTTTGGCACAAATATCAGATTCCCTCTTTTTATTTTTTTCTCAATTGTTGTGTCTCACTGTGTCTCTCAGTTTCTCTCTCTCCCTCTCTCTCTCTCTCTCTCCCATATCCCTTCCCACACCTTTCATCTACTACCTCCACCTCTCTCTGTGTCTCTTTCTCTCTCTCTCTCTCTCTGGCACACACACTCAATTCCTCCCTTGGCAGGCGACCACTGCAGTTTGTCACACACTGTGCAATATGGTACAGATTGGAATCACTTAAATAATATTTCTATTTCTCTCTGTTTCTGTCTCTCTCTCTCTCTCTCTTTTTCTCTCTCTGTGTATGTGTGTGAGTAAGAGTGTGTGTGTATGAGGGTGTGAAGGTGAGACAGAGAGTGTGAACTTGCTAAGAAAGTAACCTTGCCCAGAGAACTTTCGCTCCAGAAAGTCAACTGTCGCCTTTGTGTGTGTTCCAGGACAGTTACAGAGTTACAGGAGTGTGTAATTCCATCTGTCAGAGTCTACCTCACTGGGATGCACTCTGTGTGTACGCTGTGTGTTTTGGGTGTGAATGTATCTGTATGTGTACTCATCCAAGAAAGCACACAGCGGGACTGCATCCTGCTTCTTCAGCCATTACGATCCCATGTCCCATTCCCATCCTTCTTTTTTCTTATTAAGACTTTTCTTCTCCGCTCTCTGTTTCTCCTTCTCTCTCCATTTTCTTATGCCCCCCTTCAGCTCCCACCCCATTTACCATTCTCTCCCCCTCCATCTGTACTTCTTGGGCCATCCATCTCCTCCACTCCTCCACTTTCTCTCTCCCTCTTATCGCTTTCCTTCCCTCCCTTTTCCTCCTGCTCATTTCCCACCTGCATGGGATTGCTGTTCGGAGCCATCGAGCCCAGAGCTTGTAATACCCTGACCAGAGTTATTTAGCCGCGCTATGACAGGTAGGGAAATGAAATCACCACTTGGCTGTTTGTGTGTGTGTTTTTCTTTTTGTTCCCCTTTACTGTTCCTCCCTTCCCATTTATGAGACCCTGCTGCAGGGTTATTTTTAGTCGATTGCCACCTTGTCACTGGCCTGTAAAATCCGACCGCCAGACGTTCACTTAGGCAGAAATTCTCTATCATGATTGCGGGATTGATGAATGATATTGTTATCTGCAGTTGTGTTTTGGCATGAATCAAAAACACCCCTCTCTCTCTCGCCCCCTCTCTCTGTCTTTCTCTCTCGTACACTGTCATTTTTTAAAACTACTTCGGAGGAGGAAGCTGTAAATAGTCCTATGGTTGATGACTGACTGATGATAAACTGACAAATTGATCAGTTGATTGATGGTCTGGGTCATTCATTCTGTGTGCCTGTAGTTTCTGATGAATACAAACTCAGCACATTTCCCATTTATATATTTCTTAACAGACTGTGTTAGGGACACAGAATCCATCATTTGTTGCGAAGGGTATGTTAAAAAATGTCGACAAATTACAACAACAAAAAGTGGGCAAACTGCCTGAAAAGGGGACACACTTGTTTGACAAATATTCACTAACAAAGGCCATGCCAGTTGGTGCTGTATTTAAAAGAATTGTTTATTATTATGTTTGGCAGTCAATTTGCGGTGGGATGATTGAGGCAGAGGAGAGGAACGAAGACGGTTGATCGCCAGGGGTGGGGAAGGTGAACAGGAACGGGAGGTGTGACGAGGTTGTGTATGGTGTATGGTGGGATGACAAGGTTCAGGGATTAAAGGGGGTTTGATTGGAGTTGTGACGTGGCTGTAGCATCTAAGAACCAGCAGGGTCGAGGCTCAGGGTGGAGGCATGTCTCAATGAGTTTTCCCCCAGTGGTTACTATAATGAAAGATGAAGAAAGAGATTTACTGAAGTGTTAACCCTAACATGTCTTTGATGGTAACTGGAGCACCCAGTAGAAATCCACATGAACACGTGGGGAACACGCAAACTCATCAAAGAAACAAAGAAATGACCTGGGACAGCTAAAGATGAAACCCAGGACCTTCTTAGTGTGAGGCACAATAACTTCAACTTCAGTTACAGACAGTAACTTTAACAAAGAGATTTTAAGACTAAGCAAGTTTTCCCAAATCAACCAAACCCAGACCTCTGAGCTCTGAAGAAAATTATTTGGCCAGTAAAGATTAGCAAAGATGTAATGGGCTGATGCTATACTTCAAACCAGAGAGCTATATTCTTCTGAGAACTTGTTTGAATCACAGTAGTATGCTGACATTAAACTGCTAACATGAATACATATTGAAATGTATCTAAGATGGTGCAGTTCAGCTAGTAGAAAGGTTTCTGTGGGTGCTGCTGAAGGTCGTTAGGTTCTTTCTTTCTTTGTCAATTCTCCGTTCTCTAGTGTAGTGTCATCCATAGCGTTTACGTGTGACAGGCAAGTTGGTCACCTCTCAAGCAGAAAATAGTGGATTATGTTCCCTTTAGTTCTCCCATAGCTCCATGTTTTGTGTCCAAACAGAAAAAAAATAAGAGGTGCTGATTCCTGAGTTCTCATTTTTCATTCAAAACATTTCACACTCTCTGAAAGGATCCCATACCACTCCTAGTACCATAAAACTCCTAGGTGGATCCCTTTGGTCATGCTTCCATAAAGAAGTGGGTGTTGTAGCCTTGAGGTCAGAGAAGCAGGTTTGGATTGGGCGGTTGCTACAGGGGAAAATGTGAGGAGAGTACTATGTAAGGCGATTTTTAAGGAAAGGAGGTGGAGGATGGAAGAAGACTGGTGTGAAAGCTCCAAAATGTAAATGTGAAGGAAGGAGGGAAAACGTGACAAAGCTCAGTTAACATTCTGTTACAGGTGAAAACTCTTCTGTCTACAAGGAAAAATAGCTGGTACTCTGTAGAAACCAATTTTTGTTTTTTTGACAGCACATTTTTCCATCTGCATGTTTTTTCCAAGCTCAGGGGCCCAGCTGAGGTGACAGATTGGTCCCAAGGAAAGGACAGACTGCCTGATGTTCAAGTATGAAAGACGTGTGAAGTTCTGATCCGTAAATGTCATTTTATCTCTTGGCTATCTTTCAAAAATTCATTTTCTCTCTATCTCTATTTAGGGTGTAGTTTTACACACACACACATATATACACTCTCTCTCTCTCTCTCATACTTTCTCTACCTCATCTGTCAGATGCTTAATCTGATATTAAACGTACTCCCAAATGCTACACTACCCTTCAGAGCTCCCATTTACCTTTGAGACACATGCGCACCTGCCAATGACACTCCCTCCTCTTCCGTCTTTGCTACCTCTCTCTTGCTCTCGGTTTCTCTCAAACACGAGGACACACCTGCCACAGACATTGATTTCTTACCCACCTTCTTCACTCTCTCTCTCACACACACATACACACACACACACACACACATTTCTCTTTGAGCAGCCTCCCTACAAATGTCAGGTGGGGTAGTGGGGTAGGGAGGTTGAAGGAAGAGGAAGGAAAGGTGGATGGGGATTGAGTGAGAGATGCACACATCAGACATGAGGAAGATTTCACTTTTGCGTGAAATCACGTTCTCAGACTGGCGCAGATATGCCAGCCGGGGAGAAGAAAGCAGTGGGAGGAGGGGCTGGGAGGCAGGAGGAGGGAAAAAAATGTGTTCTTGGCACAGTAGGTTTTCATAGCTATGAAATATATTACATATTGAAAAACACAGATTTTATATTGATGAAATTATTACTAGAAAGGCTCACATTCTTTACCCGGACCTGTTTAAGTGGTTCATTTGGACCTGGATGTGGTCCGGCCATTGAGATTGGGTGTCAATTTCACGGTTACTTTGTCTTGTACCACAACCTAAGCTTCAAAGAAATGTCTTAGATAGAAAGAGGAGCGTATAATCGCCAACATAATATGCGCTCACACATGCTCATGCATACTATACACAGGGTTGGCATAATCTCCCCCGCTTTGGCATGTGGATGCACACTCAAGACGTCCGCACACTTTTATGCATATGCTCCATATTAGACACAGCAGCTGTGCTTGCAGAACATGGGTAGCAGAGACATAGTATATGTTTTTAATACAAAGTATGCACATGTGGCACATACTTACACCTGTAGTAGATATACACATTCGCGCATCGTGCTACTGTATTTGTTTTTTTATTATTTTGTTATTCTTCTGTTTGCTTGGGTAATATTAATTATTCATTGCTTCTGGCAGCCCACAAATACCATCCCAGGAGATTAATATAAAATTTATCTGTCCCACTTCCTCAACAGCACGCAGACTTGGGTCCACAGTTTACCTGACACTGAGATAGAAGCCTATTTGCTATGCAGGGGAACCTCCGTCAAGCCGAAGACCTAAAGTTGAGTTAATTAAACATTAAGCATTAATCAAAATGAGATCGTTAATCTCGACACAATTATCTGTGATATTTCCTAAGTTATGTGCTCGTTCTGAGGCATACTGAGTGCAAGGGGACATGCACTCGGCCATCCACGCAAGCCGATGCACATAAAAGTATACACATAGAGAAGACTATTTGCATGGCCTTCTGCGTACTGTAGTCTGTGTGTGTCTGTGTGTGTGTGTGGGCTGACAAGCCACCTCTCATTGCTCTTTGATGCCCTTTACATGTTTCAATCAACATCAATCAGGGCTTGGGATGCAGCTCTTCATATTAATTGAGGGTGAAAAATGCAGGAGCAGAGCGAGGGAGGACATCCACAGATCAGTGAATATTGCTCTCCATTCAGTTAGAACATAATGGGGTCAGATGCCACTGTAGACCACAGTAACTTCGCTGACCTACGCACACCACACCCACACACGCACACAAATCATACACACTCACATCTGCTCCCTCTAATTGAAAGATCACACATCGCAGAGGTGTTTGCCAACTAAGGAAATTAAGTTTGGCTCCTAAAAGTCCCAGTACTTAGGAAGATCTGACTCATGCAATCTTCTTTATGAATCTAAATTGGAGGTGACTTTGTAGAGTGTTAAACTCTGAGCTGGCATTTAAAGAAAGATTATTGCCTTCTCTTTTTCCCTTTTCTTTTGCTCCTATTCAAGCTTTTGACGAGCAGAGCTGCGGTTATCGCTGAGTTTTGTCAAGAGAGAGAGACGAGGTTTCTGGCTCAGAGGCGAGTCTGGGCCTTATCACTGGCTGACTTTGTTTCTGGATATGCCTTTTAGTATGCGCACCACAAGAGCAACACATTCTTCCACACAGGGTTTTTGATACCTCTTTCATACACTCATAGAAACATCAAAGACCTGTGTTTTGTCACATACATGCAACACCACCCGGGCAACTTGTTTCACACACAGCTCACACTATTATACACATGTACACACACATAAACTCGACATTCAGAGATTCAGAGAAATTGCCATCTAATCCCTTTATTTTGATCTCTAACTGACAATACCGTAGTTGCTGAGCTCTAAGTGGGCCACCCTTGCGCCTATGTTGATGATAACACCAAGTTATTTTCCACAACTGCTCCAATTATACCCCCTGGCTGGAAGCCTTATTGGCAGATAAGTGATTAGGACCTAGTGCAGAGATTTGCACCATTTATTTGATGCAGCAATTAATACTGAAACTGAGGTAACAGAGATCCAGATTAGTGAGTTCATTTTCCTTTAGCCTAAAGAGAAGAGGAAAGATGCCCAGTGATGGCATAGTGATTACATTTATACATAAATGGGGGGTCTTAAAGTCCCGCAGACATGGAATCAAATGGATATTGCTAGAAAATTATCATCAATGTTTATCTGCCCTGCATCCAACTCAGCTTTCCAAAACAATGTCTCACAATCATAGAAGATGATCATGGGCTAAAATATCTATCACATATTCCCCAAGTGGCTTCAAAGGCTCCAGGTTGCAGTCACAAAGTTTGTGATCTGTTAAATCAACAAAACTTGCACTATTGTATTGCCTTTCGGGACCTCTTGAAATTTTACCAATCATGTAAGGAACCATGTGTATTACTGTGCTTTAATTTGATGTTTCATTTGTGTCAAAAATTCTGGGACTCAGAGCAAAACGCATTAAAGCTGGCTGTTGTAGTCTGTGCCAACCATTTCCAGCAAATTAAACGACAATGTGTTGTTTGTGATTGCCCTCTGGAACGATACTGTATAAGCATTTTCTGATCTGATGCCCTCATTGGCAGGAGGACATCACTTGTCAATGTCTTTCCAAACCAATACAAGTCACTGCTACAAAAACAAAACTGTTATATGATTCTACACAACTATGGCTAAGATTTGGTCAGGTCAAGCACAAACCACCGTGACCTCTACCCACTGCAGGCTTTGTGGCTCTAACATATACCCTCTACTACTAGAGATCCTTGTCTCTTGAATTTAACAAAATGCTAAAACTACAGATGCTGACTGATCGTTTTTCTTGGTATGACCTAATCTTTTTTATATGCTCTGTACCTGGTCTCCAGGTGTTTAAGTAAACAGGATGCATACATATGCAGTGTGAAGTGTGTGGAAGAAAGGCTGGAATCAAACAAAACAGTCCCACAGCTCATTTCCTCTCAGATGCTCCCCAGTGGGTTAATTGGCCCTGACATATGCAATGATTACCAAAGTGCCAATAAACAAGGTTGAATGTAAATAACAGGTTAAAACTGAAAAGGCAGATAGAAATATGTGTACGTGCTTTCATCAATCTATGTGTGTATGTATGTTTGATTCTGATGTCATGATGAAACAATAGTGTGTTATTTGTCTTGTACTGTAAATGATCCCGTGCATGTGCCTTTTTAAGGCTGTTTAAAGGTTACATCTGAAGGGAGAAGTTGCTGCAAACAATTAGACATCTATATGCAGGATGAGTCATCAGAATGACTAATGGCACATTTACAATGGAAAAAAGGGCTCAGGGGCTATGGTAAGTGCAAGGATCTTGTAATATTACATGCATTTTTAAAAATCTGTATCTTTCCCCTAGAGCATGTTAAGTATACCACTTTAGCCGTGAAAAATCTTTGTTTGTTTAATGGGTTCCTTAAGTGGGCAAAGCGACAGCTTATTATCTTGTTAAATGCCATCAGTTACATTCACCACTTATGCATTTATAAGGTGCAAAAATCAGGTCTACCTTTAAAAACTGGATGAGAAGGTAAGGATCACTGCTTTGCTCTCAAAAGGAAGCCTTATACTGCACATAAAGCTGGGGATGCATGAAAAGTTACTTCCTGTACTTGGGTTATCTGATGGTATCTGTAACCACTTGGGCATTGGACCAACTTTTTTATTACAGCAACAGAAAGTATAATATATCAGAAGCTTCACAGTAGCATTCTGCATCTACTGCAGGTAAACCTTACTCTACAGTGGTCTAACCCCTAGATCTACATAAGCTGTGAGTGAACTCTGGATGAATGATCAACCAACCTGTAAAAAAACACTGCCATTTTATTATTATCCAAGGAAGGGAACAGAACATTTTCCTCTTGAGAGCCATTTCCTGCAGTTTCACATTTGCATTTGACAACTGTAGAGCTGCTATTTATGTTTTGTAGTTTAGGTTCTGATAAAAAAAGGACATAGTATGATGGATGTATCATAATGTAGCATATAAATGTATTATGACCACTGTACTGTCCTTGAACAAGGCTCTTACTCCTGTGGAGCTACTCAGTGGTCAAGGTTAGAGGAGGATATGCTTGTGCTGTATAATTCTCTGAATATGACAAATGTGTGTGTAAATGTATAAAATGTGAACTATAGTGCATTGCCATAAATAAAAACATGCATGCTCAACAAACCATTCCATGATAAATACAGGCTTAAATATAGATATTACAATGGCAGCTACTGTAGGAAGCTTTCTTCATCTATCTTGAATTAGTGCTGCAACGGCCACTGCAAGTAAACCTGTCCTGAAAGTTAATCATTAGAACAACATTAGCCCAGTTTATTCACAGTTTATTGGCAGACTGAGCTAATGACATGCCCAGATGCACAAAATTTATGTGGGCAGGTGCCTTATGTTTGCCCATGTGTCTGCACAAGGAAGCCAGTAAAGGAGAGCCTAATCTTTAAGGAAAGGTCTACTTTAAAACAATTTGTGTCCTATTTTTGTGGTTTTGGTCATGATTGCTTTTGCTAAAGTATTAATAACATTGTATTCCCCAAGTTAGTGTAAAATGTAGTTCAACAGGGCAAGAGCGAGTCAGAATAGTCAAACTTTCATAAGGGCCAAAGGTAAATGTTGAAATGATTACTTTCACTACTGTTTGTGAACTTCCATCACTTCATAGACCGATTTCCTCCTATAACTTTGACATATCGTTGTTGCAGTTGCTGTGCAGTCATGCAGTTTTCTTGTGCAATGAAGGATTTTTCCTGACACTTTGAGGCCACTCACTTTCAGTTTTCTACCTCAAAATACAGTGTTTCAGATAATCTGGGTTAACCCGTGTTTACGACCTATCTTACTGTCGTACTGCTCGTTTCTTGCCCCAGTTGAACTTTGTTGATGTGTCGCCATGTTCCAAGCTCTCAGCAATAACTTTGATATGTACAATGAGAAAAACTACAAAAAGACCAAACTAGTAAACAGAAGTTTCTTTCTATAGTATCCTAGTTTCAGTGCAGTCATACTGCTTGCATAGTTTGCTATCTGACAATGTCCTTGTCCCCGGTTTTCTAATACAGAGCTTGTGTCTTTTTAAATTACCTTCTCTGAGAACTATTTTCTTGTGCCTTTAACCAAAAACGAAAGTTGACACTGAGAACAAATCAGAAATCTCAGAGCCATTCCCCTAAGGGTGGGTGGGGTACATAGGACAGCGGATTGGTTTGGAACAGTGACAGCGCATTGCAAGGGCATTTTACTGCTGCATTTCATTTCCTGCAAAATGGTAAACACAACAATTTTCCGAGCAATGGTATTCAGATGATTCATGTTTATAATAACACTCACCTGAAATGTGCCTCACATTGATACCTGGAATCATTTTCATGGTAAGTGTAGCATTGTTTTTGTTTTTTCCATATGATTGATACTCCTTTTTGGAATTACTTTTTATTTATACATATTCTGTTCCCGCAGTGGTTACTTCTCAGCAATGTATATTTGATCATGTAGCATCAAAAGTGGGCTGAAGCCAAACAACATGCTCATCTGTGTCCCAAATCAATTCACCCCAAATGGCATCTTAATCGACTGGAACTCACAGTCACATTAGAGAGGCACTTCTGGCGTTTGTCATACATATTACCCCAGATTCAGATTAGAGACTAATAGTCTTTTTGTTCACTTACACTGTCTCTGTCGCTCTTGCTCCCAAATGTTTCCCTCTTCTCTAATTAGCCTCTTTATGCTCGCTCTTGCACTTGAAATCGTTCACTCCCTTCTGTGCATGCTCTTCTCCTCTGTCTCTCTCGCCCTGCCGCTCCATCTCTTCGTCATCTCTCTCTTATAGAGATGGATGAAAGGGGATATCAGGGAGTCTGGGTGGAGAGCTCAGCTGATAGGCTGAATCAAGGCAGGTCATTTACTCACCGCAAGCTCATCCATCCTGGAACACACACATACACATACACATACTTGACTCCATACACACTCTTGCACAAACACACTGCCCCTCTGTCTCTAGGTATAATATTTTACTTCTGGGAAGTGTGGCCTGAGTAGCAGTGCTCCAGACGACCGGAGCACAGAGATTCTTTCCATTAGGAAGTTGTTTGTTTTTCTGAGTGTTGGTGACCAAACAGAAAATTGCTAGCACACCCTAAAACTAAGAAATATCAACCACATTCAGACATGCACCCAGTGCCCAAAGCTCTAGGCACCTCATTACTGGCATGATGTGCTTTCAGCAGTGGGGTATCATGAATAAATGTGTCCCCCCTGACGTTTTTGCTGTTTGCGCCTATGTTCCCCGTGGGTGGACTGTTAATGACATCACGCCACTTTGCATTTGTACTTGGGGAACTGTTGGTATCATTCTCCTGCTTACTAAATAATGTTGCCATCTCACTGGTCCAGCTGCCTGCTGGTGGAATTGCAACCCAGTGAGAGGCTATTTTCTACCCTGACAGCCTCTGTGCCAGCCCGGAACACCCAAAACAGCTTATTTTACCCCCAACATGATGGCATGATTACTGCAAATGCTTGACGCCACCTCCAGCAGGTTAGCAAGTGAGCGAGAGAGGAAGATAAAAATGGGCTGCAGGCAGGGAGAGAGAGAGTTATGATCTAGAAAATCGTAGTGATGGAAAACCAGCGGAAGGTGTTCACGAAGGAGCGGGCGCACTTTATCCCTCCATCGCACGGTCTTCATCATTGACAGATGTGCAGCATAATCAGAATACAGCATGTATGTGCTACTGTGGGACGGATGGATGAGTCAGGAAAGAAAATGCGATTACAGTGGCAATCATAACTCAGATTAGCCTTCCTCTGTACCTCTCTCCACTGTTCAACACGGGAATCAATCACCATCACATTCACTATGCCGCCTCATATCACACACAGGGCCGCACCAAGAGGACAAATATTATTCTCTCCGGCAGAGAAAACAACATTGTCTATAGAGCAAGGACAACAATCGCTCTTTTTAATAAATAACGGCAGCTATTATGATCATAAATAGCAAGGGGGCCAGAGGCTGTTTGTAGGGGGGAGGATGATACACGAATCCATTCAGCATATTTCTGCTGTGGGCTTGTATCTCTGCAACTGAGGGGATCAAAGAAGCTCCTGACAAAAGAGGCGCCGATGCAGCGTGCTGAGATGACAGCCTTCACCAATGCTAGCAGTGCACTCAGCACTAACATCGGCTGACTAGAGACCTGACTAACCAGTCCAGAGCAGCACATGCTCCGTCCCCCCTGCTGTGTCCTTTATCTGATTATTATTGATGACATCAGGACGTTCGCAGGCCCGTGGAGGCTCATTAAATCAGAAGTCAACTGATAATGAATGTGAATACAGTGCACTGGATTACTTCATTTACTTAACATTTACAGACTAGCAGGGAAGGATTTGCATACTTTGATATGCACTTGCATTTTAGTTATTCCCTTTGGATCACCGTTTGATTAAACTGTGCGACTTGGAGTCATGTAGCAAAAAAAACTTCTTCATGGCTAATGTACAAAGCCCAAAGCGCTGGTTTGAGTATGTAATCATTCTGTCTGTGTGTTTGTGTGTCGTAATATATGTGTGTGAGTGTCTGTGTGTGTAGAAGCAGCAGTCATTTGGTTCTTTCAGTTCTTAGTCCGAGGGGGAAAAATGCTAATGCACTCACCGACTTGATCATTGAAATTAATTTGGAGCCATGCTGAGAACAATATTCCATCAAATGGTTTGTAAATCACAGACGTTCGCATTTACACAGTCATGGACAGACTCAAATACTTTGAATACGTGGGCAAGTCTGTGCTCACACATCTACACAAATGTGTCTACCTCGATATGGTTGGTTTGATGCTGATGTACAAAATGAGCGAATCCCATTTTCTCTCATGCTTTTCCTCAATTCAGAATGATTGCTATAAACTCGAAGCCTGGAGGAAAAGAGGAGACATGGCCCATCAAGACGTTTATAGCTTTACCCACCCACTACAATGGCATTTTTATGATGCTACTGTACAACCGCCCCCCCCCGCCCCTCCCCCCCAAGCCACCACACCACTAAGGAAACTAACAAGGTCCTTATGTTTAACGGACTCAACAAACTCATACCACCAACAGTTGCCAAATTGTCACAGCTACGAGCAGCCTAAGCAACGAGTAACCATTCGCTCTAATCAAACCTAATTCCAAGTGTGCTTTACACTTTTCGCCTGCTGTTTCATCTCTTCTCCCCCATGGGCCACAATCTCCAGCATACTTTTCCGCTCAATAGCTGTATGGGAGATGGAGATGCGGAATTGGATCGAGTTAAGGTATTTGCATATGTAATTTAGCGGTGACAATCAGAGAGACATGGCACCAACTCCATCAACTGTTAACTGTGAAACAAGATTTAGCCCCTCTTTCAATCTGTGGCCAGTCCTGTGGTGGCGCCTAATAGTGTGTATCTTACTGCTTATCACTCTGTTTCTCTGAGCCAACAGGCTGTTATGCTTAGATAACCATAGTCATTTGCAGTGTTAAGTGGCTGATTGCCTCATAGTTGTACTTTACGTGCGTGTGCGAGTGTGCGCCATACTTTCATGCATGTGTAAGCGCATAAATGGAATTCGCTGCCCTCGCCTGTATATGTGTATTGTGGATTGGTGTGTGTGCATATGCGCGTGTATGTGCTGCAGCTTCTTTCTCTCCACCGAGCTTAGCTCCAGTCCCTGGCAGCATGGCTGAGTAAGATTAAAGTCACCCATATTACACTTAGCGCCAGGAGACGTAAGGAAATTAGGAGAAAATTAAACAATGCTATTTGCATACAATTACACAACAGCCCGGAAAACCGCTCCGTTAGCCACCGTCTGGTCAACTAAACAGTGCTGCTCAGCTTTGCTTCATTAACTATGCAAACAAATCTGCCTGGCCTTATTCAATCACTGCTGTTTATTTGGACTGTGAGAAAAAAAAAGTTACAGACATTCAACAGTTTCTTTATTCATTATGTATGAGCTAATGTATGCGTATAATGCTAGCTGCTTTTGTTTTGCTCTCCTCACAGGAAACCAGGCTCTGCACTGCAGGTTAATTCAAATCGCTTAGGTTGAATTCAGATTAGTTCACGCGTGCATGCAAGCTCACATCTGCTGTGACATTTTCGTCTGACATATAGGTTACAATATGCTCAGTTTTCATCTCAGGTCTGCGAAATATAAGACGTGCTTCCTGCTGAGAAAATCTTTCTCTGTCTTCCTTGAGACACAAGCACGCTACTATCTCTGATTTCTTCCACAACACGCACAATCACCTTTTTACTTTCTTTCACAAATACGGATATTAAACCACCTATCAATTTCCCTTCCATCTTTCATCTCAAACATATATTCACATCCACACATCTCTCTGGCTCACTGTCTGTCTCCCTATATCTCCCTCCATCCTCCTTACATACATACAACCAACTCACCTGGTGACAGCGCTGGTGAAATATTAATGTGTTCAGTGAAGTGTTGTTGTTTGGAGTGCTGGCCTGACCATGAGCTTTGTTTCTGGGCATAGGAAAAAGCTAAGCAGTCATTCAGAGGCTCAGGCAGGGGTCCACCCTGCTGGGTGCAACAGTGAGGACAACTCCGACCAACTCTCTTCATTGGTGCTTTGCTCGATGCAAATCATTCATGGTGAAAAACTATTAACTCAATAATCATACTGGCTGTTAAGCTCATCCGGGGCCACAGTGGGCTTTCTAAATAAGTCAAGCTGCAGCGAGTTAAAGAGATCCCCAGCCTGAAGCTGTGTGGGAAGGAAGAGGAGAAGATATCCGCTTTTTCAGAGCTTCAGCCTCACATCTAAGGCCTCTTTAGCCTTCCTCCACCACCCAAATCTTGAAACTCAAACACACGCACACACGCACACACGCACACACACACACACACACACACACACGCTCAAACAAGTCCCACCTCCAACTTGCTTTTAATAAGCTCTGAAACTGCAGGTGCGGCTGTTTCTTTTCTTACAGTTGTGTTTGTTTGTTTTTTTTCATACTGGGAAATATTTTCTTCTTTTTGGCATTATGCATTCGGTTTCACACATTCCAAGTGTTGATGCTTTTCTTATAGAGGCCTAAATAAGGAATGAGCATAGTAAGTGGGAGCTGCTCTTTCCTGTTCTGATTCAACGCACTCATGTCAGTTTGCTTACTCCACATTGCCCAAAGATCCCTCTGGGTTTATCCTTGAGTATTCGCTCCTCGGTGTGTTTGTACTGTATCTGTGTTCTTGCACGGGTGCCTGTGTGCTTGTTTGTTTGTACCTGCTTGTATATATATGTGTGTGTGTGTGTGTGTGTGTGTATGTGTGTGTGTGCGTGTGTGCGTAGGTTTCAGGGTATGCGCTTGTGTACATCCAGTTTATTTGAAGACCTGAAAAGGTTTGGACAAGCACATCAAACACTACTCTTCATTTGTTTGGTAGAAGCAGAGGTTCAGTTCAGGGCCTCTAATTTGCAGATGTGTGAGAAGAGGTATGGATTTTATATTTTATACTGTAATAATGCTGACATTCCTTCTAGCTGTGCTTATCTTGCATCCTTAGTTCAGAGTCTTTTCTAACCTCAGAGCTTGGCAGATGGAGCTTTTTACCTGGGAATAGAAAAAAGATAAGAGCATACACACACCAAAATACACACACACACACACACACACACACACACACACACACACACACACACACACACACACACACACACACACACACACACACACACACACACACACACACACACACACACACACACACACACACACACACACTCTCTGGAGGTCCTTACAAGTCGAAAACATGTACCTCCTTAGTGAAAACATCCATTACATTCCTAACTAAACCTGAAAGAGACCCGATCATCCTGAGTCTGGACCGACCTGAGCATCAGAGCTGGACTTAGACAGCACCATGGCTGACAGGATCAAGTCTGTTTGTGTGTACCTGGTCCCTGCACAGTGACAAATATTCCCAAACAGAATTGCCTCACAATGCTTTCAGGAGAAACTGCTGGTATTCTTCTAACGTTGCGGTTCTAGACAGTAAAGCCACCTTTTATCTCGTCTAGACTGTGACATCATAAAGAAATACTACCTGCATTCCTCTACAGATCAAAACTGTATTCAGGTTCCCTCAGGTTCAGTAAAAAAAAAGACATTTTAAATTCAAATGCCTGATAACTGCAGCAACAAAGTTGGGCCCGACCCAAAGCAAAAACACAGGAAGTCAAAAACAAACACAAATTTGTGGCGACAGCCTCAGTGGAAGATCTATCATAAGCATTCAAACACAACTATGCCAACATGCATAAAGACGTATATTAGTCACATGCATACATTATATCTGCCATGTCACAGGGATAAACATTGACGCTGCCAGCTTGTTTTTAAGACTTACTGGATTAAGCTCAGTGTTGACTGGCAGGGATTTTATTGTTCTTGATACATTTATATGTTTTAAGGGGCTATATGTAGGGTTTTGTCAAAGTGTAATTAAAGTGGCTATAATCAGTATTTTCAAATTAACAATGGATCGCATGACTTCCAGCATATGAAAAGAGTTGCTTGTAGTGGTGAATTCCACAGATAAAATATCCTCCCACTCCGCAATTCCACTCAACTCTACATAGCGTTTTTGCGTCTTTCAGCTTATTGTTTTGTTTTTACATCCTGCAGCTGTACTGTGTTTGATGTGCCCTCATCAACATAATTTCTGGCCACTGCAGGCAGCTGTTAAACTGTGATAAACTCACTCTATACTATCTGGCCAGCAACAAACTGCACACACACAAAGATAGCGACAAGCTGGTAAGCATAGTGGAGCATGTAGCATACTGAAAACAGAGCTAAAAGGGAATTAATGCAAGTCCAAGTGAATATGGGACTCCAAATGAATGCTAATGCTGTGCTGTAACTGCTGGATGTGCAGGCATCTGTTTGTTAACACCTTTGCCATATCAGCTTTACAAGGTGATAACATGTCAATGTTGGGCTTACAGCTTGTGTCCGCTTGTTTAAAGACTGTTTCAGACAGCTAATCCCTTGGTTAAAACACACCTACAGTTGACTTTACCAAATGTTTCCAATAATAAGATTGTAGGTGTGTTTTTATTCAGAAACCTTTTGGTGATCATCCTTTTTTGGTGCTTTTTTTTTGTTATAATGAATACAAACTATTCATAACAAAACTTTTCAGACAGTGCTGTACATCATGTTTTTACCTATAACCACAGCTAAGAATGCTCTTTTGGGTGTTATTGCTCTCATAGATCATGATAATTAATTGTGCAGAAACATTCAAATGCAGAAAAAGTGACTGCGGTTGTAATAGGTAATAACTCTCCTGATGTGCTGTTTTAAAAAAGATTTATTGGGTCCAATTTGGCGCTTGTCACATTTGATTGCCCACATTTTCTTTTTTTTTCTCCAAAACAGCAGAGTGCTTCCCCATCTTATGGGCTGGAACTCAAAAAAAGGCTCATATCCTCACAATCACATCACACATCCCACATCCCACATCTTCTTCCTCCATCGACTTGAATTTGCTTTCTCCACAAACGACAGCAAATCCAAATACAACTGGTATATTCCTCTGCTTAGCTCTTAATATTATTCTCACGTCCCAGCTCTTGGAGTAATTCTACGGTTGTGCTTATTTGTGAGTCACTCTGGATAAGAGCCTCAGCTATACACTTCAAATGTAAATAAAAATTGAAAGAGAATCCCTCCAAAACTCAATCGAGTTAGCCATAATTGTTAGTGCAAAAGAAATAATATAACAATGCTGGTACAGAACAGCTGACACAGTTGTGGGATGTGCTGCAGATGATAATTACAATTAATTTGACAATGATGTATTTAGGAAGAATCATTCTCTGGTTTTCTAACACGCTACATTCACTAGAAGCATCATTTACAGCTTTTTTACAAGATTCACACTCATCCACTGTGTGCCACATGACCCATTTTTGTATATTTTTGCCACTTTTTTGTCAGTACTGCAACATCATAACATATCCCAGCATACATTTAACTATACATTATTATTAAAGGGATGGGTGGCTCTTACCCAGAGCAACTAAAATATGAGAGCAGTTTTAGATTTACATACTATTTCCTCCAGCTGCCTCAAGGTTTTGATCTTCTATCGTCACATTTTGGGCTTTAACGAAATATGCATGATGTCAGTTTCATTCCCAATAGTGACATGCTGAATAATAGTAACACCTGTAGTAGGCACTTTCTTGCCATCTCTATTTCTCTGTGCCACCCGCTGCCATGTAACCACCCCACCATCCAGCATCCCTACCTTTCTGGCACCCTATTGAGTTCAAACGAAGACTTCTATCTTTGTTTGTTCCCTCAAACGCACCGAACCTCTCCCAGGAGGATAAGTACATACGCTCCATTAATTCATCCATGTCTCGGTGGACTTAAGTCAAATATCTTTTTCTTTCGCTCTTAAGAGACTCAAGGACTTTCAGCAGAGGGTCACTCTGTTTACTTTGTACTCCCGGGTGGGATATATCCATGTGAATGAATGTTTGCGAATGTGGGTTGCAGTTGGCTTTGGATATCTGATAGTCAGACACATAAGCGTGAGTGTGTGTATTCCATAAGTTTATCTACACATTCAATATGTACCTGCATGGATATACAGTATGTGCATATTTAATTAACTACCTGTGTGTGTGTGTGTTTGCACATGCACTTAAGATGCTCAAAATGTGTATGCATTTGTGCCAGAGGGTGTTTATGTGCATAGTGTGTCAAGTCATGTTAAGCTCAACTTTGGGGTTCTCCATATAAAAGCAGTCTCCCCCTCAACCTTGCCTGGAGCACTGATAGGATGAAAAATGGATAGAAGCCCCCAAAGGAAGGAGGGGAAAGGTCCATCTGTGAGCTGCATTCAAGGACAACAGTGTTATCCATTTTGGAACAGTATGAAACAAGCCAGTGTCTTCAGTGGGGTTTGGAAATGCAGGCTTCTGGATGAACTGTGGATGCTACTGTTGTCTTGCCAAGCCAACTGTGATGTTGCAGATTAGATGCGAAACATTGACTCCTTGTTTGAATCTGTGCAACTCTTCTCATTCAGGGAGAGAGAGATAATGAACAAATGTGACTGATTGTTTCTGATCAGTGTTGTGGTGAATTACTGCAGCAACAGGGATTGTTTTGCACTACTCTGGCTCTCATAAAAGCTGCGTTTAATGTGATTTTACGTTATTCAGCCCCGAGGTGTTGGGGCTTGGTTATATCTATTAATCTCCGTTTTGATCTTGTTTTCACTTTTCTCTCCTCCCTTTCTTCTTCTTTCTCCCATTTTTGTTCGCTCCTCCATCACTGCACTTTTATGTTTTCCCCCCTAATTTTCTCACTCATTTTTCTTTGTTTCTACTCTTTTTTCAATTTATTTTAACTCTTCCACCCTCTCTTTCCTGCACTCTTTGACAGAATCAGTTCCACCTGCAGATGTCAGCCCGTGTGCCTCCATCAACTCTGGGCAGCCTGCTGCTGGCAGTCCTGCAGGGGGGAGATGGAGAGAGAAACAGAGGAAACTGGGGAGAGAGCAGCTGGGGAGGTGCAGCTGTGATTTGCCCTGGGTGGGAAGAGGGCGGTGATGGGTTGCTCTCTCACCTGCAAAAGCACAGTGGTTCTGCCTGGCATTTGTGGGATATCATCAACCTGACTCACATCTCAGGGGCGAGGGATAGAAGAGGGGAGGCCAGCGAAGAGAGGCGAGAGGATCAGAAGGAAGAAGAGGCTTTGAAGATCCTTTCCACTCGTTTTCTGCGCTCCCCCTCTCCACTTTCCTCTGTTCTCCTCCTGGGCTCTGACCCCGAGTGTCTGTCCTCTGTCCTGCGTGCTGCTCAACGCCTGGCTCCAACACTACCAGCACTACAATGGATCATGGGTTACCCCCTGTCGCCAGACTCGCTACACACCTTAGGGGGTCCCCTTGGCCTGTTAGCCTACGGCGAGGTCGGCCGCAAACCAATCAGCTTCTACATCCGAGATGCTTTGCAGTTGATTGGACGAGCAGTCACTGCAGCGACCATGGTGAGGCCGGACTTGGCACTGATCCAGAACACAGTTAATTGTTACGACAAACCAAACCGACACGAGCTGCCCTCTTCAGGACAATACCTGGCCAGGTATATGCACACATACATACATACATACATACATGCAGAATACACACACTAATTTGTACCTTTATGTTCAATGTGTACTGTCTGTACCTGTAAGCTGATTGGTCAAAAGTTGAAGGTCCTACCACTCCTCCTTCTTACAAAGCCCAATATACAGAAATGCAACACGCAGTAAAGATGTCAAAAGACTCCCACTCGAATGTTTTGCCTCACAGGTCATAAATAGGCTTGCAGGCCTGTAACTGAACGCACAAACTTGAAAAATGTTTGCAGGCAGACACAAAAATCTTCTACCAGCGAGAATATATATGCAAGCTTGCAGCACAGAATTTACAGTTACAAACAGAAATGTAATACAAAACTCTGTTTTCAAGTACACCTTTTGAATTATTCTACACAGTTCACTCAATTTATAAACTTTTACCTCTCGTGGCATCTAGCTTTGCAGAGAAGTGTTGCTTTAAAGTCAAACTGTGATCATTTTCGCTACAATATCAGTATGCATGGTGTTTGTTTTGATGTGTGAAATTATTAGGAAGAAATTTTAAATACATTTTTGTGCAACAACAGTGGGGGGCACTCAAAGTAGGCTATAATATCATATCAATCCTAATGGCTAAACAGCCAGTAATCAGCTGTCAGCAGTTGGTTAACCTCATCTTCCTACAGTACATGTTACTCTGTGACTCCATATGCCAAGTGTCATGATTCAGATCATGGGGTGGCATACAAAGTGCTGAAAGAAATCCCATTTCCTGGGTGAGCTATGACAGTCTGCTCATCTGCCATTACCACATCTGGACTCCTGAAAGAGAGAGTAAGTGCTATCTTTCTGTGATGTAAAATGTAGGACGAACATAACCCTGATTGTGCAGGGCGGCCGATGACGCAGCAGGTGTGCATGGACATGAATGCATGAAAATCTACTGGGAATCAGTGCTAATGTAATTAAGCTAGGCCACCTAGCTTCCACTCTCCATGTTAGCTACTTGGAAAGTGGATGCAAGCTTAAGATGTTTGACTTTGAAATTTCTACTTCAAACAGATTTTGGTTTGTTGTGCCATCAGCATTGAACATTTACATTTAAAATGTTCACTGTGTCCATTATGTCTACATAATCCACTCTCATCACTGAAAAGATCTAAGGGACTATTTCTTTGGTAGAAATACCTTTATATATATTAAGATGAATAACACAGAGCAATAACTAATTAACAATAACATTAATAATGTGGCACCTCACTAAAGTTCCGGTACGGGGTCAGTTTCAGAGCAGTGTCACTGCAGCTGGTAAAGATTTGTTCACAGAAACTTCGGCAGAAGCAGGGTGACTTAAACCTCCTTCACAAATTAAATGTACTGCTTAAGGCGACATGGGATTTGCAATGATACAGTCACGGCTGGACTGGCCCTTAAGATAGTCTCTATACCCCCTGCAGTCACTAGCCAACTGCTTTTTCTTAATGATTCTTGGACACCTAAAATGTGTCTCACATTTAAACCACCCAAGATGTATGGAAGATGCTGACACAGTGCAATTAAATTACTATGGCCACACCACTAAATGTCTGTAAGCTCGTTAGCTTTCTGAGTGACACTTTGGCATTTTCGTGAGGAGTTGCTGGCTCCACTTGTGGTACAGTACGCTCCGGTTGCTGCCCTTGCCTGTCCTCTGCACCATGGGGGTGACGCCTTCTGAATAGTGCTGTCATATTGGTGGTTGGAGAAGAGGTTTTTATGGCATACAGATTTACAGACTGACACCAGAGAGTTTTGTCTGTTTCTTTTTGCTGTTGCTGCTGCTTCAATCAGATTTTAAAAGGGCCTCCGACAGCTTTCACAGGCTCTGTCAAGGTGTGGTGTGTGATAACAAATACACACACGCAAGAAAAAAGCCTATTGAGATACATATTAAACCAAAAATGTTTTCACTTATGGCAGAAAAAAGCCTAAATCCTCACATTAGTACAAAGCAAGGGGAAAAAAACAGACACATACTTTACAACCTTTCTTAAGCTATATGTGCCTGATACTGAATGATGCTGTGAAGCCCCGCGCAATAAACTCACTCCAAAGTTAAATATCTCTGCTCTGCCAGTTGACATGGATATTTTTCAAACATTGCAGTAGATAAAACAGCATGTATCCAACTTCTGTGGTCATGTGGTACTGTTAAGGGAAGGATTTGTGATTTGAGCTGAGCCCACAGCAAATATTGAACACACACACACAGGGTGCCTGCCAGCTGAGAGTGATCATCAACAACACCCACATAATAACAAGCTGGATTCTCACTGCCTTCCTTCTATCTGCAGTTTAGTCGAGCACAGGGATGCCTGAGCAAATTGGCATGAAGTGCTAGAGGCTAAAACAAGTGAAGTGGATATTGCGTTACAATGCTGGAATTTTGCCATTAGATTTCCGGAGAGTTTATTAGTTTTTGTGATTAATTGCTCAATTTATACTTATACTTTTATACTATTTTATACAACACACAAGCATGTTTTTTAAACTCACAAAAACTTCATAAGGACACTAGGGAACTCACAATCTTTCTGTGGAGCTCCAATTAGCACATACTCTTCACTATCAGAATAGACTATTTATAATAGTCCTCCATAATATAATGTCAGTGACCTTTGTTCCTGGCCTGTGAGAGACTGATAAAAGAGGTTCTTCTATCGCACTATTCAAACCAGGCCAGTTAAACTCCTAGTCCTCCAGTGTAGTCCCCGATTCTTATCCGTCCCCTGCAACAGCCAGACATGCGATTGCTCCAAACAAAGTTGAAGGAAGTGCGAGACTTCCACATGGAGAAGGCAATTAACAGCTAAATGCCCAAGGGACCGAGCGAGGATGGCAGGGAAGGGAGAGAGGACGTCTGGAGATATAAGCGAGAGAGGAATGTTTGAGGGAGGAAGAGAGCAATAATATTACTGTTTCAGATTCAAAGCAGTAGAAATATGAGCCACTTTTGATGTAGTTCTTCTAAATGTCCAGAATTTAAAAAAAATCCCTGGGTGCTTACTCCCAAAAATACATTAGAGAGAAAGGAAAAAAGTAGTCAAACACAAACAGACAGATGAAAGACAGAGGAAGTAGGAAATAGCTAAAAGGAAAATGGGAGTAAAGTCAAAGAAAAGGAAGAAAAGAATGTGAGAGTAGTGGGGGAGAAAAAAGGGAGAAAAGGAGAGGAAATAGATAGACGGTTGCTGTTATCAGAGTGAAATCTGCCAGTCTGCCATCTCACACAGCTGCCACACTGATTCCATCTCCCCTGAAGAGATTAAAACCATTGAAACAAGCAAGTCTCGTATCATCCCAGACACACAGAGGGAGTAAACCTTCCTCCAAACTAAAAGAGATGGAGTGATAAGGGAATGAGACACATGCCTGGGACTCTGTTATAGAGTCATCATTTACCGGCCACTCTGCTGACATTTACTCTGAGCGCGTAAACCGGGGCCAGGTGTTAGTGAGAAGAGACCATCCCTCTCTGACACCTCTGGCTGACTTATCAACCTGCTTTGACATCCACAGTCATTCATTAAATGCAGCTGCCCCTGGCCTGATGCAACACAACAACCCAGAGAACCCATAACTAAAAAGTGATGCTGCTTGAAAGTGTTTCTGCACTTTTCACGCCTCCTGTTCTCATCACAGTCTCATCTCTCACTCATATCGCTCATTCTTATCTCTTGGCATGAATAAAGGTGTCACAAACTACAGAAAAAAGGGTTTCGCACTCCTCTGCACAGATAGGAGATGTAAAGTGAAGACTGTGTTTAATTTCTTTGTGGCCAGCCACAGCTATACGAGTCTGGAGCGGGTTGGCTTGATGAATCTGCTGTCTATGGGATATGATGATTCAGCCGCCCTATTACCATGAGTGATTTCAGCTCAAGGCAAGGCTAGCACTTCCGCTTTATGGTCACAGAGACAGAGGGAGCTGATAAGTTAACGTGGAATGGGATGGGAATGACTTTCAAATCAGAGGCATTTTTAATCAGGTTCTTGAGAATTATGGCGCCAGGAATGGGTTTATAAATTGATATTGTGCTGTTGAAGTAAATCACAATGTGAAGAAAGAGGGCACTGAGCAAAAGCATAAGAAGAATACAAAAAGGCTTACATGAACTCAGTCCTTTCATCCTCTGTGCAGTGCAGACAGGCATTTGCCCAGGCATTATTTGAGGTGAGGTTAATAGCCATCATGATCAATTCAGTCTTTTATTTTGATAGGCATGTCCCATATTTAATGGGGAAAGTTCTTCAGTATTGATTATAGTCCATGCTCATCATTTCATATATATATAACTCTGAGAAAAGAGGCAGAGAAGGACAAAAATAAGTAAAGAGAGAATAAAACAAAGAGGGGAAGGGAAATGCTATTTTTCTTCTGAGAGAAGGCTACGGCCACAGCAACCTTTTCCATTAACAGGAAGGAAAACTTGCCATTTCTAGCTTTGACCCAGACATAATCAACAGTCCCTGCACGGTTCAACGCCCATACCGAATGCAGTGATCCCTGCATTCTTTAACATTTAAACAACCACCCCTACAATTTACAATGACCTCCTGACAATCCCCCACTAATCAAGACCTGATCAAACAGCGTTCATATGGGTTCACATTGAGACATCACCTGACAATGTCCACATGATCAAATGCTAAGACAAGAGCTAACAATCCCAGCGTGGTTCAAGAGGCCAGAGCAGATTTATGTGCGAACAGGGATTGCTTTTCCTAATGTATTCCGCCGTAAAGACCAATGCTGGGCCATCAGGCGAGTGAGACGAATAGCAATGAATGTCTGTATGGACTGGCTGATAGGAGGAGACCCTCACTGCACTGCATTAACTTTTAATTATGACTTTCTGGGAGAAGCAATTACTAGTGACTAGACTTGCTAAAGCTACACAACCAGACCATGTCCATCTGCTGTCGTTTGTAACTTTTCCTTGCTTTTTTTCTTCCTCATCTGACTAGTTAAGTGATGCGTATTACTGCATGTTAGATCCCTCAGCTGCAATATCCCCGCAAGGGTCTTGTTTTTTTTCACTGCACTGTTTCCTCTTGCTTATTGTCTGCTTGTCTCTCTGTGTCCCTTGAGGTTCCTTGCCAACACTTCCTTCAATGGAGCTACAGGCCTGATCCAAGTGGATGCTGGATTCTCCCGAGTCCTCTCTTCCCAGCTGTTTCATGTCTGGAGCCTTAAAAGGGGTGCTCTGGGCCAGCCAGCCTGGGTTACCGTAGGCCAGTGGTCCCGAGGCAGGCTGGAGTTAGAGGGCGGGATCCTGGGGCTGGTGGGAGGATTCGGGAGCAGCCAGGGACAAGGTCTTGGAGCTGGTGTGAGAGGAGGAGATGGCCAGGGGGATTTTAATGCTGGAGGACGTTGGAGGCCAGGACTTTCTGTTGAGGGAAACCGCCTGAGGGTGGTGACTCTGGTGGAGCACCCGTTTGTCTTCACGCGCGAGGTAGATGAGGATGGATTATGTCCAGCTGGTCAGCTCTGTCTGGACCCCAGAACCAACCGCTCAGACATAATCCAAGGCCTCTTCAACCAGCTGCACAACCCAAACGCTACAACTACAGACGGGGACGGCAATGGTGAGTTTTGTTTTGGCATATTACCTCAGAATTTAAAGCAGATAAATCATGTAGTGATGAAGTACTGGTATGCCTCAGATTTACTGTAATCCATCTCAAAAACATTTTAGCTTGTTGGAGGTCATGCGTAAGTCCTAATTTATGTCAACTCTGAGCTTCTCTTATGTAAACTCTTAGCTCTCTTAGCTTAGAACTCATTGCTATGTGACTGGCTTCATCTCTACTGCTCATCCTCCAGACTGAATCGGATTTTAGGAATAAAATCAATATGGTATCATGGTTGGTCAATCCAGTTCAAAAATATACAAGGTGCAATGTCAAGGCCTCAGCTCTACAGCTACATCTACGTTTTATGAATGAAGAGGATTAAAGGTATTAAAATCAATAAGAGATCAGGAATACCAAATCAGTTTGAAAGAAATACCAGGAATCTCTGGCTCAGGAAGTTATTGGGCAGCCATACACTATACTATGCAACCTTACCCTTTTTGACTTTGGTCAACAGATGGTGGGAAGTAAATAGAGGTTGACATTTGTATTCAAGATGACCCAGGAATTTGGGACAATAACTTTACTCAACAGTCAGTGGTTCAAGAGCTACAGATCTAATTGTATAATCTATTGTGGTCGTGTCCCCTATAATATAGTTACACTGTACCTCATCACAAAATTTCTATAAGCTGGTGCTTAGACAGAGCTATTACTCACACATTGGTGCCAAGTTTCAAGAGTAATTGGCACACACAAATGCATCTGCGGGCTGCTGAATTTTGATTGAATGAGTTTGCAAAAAATGTTTGCCAGAAAAATCAAAGTAGCAAAAAAGGCAGGATGTGTAACTTACATTATAGCATCTTCACCTTGCCAACTCTACTCTATCCCTACACATAGTTCAAGGGTTGTTACATCTAGTTCAGGATTTAATGTGATTAAATGTAGTCCTAGCCTGCATGCCAGAGTCATTAAAGACACAACGCACAAGTGTCCTGTGAGGAACCATCAACATTTTCCATTATCCATAGTCCATAGTCAACAGTTGTGGACAAATTCCCAAAAGTGAAATCCCTTAACCTCCAAAGCATGCATATGGATATCCAAATGGATGCATTTCACATCATCATCACTTCTTTCCTCTCAGACCTACCAGAGGACCTGAGGAAGTGCTGCTATGGGTATTGCATCGACTTGTTGGAAAAACTAGCTGAAGATATGGGCTTCACCTTTGACCTCTATATCGTGGGAGACGGGAAGTATGGGGCAATGAGTGGGACAGGACGCTGGACGGGGCTGGTCGGGGACCTGCTGGGTGGAACTGCTGACATGGCTGTCACCTCTTTCTCCATCAACTCTGCCAGGAGCAGAGTCATCGATTTCACCTCGCCCTTTTATTCCACCAGCCTGGGCATTCTGGTACAACTGCTTTAAATCATCATCAGTTTGTTAGAGTTTAGAGTTTGCATTTTAATGATTGTAGAGGACACAAAGCATGACCAAAAACGATATTACATTGTGATGCAAATGCAGCATTTCAATGTCGAGTGTTACTTTGATTTGTAAATCTCTCTCTATATGGCTGACAGTGTTTCAGTGTGTTTTGGCAATATGGTCTGCAACTTCTTAATTTCGCCTTTATGCCACTCTCACCCGGTCACCTGATGATGAACCGGAGATCATTAGTTGGCGAATAATTAGTTTGCTGAGATTTCTGTAGGCAGGTTAATTAGGAAAGTTCAAAATGAGAGTTTAAGAATGTATAATGAGTCTGAGAGACATTTTGATAGGACATCTTAACTGAGTCGCCAGACATGATGCAATCCTTCTTTGATTTGTTAAAATCTCCCTCTGTGGCAAACAAACTGCAGTGCATAATATGATCTGACAATATTTTTCAATTTGGAAATGAGAGACACATTGTTCTATTTTTTTGCCCTTAAAAATGGTGAATACCACAAAATAAAAAACAATGCATGCCATTTTTAGAGGCTAATTATGCCTAGGAGTGTTTAAGAGATGCTTACTAACAAGATGTTGCAGACTGGAGGCAGAATTATAGTCACGATTTTTCACTAAATCCAATACATGTAACTCGTGGCGAGGAAAATCAACAGTATCAAGTCAGTTTCTTACACAACAATGTTTTTGACCTAACAGGTTCGTAGCCGTGACACTGCAGCCCCAATCGGAGCCTTCATGTGGCCTCTCCACTGGTCCATGTGGGTGGGGATTTTTGTCACGCTGCACCTCACCGCACTCTTCCTAACCTTGTACGAGTGGAACAGCCCCTTTGGCATGACACCTCATGGCAGGAATAGGCTGCGTGTATTCTCCTACTCCTCCGCCCTCAACCTCTGCTACGCCATACTCTTTGGACGCACTGTCGCCACCAAGGTAAAGTAGCTTCCCTATGTGTGATAAATAGGCATCATGCAGGGTGGGGCCGGGAGAAGCAATTGCAAAGAGAAGGGGGGGGGGGGGGGGGGGGGGGGGTTGCATTATTGGAAAAAGTACACAAACAGTGAGTAAGAAAAGAGGAAGTTAGAGGGGAAAGATGCATGGAAAAAGATGATAAAGATGGCCAGCAAGGGAAGAAGATGGATAGGGGAGAGGTTAAGAATGTAGGCAGTGATGAAGTAGAGAGGCACAGCGAGGATAATGCACATACTGGGAGGGAGAGGGGAAAGGGTAAGTGAGCCGACAGAGATTGAAGGAGTTATGGTGAGGATGATGGGGATGGATGAAGGTGAAAACAGAGGGGGTGAGTAGAGGTTAACTCCCTAGAGTAGTCAGACACAAAGTTGCAAGCAAGCCTGAGTGCGGGTAGGAAGGTGAAGAGGGCAAATCAGGAAATGGGCTTAAAAAAAGGTAATGGGGAGGTTGACAGAAGGATGGTGAGATAGAGTTGAGAGGGTAAGTGGATGAGCAGAGATGAAAAAAAGCAACAAAATGAAGGTGACATGGAGATAGGCAGACAAAGGTTGATGTAAAGGGCAGAGGGCAAGTGGTAGGAGAGTTGGAGAGCCTAGTGACAAGGGATAGTGTGTGAGAGAAATGTATTAGACATGTGATCACTGAAGATAAATGGAAGCTAAATCTCACACACTTAAGCAAATCTGCCTTTAAATAAATACATGGCGAAATGAAAGTAATCATTTCTTTCCTTCTAAGATAAAAAAAATGATCTTTTTTATGCTGTCTGTTTGGTATAAATATGTTGAATATATTATACATATCTTTGCAGTAACAGCATTCTTCAGAGATCTTGTCAGATTTGACTGATTGTGTCGCATCCACAGTAAAACTGTCGCACATACCCAGCCTCTATGCAGATGAAAAACAACTCTGTCCTTTAGAATCTTTTTTTTAATTTTTTTAAAAGAGCAACATACTGTGCCAAAAATCCATCATTATGATAATTTATGCTTGCTTTTAAAATTTACATGCAGCACATACAGATAAATATCTGAAATATAATTTACTTGAATAATTCCTATCCTACCAGTGCCTCACAGTAAGCACGCACCCCATTATAATATTTCTTTAAAATGCATAATTACACTTTGTCCCTAAAGGAAAAAGCTCAAATGACGGGTGAAACAGGAGCCAAGTGATTAGAGAGACCTTCCCATAATTGAAAGGTCACAGGTTGGATCCTTGCAACTGGCAATGTGTCAATTAACAGGTTGTGTCCATTAGCAGCCTTGTGACCTGTTAAAATGTCCTTGAGCAAAAACTTGAACCTCTATGTGCTGGGTCAGAGCCAGACCGTCGTTTTTATTTAAGCTAACGGGTAAACAGAAGGCAGGTAAATTGATTACTAAACTGTAAATAATAGCTTAGTTCCCTGGAGTCACCATTAGTGCACCTTAAAAGTCTTTACAAGAAATGTGTCAAATGGAAAAATGCTTTTAAAGCTAGATTGCAAGATTTTTGTCTCCCCTTTCTGGCAGTGAGAGTAATTATAAAAAACGCTGTTGACACGCTCTTACATCATAGCGTACTGCATCGCTACTGTTGAGGCTGTAAAGCAGTGGATAAATCTGAGTGTCACACACAACCTCTGCAAAATGACTCATTTCATTATCTGAATTTGATCCAATTCAGACTTATAACATTTGGAAAGTCCAGAAGAGCTGCAAAGTGCAATTATTACATCCCCATTCAGTTTAGCAGAACTAGCCAGACGTTAGCTGCTTGGCCAGTGAAAATCATGAGCATGAATTAACACCTGACACCTAATTAAAAAAACTCTGGATTTATCTGGCAGTGATAGGCCTAATCAGCATTGTGTGAACTCATTTGGCTTGACTGTAATGGATGTTCATTTATATATAAAAGTTCTACACTGCAGGTTTAACAATTGTTTTTTTTGTTTTTTTTTATTTCCCAAACCAAAAGCACAAGAGAAGAAGTGTGAGAAATTGATTGAAGAATGTCTTGCTACTAGCTTGTCAAAATATTACTTCCAAAGCCAAGGGACTCTTTATTTGTGTGATTACAGCTTATATTAAAAAAAACTCTGTCTAGTGTTCCCCTACTGTGCAATAGCCGGTCGTGCATACTTTGCAGCTCTGTCCTGATTTTTTTTCTTCTTCTTCTCGGTTTTACACACCAGCAGCCCCAGCTCATGTTAACAGAGGTGGCATTACATTTGCCAAACTCATCTGTGAGTCCCCAGCCTCAAAGCCTCAACTCTTGTACTGTCTGAAAATATGAGCATGTTAGATAAGCTGCCAAATAGGCTTGTGTTGTATTATGAAACTTGACGAAATAGCACTACAATACGAGAATGTTTCTTTATTTCTTCTGCATGGTTTATCAGCTGGTACGGAGAGGAATCGCTGACTTTTTATATCTGGAGTGTGCAATTTTCAGTCCTAGCATATCATGTATGTGCCATGAAGTCCATATTTAAAGAGACCTGTTAAGGAAGTTTTATTTTAGTCAGCTTCAAACATTAACAAGCCAGCTAAAGACAATTTTTTCCAACCAATTGGAGCTAATATTACCTTAACGAACTACACTTAGCAACCATTGTCATTTCAGACAATGAAAAATCTGTAGTTAGTGGCTTGAAAAGAGAGAATGATTTGTTTACCTCTGTATGAAATCAAGGACCTACTGCCACTACTGCTCGTACACCACAATGTATGAAAATGGAAAGCTTGACATGACGTATTAAGAGTAGCGGACAATTACACATCATGTATTATAAGATATGATATTTACCGCACATCTTTCCTTAAATAGTAGGCTGTAAGCAAAATGTGAAATGAAAGATCACAGGCTATGTGGAAGCACTACGGGGCAACATGATTGATCATCATTTTAAACCCCCCTTTAGTTTAGTCTTCCCAATAATACTGAAGAATTTGTACTTATTATGTACATGCCATCCTTCATTTTTCCTCTTTCAATTCACAGACTAATTATACTTTTAGTCTGAACTTTGTACACCTTTGTAATAACGGGTTACAACCTTGTTTGTATAATTAATGTCTCATTATTCTAAGGCCATTAAAACACTAGAAATTCATCTCTTTGCTTCTGTTAAGTGGACTTTAATTGGTGAAATAAATAAATAAATCAGTGTTAAGGTAGATTTACACCCCTAGGCAAGCAATTTCATGGAAAGGTATTCCTGATGTGCCTCACAAACAGTCACAGTGTGTTAGACTTCATTTTCTGGTCTGTTTTGATTACCTTGATTATCTTTATTCTGGGGTTAAGTTGGGATTTTTAAGGAGGAGGAAGTGGAGAGCCTCAGGGGGACCTTTTCATTTAATGTCAACACCTAAGCACCATTTTTCCACACATGTTGCTTTTTTAATTGTTTCAACCCATGCCCTTTTTCCATGTTTATATTTTGTTATTTCACTCACTGTTCGTCTCGGTTTAATTTCTGTCTCGACTTCGTGACATTCTTCAGTTTTGATCTAAGTTATTTTTAGATTCCCTCTTCATCTTGATCTGCTGATTCTTCAGATCTCATGCTTCATTATTTTGTATGTGATAATATTTGAACAAAGTAAAAAACACAGCCAAACTATCTCTCTTTGCATACATCTTCACTCTGCAGACTCCTAAATGCTGGACAGGGCGTTTCCTGATGAACCTCTGGGCCATCTTCTGCTTACTGGTGCTATCCAGCTACACCGCCAATCTAGCAGCAGTCATGGTCGGGGAGAAGACCTTCGAGCAGGTCTCAGGAATTCATGACGACAAGGTTAGACTGCATACAAGGACACAAACTTGCAACGGCACGCATGTCAGCGCCCCACACATACACACACAAACAGAGAGGCACAGCTACATGTGCACACAAACTAATCTTACACAAGGACAGGCTAATGAGTAAAGAACGGAATTATTTGTGAAGGATTATCGCTTTCCATATCCCTAAACCCTGCTGGGAGTTCACAGCTACAGTGAATTTCATATGAGCCCTAATGTGATATCTATTGCCCCCTCTCCCTCTCTCTCTCTTTTTAACACGTCTATTGCCATCTACACCCTCTCCTCCACCCACTACTTCCTGTGCCGTGGATGCACCATTCCCAGCTACACCATCCCTCCCTGGGCTTTCGTTTTGGGACAGTGAGGGAGAGCAGTGCTGAGGAATACTTGAAGAAGAGCTTTCCAGAGATGCACGACTACATGAGACGCTTCAATCAGCCCACCACCCCTGATGGCGTACATATGTTAAAGTAAGACACACACACACACACAGTACAAAAACAAAATGATGTCATTTAACTCTTGTCATTAACATGTAACATGGATCTGATCAATTGTGGTTGTCTTGTATTCTGGGAGCTTGTTTTTCATGCTCACTGCACAACAATTGGGTGTGCTGACAACCAGAGCAAACAAACTAAAATGCAATTCTCATCCACACATTTTCCTGAGATTCTTCAGTTCAGTTTTGAATATCAGTCTGTACTCAAGAAGAAAAACAAACACTTAATAGGGCTCATGAAGTAATTTAGAGACCGATCCTGGAGCCCATCCACAGTCAGTGAATAATGGAACAAATCCTTGCGTATATCTGCACATTTTCTGATTCACCAGTTATGCCATCATTAATTCATTGTCAGTGGACAAACTCCAAAATGTGTCAGCTGATTACATCACCAATTCAATTTTAGACGCACAGATTTCCAGCTAAGAGAGCCAGTTGCTACTGACCATCCAAAAATCAATGTAATAGCCCCATGTAACTCCGTGTTAAGTTGTGCTTTAGGCTTGATTTTTGTCTACCTGCAGTGGTGTTGCGTGTAACCCATCAGCAGATGTTTCTTATTCTACTGAACACACTGTTTGCTTTTGCATCTGTGAGAGATAGGATCAAATATTCATCACTTTGTGAGGAGCTGCATACATTAGTCTGAGTTTTCCTCATCCAGAGATACTTACCTTATATCCTAAGGTGTAAGTGGGATGAAAGCAATGAATTACACACATTTTATTAACAAAGTCCTTTCCATTTATGAGTGAAAAAATGGTGTTCATCAAAAATAAAGTGAATGCTGGGATGTTTGAGGGTCAGGGACAGATTGATGAAATGAGGGCCAAGGACGAACAGATGAATTGGATGTTGAATGGGGGACAGCAAGCAGATGAAAGCGAGGAGGCAAGGCGTGGTTATTTATGTAACACCTTTAATACATTCAAGAAAAGATTAAAAAAGGTTAGAGAAGAGAAATAAAACAAAGTACTTTGGGATGTTTACAGAAGTTGGATGGTATTGAGAGTCTAAGATACAGTCAAGGGCAGTGGAAAATGTACAAGAGGCTCTAAAGGTAGCCGAGGTTAAGTCTTTATCTTTTGGGGAATAGTAACAGAATGCTGCCTCTCTGTGTTGAGTATGGACCTGAGAAGACAATGAGGTCATGTCAAGAAACCCAGGGAATAGAGATTCAGAGTGGGGTCAACATCTTGTTGAGTGTGACTGCTTTAATCTCATTTTATTTTCTTAAAAACTGAAATTAAAAGACAATAACTTCTGTTGTAACAACTTAAATAACTAGATTTAATACCTTCACATAGACTCATGATTACACAGAACACAATCTACAGATGCTACGAGAACGACTGACATATTTTTAATCTGGCTCACTCCAGTGCACATACACATACATACTGTACTACACACCCACAGCTGTAACCACATACACTTCTCAGACACAATACGCACACCATAGAGGACCAACCGAGATGCTGAGATAGTGCATGTGCTGACTTTGTGATACTAGGGAGAAGATACAAAGCGCTTGTTCAGAGAAAGAGGATGAGCAGGGAAGATGAAAGCAGCGTTTGTTTGCGTGCAAGGCAGAGCAGAAGTGGAAGTCACAGCAGTGCAGAGAAGCAGAGTGAGGCTGTAAAATACTGTGTTGGCAGAACTACTGACCCCAATACTGCACTCAAATCTAGGAAAAAATATCACAAGGCTTCTCCTGGAGAGACAGAATGCCAAGGGGCTACACAGGCAGCCCACTGCACGTGCACACGAATGTATAGGCTCAGAGGAAATAATGCACATACATACACAGAGGCTTATGATATACAGTGGTACCTAAACACTTTAATTCCCAGAACACACGCCACTCGGCCCAGTATCAGATAACTTCTGACCCGCTTTAGTCCCAGAAGCAGTCCCTATCGTCTCCTCTCCCTGTGCCTCGATTTTGACAGGTCTAGACAGAGAAAAGAGACTTTTCTGCTTTGCCAGCAGAGCAAAGACTTTATAAAGTCAACCTTTTGTTTAGCAGTAAACGTCCTGAATAACAACAAGTTTCAGGTAATTTGATCAGTCCAGTCTATTTTTCCCCCATTAGACAGACTACGTGGGTGTGCATGTGCTTTTTCGAAAACACGCACTTATGTTCACCTGTCTGCCATTCAAATTTGGGTATGTGTGTGTGTGTGTGTGTGTGTGTGTGTGTGTGTGTGTGTGCAGATATGTATGTGTGTGATTGTGTGATTATGAGCTTGTGAGTAAATCTGGATGTCTGGTTGTGTGTCAAGAAATGTGTATCTTTGTGTGTGTGTGTGTGTGTGTGTGTGTGTGTGTGTGTGTGTGTGTGTGTGTGTGTGTGTGTGTGTGTGTGTGTGTGTCTCCTGTTTATCCATTGTTTAAGTGTTAGCATGTCAAATCTGTGTTGTTATTTGTATCCTGAAACTTAATTTCTGGAAGCCGTGGTCAGCAGCACAGAGAGAAATGGTCTATAATTAGGGATCAATGAGGGTCAATTAGATCAATATTGCCAGAGTAGGGAAGTCTTCAGCAGTGTGTAATGCCTTATCAGGCTGCCACAGAGCCTGTTGGTTTAGGTAATGATGTATGTGTTTACACGGTGTATTAGAATGCAGTTAATCTCATGCTCTGTATAAATGACAAAGTGGGGTGACGGTCCCAAATACACGCTTCCTGCAGGGTTCTCAAGAGCCTGAAAAAGTTTGTAAATCTGATTTACAGGTCTATAAAAGTTTGAGTTCCTTCAATTAATACTTCTCTCTCACCTTTGTGATGTGTTTGTGTGTGTGTGTGATGTGTGTGTTGGTGATGAAGGACAGATCCTCCTACATTAGATGCGTTTATCATGGACAAAGCCCTGTTGGACTTTGAGGTCTCTATCGACGCAGAGTGCAAGCTGCTCACTGTGGGGAAGCCATTTGCCATTGAAGGTACAAACACAAACACACACAAACACGCACACACACACACACGCACACTCTCCCTGTGGGCATGTTTTTTAAGCATCTTATTTGTTTTCTTTGAAATGTTCATGATCTTATGACATTATTTTTTGTAGCTTGTGTCCTTGTTTTATATAGTGTATCTTTTTTTTATTTCCTTTTCCTTTTAGTTTTATTTCTCTCAACTGTGAAGCACATTTAAATGCTCCTTTTTAAAGAAACGGCTATAAATCAGATCTGCTTTCTTGCTTTGTTTACTTTTAAACTAAACACCAACCCTTATCATACTCTTAATATCCTAAAATAAAATGACCTTCTGGGTGAATTGAGTCCCTACAATCTGACCCAGTGAAAATATTTGTCCTCATAATGTGATTAGGTAATAAACACTCACACACAATAAAACAGACTTGTTTTGGTGTCTGTGTTGTGGTGGGAGGCTACTCTGCTCCTCTTTGTTAAATAGACAATTGACTATAAAGTTCAGTGCTTGTGTAATTAACATGGCCTTCCAGTATTTGCTCAAGCTTTTTATGTTTTTCTGTTTTCTTTCTGTATCCTTGACTGTAATTATATTGTATACGGATAATGCGTCACCACTTCCTACCACTTTTTAAAATGGAGCCAAAATATCTCCTTTCCGGGAGCTGCCATCTTGCTTGTGTGACATCATTTGGAGCCAGAGTCTGCACATCAGAGATAGGCGGCAGGATGCCGGTCCTCAGGACAGGCCCCCTCTGACAGAGGTTTGAGATCAAATGTCACAGCTGTCACTCATGATGTCACACTCCCAAATTGTCAAATAACTAGTCAAAATCAAACTTATCAGAGAAATGAGCACATGGACAAGCATCAGTATTAAAAGAAGTATCTAAAATGACAGAAACCATCTTTGGGAAAAAATTCTTTGACATTAACTTTTTTTAGTTTGGCCAATCCCATCCGTTGACACTGAAGGGGGACTTATTATCCACAGACGAGGAACAAATTAAAGCGAAAACCAAGATAAAGCTCTCATAGGTTTTCAACTAGGTTGAGCTATAGACTGTATAGACTGACTGTGAAGGCCATAGCATATGATTCACGTTATTTTCATACTCATCAAACCATTCAGTGACCCCTCGTGCCCTATGGATGGAGGCATTGTCATGCTTGAAGAGTCCACTGCCATCTGGATAGAAATGTTACATTACAGGATAAAGGTGATCATGCAAAACAACTTTGTATTGATTTGCAGTGACCCTTCCCTCTAAGGAGAGGGAAGGGTCAAACCATGCCAGCAAAATGCCCTCACTGTAGGGGTCAAGCATTCAGGCCTGTACCATTCTCTTGGTGAACACCACGCATGCTCTCGCCCACTTGCTGAGAATATGGTGAAGGATGACTCATCTGACCATATCACTTTTTTCCACATCTCTGTAGACCAGTGCTGATGGTTTTTGCACCGATGAACTCGCAAATGTGCATTCATCTTTGTAATGAGGGGTTTATGCACTGCAACCCTACTATAATATCTCTTTCTGTAATTGTCGTTGGACTATTCTTGCTAACAGTCTGATCACGTCCTGCATTCACATTCTGTTTTTATTTACATATTGCACTAATGCACAAGCATCACGGTCATCAAATGTGTGCCGTCAACCACAATTACCGACCCCATTTACTGATGTCTTTACCATACATCTAAATACAGGTGTCACTTAAGTCTGTTTCCATTGAAACACCAGCCAGTCGAGCAGTCTTTGTGACTGAAGCTCCTGCCGTCCGTGCTCCAACAATCAACCGTCTTTCAGTCACTTACATCTTTTTCTCTTGCCATATTGATAACAAAAAAAAGAATCAGAATCAACTTCGACTACTCAGCAATTTTATACATGCCACAGAGCATGACTGAATATTAATTGCTTGATTGTACCATGCAGTGTGGAAGCACCTCTTCATGTTTGTCCACACATTTATTCAGGTTTTTCCTTTATTTTGTCCCCCATCTGTGTACTGCAGCCAGCCACCAGGGGCAATCAATATATTTTGGCTTCACTTTTGGGGAGCTGTCATGACATTCATATTTATATACAGGTCTCTGTGTTTTGATCGCTCCCTGAGGTGGCATACACTCTATCGAACTGGTGGATTTTGGATTAACTAGAGTAAAGTACTACCCATCTTCTCTACTGGGATTTATGGATTTTGGATTATTCAACAAATGTGTTTCATACCGTCTTTACTGGAATTCCTGAATTATTCAATGTTATGTCCTTCCTACCTGCTCTTTTGGGAACCCTTTTCTCAGTAAGACAGCTGCTGTCTCATTCTCCAGAATGCCACTTCAGGTGTGTCACAAAGTTCTGTCCAGCTCCCCTGCCCCTACCTCCCCCTCCCCATCCTCTATTAGCACAGAAATTATCCTGAGCTGTGCTGTCACTGACGGACTCTAGTGACTAGGATTCTTCTTCAACTGGAGCTCCCCTTATGTTTGCTGTAATGATCTCAACTGTGTCTGTTACCAACGCTGCCATTCTGCCCAAATGACACATCTGATTTAATTACACTCCTACACTCTCAGACAGCTATAAAGTTGACACAACTTTCTAATTACACCCGACAAGGGGTTTAAAACCCACTGCCAAGAGTTTGGGATATTAAGAAACAGTTACATTCATCGAGCCATGGCTTCAGTCTGGAATACAGAAGCGAAACAAACTTGGGCGTCATTAACCTCCTTACTCCATGATGGTGCTTTTCATCTACTGCCCCTCCAAACCAAACTAATCTTTCCTTTGTGAACTACATGAACTCTAAGGCTCACTTTGCTTCATGTCAACCAACATTGTCATTGTTAGTGATATGAATAAACCTGTCGACACAGATCGTGCAGTGAACTTCCTGTGTCTGATTGGGTGTCTTGGGCTGAAGCATCATGTTGACTGACTCACATGACTGCGGCCCCATTAATTACCTACAGGTCTATGATCTGGATGTGTCTGACATCTCCATTCTCAGCCCCTTAATCACCCAAACTGTCAACCTCTCTCCTCAAACTGATTATGTTCCATTTGCCCTGATGGTTGCAGCCACCCTCCCCCTCCTAAAGTAACCCCTCTCAGTGGTGTTGGAAAAAGTGGTTCCTTTTGAGCTTCAGGACCACCTTAAATACAACTACCTGTTTGAAAAATTTCAGATGTTCATTCAGCACACAGCAATGAAATAGGATCATGAATGATTTGCTGATGGCAGCCGATGTAGGGTCTCCTTCTCTCCTGATTCTCCTTGACCTGAGCACTGCATTTGACAATGTGGATCACACTGTCCTCTTAGAAAGCCTTCACACCACCATTGGACGGTCAGACTCCACACTTAAACAGTTACAATCCTACCTTTCCAGTAGGACTGAGTATGTCCCACTGGGAGGATGCAGGTCTGATTGCTACCTACCATCTGTGGTGTTCGGCAAGGACCGATTCTTGACCCCATCCCAGTGTTTCCCATTAACTATATAGACTTTGGCGGCCCGCCATAGTCTAATTTGTGCCGCCACAGTCTCACAGTGCACTCTGCAAAACGTTACGTTGTTTTAGGGCTGAGCGGTATATTGAGTTTTTAATATGTATCAACTGAGATATAGGACGAGACGTTATCTTCTTTTGTGCAGATTATATTGTTAAATCACTGAGTGAAGTTGTGGCAATTTTCCACTGTCTGACTCTGCTGCAGGAAGGTTCCACCCCTCTGAGACAGAGAGGAGCAGCTAACGTTAGCCTCTACTGCAGTTTACTGTTACTTTTCGTTGCGTTGCTCTCTTCTGCTCACAGAGAGTCTGTTCAATGCGAGAATATTACATTTTTATTCTGCCTCGCTGTTCTGTTTAAAAGGTCCAGACACAGAATGGGGGGACAGAGTTGCTCCGCCAGTAAGCGGCTACAGGACGCTGTTTTGTTAGTTGTGGTCGAGCGAGCTAGAGAGTGAATGAAGTGAGGGAGCACTGATAGTAAGAAAGCCGTTGAATCAGATTAATAACACGTTATTTTCTGGTTGTTTTACAGCGTTTACGTTCAACAGCACAAATAAACTTCCCCACACACCTCCACTCAACCCTGCAGCTCAGTCTCAAACCTCTGAAACTGAATCTCCAGCGTGCTGTTTAAAAGCACAGTGGCAGCAGCATTATACTGATTTGATTGGTTCAAATTAAAAAAGCAAAATCTTAATGAGAGATCTTTATTTCACAATGTAGAAAAAGATATTTAATTAAAACGGCATAATCACCATTCATACCAGTAGTTCAACTACTAAAGCACACAAAAAACTTCTAGATATAACCTTGTGATGTTGCTCTTAGAGTGCTGATGATACCCAGCTATACATCAAAACTCCCTGAAGCCCTTCTGCAGCCATGTCATGCCTCACACCTTGAAGCGTGACATGGGGAAATCTTAGGGAAATGAAGGCCTGGATAAGCACAAATGTTAGTAGCAAAACTGAAGCTCTCCTTATTGGCACTCCACACCAGGTTCAGTCATACCTCATCTCACCTTAGACGGCCAAGACACCCCCCTTTCCTCCACAGTCACTAATCTGGGAGTTAGGTTTGCCCTTTAGCTGACTTTTGATGATCATATCTCTGCAAAGCCTCTTTCTACCATCTCAAAAACATCTATAAACTCTGCCCCTCGCCAACCCTGTTAGATGCAGAGAAACTGGTCCACGTCTGTATCTCCTTAAGACTGGACTATTTCGATGTTCCTTTTACAGGGCTCCTTGGCAGAAGCACCCAGAAGCTACAGTACATTCAGAGCAGCACTGTCAGGATCTTGATGAGAATGCGAACACACAACACCAATTCTGTTTTCACTGCACTTGCTCCCTGTCTCCTTCAGGATTGAATACCAAGTCCTGCTACTCACATACAAATTCATCAAGGGACACGTGCTTTCTTACCTACAGGAACTGATCATACCACAAACTTCCACCCACACCCTTAGATCTGCCTGCAACTCACTCCTCCACCGGGCTTCCAGTACTAAGCTCCACACCATAGGGGATCAAGTCTTCTGCTCTGCTGCTCCACACTTGTGGAACAGCTTTCCTAATCATCTAAGGGAAGCATAGACCCTAGACTCTTTTCAAAAGGACATAAAAACTTTTCTATTCAGGAAGGCTTATTTAATATTTTCTTCATGCTATGTATTCTATGTTAATAATACTGTAGCACTTAGAGTTTCAGATTGAATGAACGTGCGGTATACATTAAATGTATTACTATGATTATACTGTATGTGCATGCACTCATACACATGTGTAGACATACTATACTCACACAGTCAAATGCACTGTACAGCATTCATACACAACATATTGTATAAGCCCACAGGCTGTCTCTTTCATGCAACCCAGACAAACACACACACTTATACACACTATATACACCTTGAAGCATCCCCATCTACATACATGTATCATACATACGCAGATACACATATATATATATATTTACAGATATACACTGTAGAGTCCTATGCTCACACACACATTCAGAAAGGAGATCAAATACTGCTTTTAGCTCCATGACTGACAGAATAACATAGAGATCCACTGCATGAACTTGGAACACTGCAGGGTAAAAGTACTCAACCATCTATTATTAATAACAATGCCCAGTCAGAACATTTTGGACTTAACATGCACGTCAGACTGACTGCAACACAATCGTGAAGATTGATATAAACACAAATCCACTGCCATTCAAAAAGTAACTAATGACCCACACAGGGGTTATCATATCCAAGTTATTTACTTTGCTACATTAACGTGCATGTATGAGTGGCCACTAATGACTGAATCCTGGTGTGTATTCTAGTGCTATTATCAAAGGAAACTGTTTTCTTTTTTAAAAAAATGAAAAGGGAGGACATTTTTCTAAAGTAAGGTCAATGTTTTTCCTTCTATCTAAAAATCACTTTGAACAATGGCAAGCAAGGAAGAGAAAAAGAAAAAAAAACACATTATCGAGCCAAGAACCTTGCAACAAACATTTTATGCTGCTGTCATGCTTTCATGTTTAACAAAGTTGAATTTTCTCGCTCTTCTCTTTCTCCTTCTCCTTCTATGTTTGTATGCTAATGATGATAAATTACAAGTACCAAATCATGTTTTTAATACAGTTCATTGCTTTACATGATTATTTAAGACAGTTCTACATTGTTATGATTAGTTGCAGCAGAAATGATGGTAGCTGTAGAAGTAGTAGTTGTAGTCATACTGTAGTATCCTTTGCAGTGATATGTTTGTGCTATATACTTATAAAAGCCTGGTGCTCACTTTCATTGAGGTAAATAAACATCCCAGACAGTATTGCAAGTATTACAGTATTCTAGTCACATGCCATCTACACATATCCACCTTTTGAAGGTGACTTTGAAGTGGAATTTCCACTGGCAGAACACATTTACTGGATGTATCAAGCGTTTAACCTCTAACCCAAACCCAGCTTAGTCACCCGAAGGTTTTTAGAGGTATACAATTAGTGTGTGTGCTTATGCGTGGCCAGTGAGGTACATTTATGCACATTTATGAATATATACATCTGTGTGTGTGTGTTTTTCCATATGTATTTGTTTCAGCTCATCCTTTTCTCTTCTCCTTCTGTCACTGACACAGACATACAGATACGCTGACAGTAAATAGATACAAGCAAAGGTGCCACATGGGACCAAATGTTAACGTTGATACCAATTCTCTGTCAGTCAAAAGACCCCACTTCTACATTCTTTACTCACACTGTACGTCTTGTTCACTGGAGATTATCTACTTCTTCCTTCACTGCATAACACGAAAAGAGCCAAGAGAGACATCGCTGTGGGATTACTCATGATTGTTAAGATGAGAAAGCAGCTCTCACTGGTATGCAGAGTTGGTCAGTTTGATCACCACTTGATTCAATGTCAACATGAAAAGGGCAGATGAATAATCCACACTGTCTAGAGTAGCTATTTACGCCCCCCCTCCCTCCCCAGTCTGTGTGAGGAGGAATGAGATGGGATTGAATAACTCAATCAGTCTGAACGGTAGTGGAAGAAAGACCAGGAAATGGCACAGACAGGAAATGTGAGGGGGGGATATTATAAGACGGGAAGAGGAGATTGGGGGGAAGGGTGGGGGGGGGGCATTATATAAGATTTGATGGAAAAGTAAGTAAGAGCTGTAACAACAAAGGTAAAGACAGGAAGGGCCAGCAAGGGAGGTGGAAGGGAGGTGGGAGTTGAGCACAAGAAAGAGATAGAGGGCTTTCATTTGCCCACTGCCAGTTTGCGCCTTTCTGCACAGCTAGTGATAAAAGAGCCAGCCAACAGAGTCCCCTAATCAAGACAAACCTTCACCCCAAGCAGATGGAGTGAGGGAGGGGGAAAAGGGACCAAGAGAGAGAGAAGAGAAAGGATAGAGGGAAAGAAAGAGGGGAAGTGCCATTTGGTCCATATGAGGATGCAGGCAGGATTTATAGAGTGGTTTGTGGTTGGGAGATACAGAGAGATGAAGGAATTGGGTCTCTGGAGTCGCTGCAGGCAAGGTGCTCTGCTGAAATCTTCAGGCTACTTAAGTGGAGAGAGATGTGGGGGTGTCGCTGTGTGCCTGTTTTCGCTGAGTGCTGTTGGGAGATGTTTACGACAGCCTAGACACACCCCATTAATAATATTGCGACTGAACACTGCTTGTTTGTATGTGTATGTGGGTGTGGGTGTGTGTGTGTTGGGGGGGGGGGTGTTGCGTGTACGTGTGTGTCCCTGTGTGCATAAGTGGTCTACACAAGCTCAGTCAAGCAGGACAGAGCACGTCTGAAGATCAGAATGAGCCTGGCAGAAGATATTGTTGCTTGAGTGAGGCTGCAGTTGCTCGAGCAGCTCACGTCTGACTGGAGTGACGTACCCGCGTCTCCGTCGGCTTATGCTTGTACAGAGTGTGTAGGTATTGTAGGTTTAGAAATGTGGATAAAAGAGTTTAATTCCCAAGTAAGATTAAAGAAATATATGCCTATTTCTTACAAAATGTACTCTTAAAAGTAAAAGACTATGGTTTCATTCATGTAGAACATTTAAAAGGTATGCTACGCAAGATTTGTCTGTTGCACACGCCATTCAAATTAGGCCCCTCAGCCACGGCTCACCTGCTATCTCGATTTATTCATGACACAGACAGAGAGCAGGGGAGAAAGACGGAGGAAATGATGTAACCTGGTCACTACACTACAAATCCTATAGCCTCACATTGTGCACATTGTTATTGACTGGGGGCTACAATCAAAAAACTGCCCAAAGGTTAATGCCCAAAAAGCCTCACACATTCAGCAATATAATAAGAAAATACAGGGTCTCTGGAGATAAATAAACTGCAATACAACTCAAGTGGGTCATAAATGATAACTGAGAGAGGTTATTTTTCTATCTAAATATTGTTTTTTATGGAAAATCCTGCATCGATGCTTTTATTATAATTAATATAGTGAATGCTATTAAAGTGAATTTAATGAATCTCTGAACAAATTTATTAAAAAAAATACACATTTTCAATAATTGTATAAACTGACAAAAGCTTCAACTAATAGTAAAATCTATCATCAATCAGCCAACAGCCCTGTGTCTTTAACTCAAACTTTAATTGAAAAGGACAAACATATCGGAAGTACTGAAGCACGTCACATTCACCAAAAAAAAGCCTTATCTCATAATTGACTTCCTATCTCATAATTATGAGAAAAAATATATTATTATCTTCTCGTAATTATGAGTTCGCTGATCTTGTAATTAGTATGAGAAAAGGTTAAAGTGGTTAGAAATCATTGCTGTTTTAAAAAGCAAGGGCATGATGAAGCCACATGATTTAATTTGATTTAATTTCCTCCTTGGTTTCAGACAGTTGGAGATATAAATGTAAATGCAAAATGTAGATGGTATTATTACTAGTGTGGTATTCTATGCTTTGAGTGAGTAATCAATCAGATGATGGTCCTGATAACATAATGCTATTATATTGATATTATAATCAGTGCACCCTCAAGGGTACTTTTTTGATTGAAAGGGCATCCAATTTTGCACTTCCGTATGTTAGACTTAGGGTAACCCTAAATGGCACTTTTTTCCATTAGAAGGGCACCCATACAGAACCTCAAGCTTGCTCCATTACAATGGCATAATAGGGCAGTGCATTACATCCTCTTCAACTAAAGGGAACATCATGTTTTCTCACTATCTCTGAAAAGATACTCCAGTGGATAACTAGATTAAAAACTGGAACCATAAAGAGTCTGCAACCAAGTTAAGGGCACACCTAGCTTTGAGCTAGCAAACATCAGTATGCTATCATTTTGACATTAAGTGGATAAAATGAGAGTTTAGCAGGTTAGCGTACTAAAAATTGCTAATTACAACTAATTATAAACTACAGCTGAGAAAAGGCAATTGTATTGACCAGAGTCAGACTGGGAACTAAATTTGACCCTGACTTTTTCAAATTTCGACTGGACCTGCTCCATTTTTCTCCAACACAGGCACTTCTAAGTTGCATACATTAATATCAGGCTATTTAAAACATACATTTGCTAAGCAATAGATATCAAGTTGACACCCTAACAACAGGTGTACTTTCAGGGTTTCATGAAATAATTAATCAAATAAAGAAATAGCCAAGAAGAGGAAAAGTCAGCACAACAAGATTATTATTTGACAGTAGATATGGGCAACCCAATACTCATAGCGGCTATCTGATAAATTCACAAATAAAACTATAATCGTATGTCACAAATGTAGTCTATGATGAAATATACTCTCATCAAGAAACAAAGTAACCAAAACTTAATTTTCACACTGGGCAAAAGCTTTCCTATGATGATCTGGAAATGTCAGGGCTATTTATAGGCAATCATCCAGCACTGTAATTGTAGCTGATCTGATGCAATTCAAACGTCAGGCTTAACCGTCAGGAATTCAAACAACTGACACGATTAAGATGTTATTAATTGGTATTGACTGTGACAAGAAGCATGTCTGCACACTGAGTGGACCCAAATTTGAATTTTTGAATTGGAGGTGTACTGACCAGCGCAAGCAGCACTCCAACTGTTTGATATTTTCCTGACCTTGAAACGCATCAGGATCAGATCACAAACTGTTAACACCCTGACTACTGATCAATCAGATCACTGGGAAAAAATAGTCATCATTTCCACAAGATCCCGAAATCAACAAAAGTCATGAGTTTTCAATAAAGTGAAGAGTGAAAAAAGAATGATAAATATATTTTTATAGGTCACCGGAAATATTTTAATGTTCCAGGCTTTTTATTTCCACTCTGGTTTTAAACAGAGCTTCTATAAATGGAAAGATCCTTTATGACACTAAACACATAATGATGATTTTAGCTACATTTTAATTGTGCAAAGTTGATTTTATCCCTGGAGTGACAGCTGACAGTGTGGATGACTTTACACTCTGATTACATCACTTCAACTCAGAATAACATTAGACGACTGTGTGATGATAACTGGAAATATGGACGAAAGCTTGTCTTTTATTAGAAAAAATAATCCACACACAGTTAATTGGCTCCCATGATTATAAATGCAACATTTGGGTCAGATAGACTTCATCAGTCATGAACTACTTTTCCACTCTTTGCTTGGTAGCAGAAACAGTCTGGCATTACTTGTAAAGGGTTTTTTTTTATGTGACACATTCAGAATGATTTCTTCATCGCCCAACTAGATGGCAAAAAATACTCACTCCATACTTATCATAAATAATACCTACATGTTTCATCTTCTTAATCTGTTGTATGAATACAAGCTGTCGTTTACATACACTTAGTTGAATATATATCTGAAGTTGTCTGCAGGCATTTGGAATCACCTTTTTATCTCATATTACATGTATTTCATTCATGGTTCTGATTATATCGCTCTGTCATGTGATTGCTTTTGTAGCTGGATAGGAAAACCTGGAGTTGACTGAGGTGGCTGATAACTGTTAGGTTCAGTGAAGTCAGCCAACTTAAAAATATCCTGGGTATGCTGAACTTGCTTTGTAGTGCAGGCCCCAGGCTACTACAGTATAACCACACACTTCAGACTGGTTGGTTATGTGACTGGCCGAGAGAGTATTTAATAATCACCACACAGCTGTTGGTCTATATTCACCTTCAGCCTTACATATTGCTGCTGAGCCGCACATGAACCATAAGAGCAGGTGCCGACGGAGACGCACATAGAGTCCGTGCGCCGAAACACACCACTCCGCGCTTGTTGTGGCACTAGGGGGGGTAAAATAGGGCCCCCAGAGTGACTAACCAGCTGGCATCATTAAAACAAAACAGCAAAGCACAGTGGCCTTTAACTGCGCATATAATAGCGTCTTACCTGTGAGAAGATGTGTCATCTCTTCGCTGCCATCTTGTCTATTATTCCCTCAGTGTCCAAAGCCATATGAATGTCTTCTTCTGTAGCCTTATGAATACATCCAGATGTAGAGCTCTCAAGTATATTCTCGATTAGTTTTAAAGTTGAAAAGGTGCACTCGCATGCAACTTGCGTAATGGAGAGGTTTACGTCCGGAGCTCCGCTGTTGACGTGAGCTCGAGTTAGTAGTATCACCCGATAGAAAGTTGACGTGCACCTTTCACTCATCCTAAAGCAGCGGCCTCTTCTTCCTGAACCTGCTCTCCACTGGGATCAGCCAGGTCATCTGTCCAGACTTTCCTCCTCCTCCTCTTCCTCTGGCCTTGGAGTGGTAATGTTATCACTGCTGTTTAACTTTAACACTAACATGATTTTGCGTGACAGCGTCATCGATATTAACTTATTGCTGTTAACTTAAAAATATATTACAGCATTAGCCTCGAGATTTCTTTTTTCTCTTTGACATTTTCTGCACCACATTTTTGCTTTTTGTGACCTTTATCCATTTATGTAATGCAGGAGGGTAATTTCGACGCAAATTCCTCTCTGTCTGACTTGATTTGATTATTTCCCGCTTGAATGGACGCATCCACTTGAAGGGGTGGGCGGAAGAAGAAGGTGATAGCACTTCAACTATCTGCCTCTCAGTACAGGTAGCCTAATGACTGTGCATCCCCTAGTCGGATGGGCTGATCCAACATCCGGCAGGTTTCATTTTCCCCTCACATTTTTTCCCACATTGCTGGAGGCCTTGCTGCCCCCCCCCCCCAGGTGGTCCAGTCCATCTGCCATTTACCTGAATTGCCAGATTGCCAGCCCTAATGGGGTATTGGCCACATTTGATATATATACTGATATCATTGGTTGCAAAACAGATTCTGGGTGGTATGGTTTTTTTTTTTCTTTTTTCAAATAATGTAGCAACAATTTAAAAAACTTATATAAAACCTATATAAAGTGTTTTAGTATAAAACTTGATGTGCACGGGTGTGTCTAAGTGAGTAGGTGTGTGGGGGATTTGAATGACAGCTTTGGGACGTGAAATTTGTGACGGAATAGGCTATCTGAATGTCTGAAGGGAAGAATGAAAACAAATGACAAGTGGCTGCCCACTTGTATTTCCTTCTTTGACTGAGTGCTCTAAAGAAATTCGGATGGAGATCAGCTGATGACAGAAAAAAGCTGTCTGTCTGCTGAGAAAAAAAGAAAGAGGAGGAAGACGTGCTGAGACAAAGCAATGGGCTCGGGAGAGAAGCCGCAAGATAAAGAGAAGAATGGAGTGAGGCAGAAATTGAACGAAAGTGAAGGGATGGAAGAGATAAGGAGTGGACTAAATGAAGAGGAGACTAGCGGCAATGATGGGAGAGAAATGTCCTCGGACAGAGAGAGGGGAGGGATGAGAGGGAGGGATGAGTAGAGAGGAGAGGAGGAATAACGGAGGAAAAGGGAATGTAAAGGAGGGCAAGAGCAAAGGGAGGGAAACTTCGACAGTCTTTGTCATGTAGGAAGCAGAGTGTGACAGTTACGTGAACCTTCGCTATTCTCTGTTTCTGTCCGCAAACCCCATCAGGCTCATACACCTTGACAGCCCCAACACACAAACACACACACACAAACAGCTGCCAGGTTCAGGAAAATCACACACGCACACACAAAAACGATTTTGGCATGTCTGCGTATTTGACTGCAGAACAGATGAAATGAAACAAACAACCCCAGCAGGTCTGGTATAGCAATACATTTCTGAGAGGGTCCTTTTATTTTAAACTGAGAGAAAGATCTCTTTCTATTTGAACCTGTGGAAACGTGGGCTGTAATGCAAAACAGATGCAATGTCAAAGTCTGGGCAGGGTATAGGGCAACATATTTCTCTAGCTTTCAAGTTGTGTAATAATACTTCTGTAAGAGTGTGCCACTTTTGGATTAAAGCAATGAAAAGTGGTGGGAAAAAAGCACTTAAACCTGTTACTTGCTTTAAAATATTATGGTTGTATAGTTGTATTGCTCTAACCACTCCGATCTGCCACAACAGTAAAACCACTGACAGGTGAAGTGAATAACATTGATTATCTTGTTACAAAGGCACCTGTCATGGGGTGGGATATACTAAGCAGCAAGAACAGTCAGTTCTTGAAGCGGATATGTTGTGAACAGGGATATGACTTTGACAAGGGCCAAATTGAGATGGCTAGAGAACTTGATAATTTCCTAAACGGTAAGTCTTGTGGCATGTTCCTGGTTTCCAGTGTTCAGTACCCAACTGGGTCATGGGTGCCCAAGGCTCACTGATGGACATGGGAGTATAGTCCATCACAGAAGAGCTACTGTAGTACAAACTGCTGAAAAAGTTAATACCGGGTATGATAGACAGGGGTCAGAACACACTGACCCCTGTCCACAGCTGAAAGTGCCTACAATCTGATTGATGTTCTGCTGGGAAACCTTGTTGCAGACCAAGTAAACCATTCATGGCAACAGTATTTCTTGATGGCAGTGGCCTCTTTCAGCGGGATAATGCACCCTGTCACACTGTACTTGGCCTCTAAATTCCCTAGATCTCAAGCCAATCGAGCCCCAACTCGCAACTTACAGGACTTAAAGGATCTGCTGCTTGTCTTGGTGTCAGACACCAGAGGACACCTTCAGAAATGTTAAGTGAGCATGGAGAAGATGGTCTGCATCATGGACTACAGTGAGTGTTTTGCAACTGACTTTCTGGTAATGGGGTCAGAGCAGGTGAGGAATAGAAAGTCTAATTATTGTTGGTGTGGTGGTTGATTACAGAATCTGGAAGTGTGGTGTCAAAATAGATTCCATGTGTAATGGCACATATTACAGGTTGATGGCTGACCTAGTATCATGTGTCCTGTCATATCCTCCACGTGCGATTTAGGGGAACCTTTCTGAATGCACAGACAGAAATGTAATAAAGTCTGACAAAAAAATTTAAAAATAGTTAAAGTAAAAAAAAGAAACCAATGGCATTAATTGAGAGTGACAAGGGAATGGTATACAAGTAAGGATAGAGTATTAAAAAGCTTCTTTATATAAAGGTACACAACAAAAGGTACATGTACATTGACATTTCTTCATCTAAATCTTGAGGTACTCCACCTAGCAGAACCAAAGGTCCACGGGGTTGTGTTGGACCTACTCCTCCATGTAGTGTTTTCATGTGTATAAGTGATTTATAATACGATAAGAAATCACCTCAGGGTGAACACAGCCATGTGACTATAACTTAGGGGAATGTAACTGTCTGCATGAAGCACAGTCAGGTAATGTATGAGCATATTTGAATCCAAACCCCCCTGCAGCAAGTCTAGAAGGTAGAATCGAACTTCATCCTATTCCACCACTTAAGTCAGGATCAGTCCAAACTGATAGGAATTGGAAAATGGGCATGACAATTTGTCATTCTATATCACTTACTAGAGAAAGACAAGTCCAAGGACAAGTTGATGACATGCGTCATGATGCCATAAATGTTGACATTTATCCTGGAAGTCTAACTCCAGCCCAGGGATGGGCCAGTCCATCTATTTCTCTCCCAGTTACAATTCCAATACCTCAGTTCAGTGTATATTTTAGCTTTGATTCAAAACCAAATTTTCCCAGATGTAAAATCTGTTAACCTCACTCATAGAATAATGTCCATATAATGTAACATGAGGCCTGGGATTTTAGTGACACTAAAACTGAGTTGGCAGCCTACTGTACCAGAATAAATTTATCTAATAGAGGAATAACTTATTCTTTATAATGACATTGAAGAAACTATATTCATTTTCAAGGTCACATTTGACCAATACCTTATCTACTTAAGGACTGCATAGGCCCTGCTACTGACCCAGTGTATCAGATTGGTGCATCTCTCCTCTAGCTCTTCCTGTCCTTGCACTTTGCACCTCACACGGGTTATGAAAGACCACATGCAAACATTTTTTGGGGTCTGACAGGGGGTCGGGAATGTTTCAGCATGCCATGATGCCATGGCAGGAACATAATCTCCTACTGATACAGTGATTATCTGCAAAGACATAATTGTCGTCTAGCCTAATCCTGCTTTAAGATTTGCCCACAATTTTGGAGTGAGAATCTTCTCAGACTGCGGCTGTAATTATCGAAAGTGATAAAAGATGGAAAGAGAACTTGATCCTCTATCTTTTCTGTATCACAAGGGACGCCCCCACCAGCTTTAGCAGTTTAGTGATTTGTTTACCAACACAAATGCTATAGCAGAAAAATCCAAGGATCATGTATTTGCACAGTATTTGCTTTGTACTTGACAAAAAAAAGTGGTTGATTCTGATTCCAGTTGAAGCCTAGTAAACCCATAAATCTCCCTTTTCCAGAGGGCATCTTCCCTTTGGCTAACTACAACTGCCTCACTGCAATTTCCTATACAGAAAGCACCAAGTTAGACTTTAGTCTCCTCTTCAGGCTGTTGCTTCCAGCTCTGTTATCTATAGCATATGTATTTACAATTCTGTGTGTCTCCTCTTCCAGGCTACGGTATCGGCCTACCCCAGGGCTCTCCTTTAACCCGTAATGTGTCAGAGTTTGTGAGTCGCTACAAGTCAGACGGCTTCATGGACATGCTACATGACAAATGGTATAAGGTTGTGCCCTGCGGGAAGCGAGTCTTTGCAGTGACTGAGGTAAGTCATTGGTGGGAGAGTTTGTTCATTTATTGTGTACGTGTATTGTGTGCAAAGCAAAGCCTTCTGCCGCTGTACTCCTATAAATGAGTCTCCCTTTGGGACACAGACAGGATTGCCTGCCAGCTATGCACACATACACTGACAGACACATTTATACACACACACACACACACACACACACACACACACACACACACACACACTCACAATGACAAAGACATACAATCACATAAACTCAGGCCTATTTACCAACCTTAACTAGAGTTTCCGGCACATACTGTCTGGTTGTCGATACTTGTGTATCTTGTGCGTGCAGCAGAAGAGTACTCTTACTTCTTGCCTTGCCTTATCTTTCCACTCTTTTTAAACAACTGGGAATCAGAGCCCACTGTCTGTATCTATATCTTTTGTTTGTGAAAAGAGAAACTATTCAACTCCCCTTGGCCATCCCTTTTAAATCCCACTTGAATGAAGTTGAATCATATTATAGCAAGAAATGCAATTACACAGTCATAGGTTTCTTTAATGTAATGAAAACCTTAACTTCACCCTGCATCAGGAAGTTATTACTATTCCTCTCATTTGAAGCCCAGAGAGTGGGACACTCTCAAACAATGTGGGCGTAAGTATGATCTTGCCCTCTGGATTGGGAGCAAAAGGAGGTCAGTTTTGTCACTGATGAATTTGTTGAGTCAGCACAAGGCTAATTGCCATCAGAGGCAGTGCAGAAATGAGCTGGGTGGAGAAAACATGATTAGAGCGCATTGGAAAGGCTGGATACTGTCTCTTCCACTTCCTCCAGGCTCATGAAAGTCTCATAAGAGATAAACGTTGTGTCAGAGGGGATGTGGCCAAACCAATGGGAACAAACTGCTCTTGAATTAACAATCGGCTCTTATTACCATCTCCCTGCTAACTGCTGTTTCCTTCTATTACTTTAAGTTTTCCTTCGCCCCGCAGCTCTTTGGGCTTGTTCTCGCCCCTGCCTTTCTTCTCCATATCCTTTTCTTACCAAACATGTCTTTTACGCTGTTCCCCTCTCCTTTCTTTATTCTATTCTTATGGGCTTACACAGCCAAACTAGATAAACAACAGCAGAATATCAATTGCACACTCACAAAAAGTGGTCTAAATGGTAATTATGTAAATACAAATCATCAATCTCTTTATTTCCCTTTCTGTCAGCTAAGTCTCTACTAATCTGTGTCACTCCCACAACCTCTCTCTGTCTTTATGTGTCAACACCACCCCCTCAGACTCTACAGATGGGGATCCAGCATTTTTCAGGCCTTTTTGTGCTGCTGTGTATGGGGGTGGGTGGAGCCTTACTGACCTTGGCAGGTGAACACACCTTCTATCACCTGGTCATCCCTCGCCTTCGGCGCACACACACATTGCAATACTGGCTACACACGAGCCAGGTGAGTAAAGACACACCCACACACAGATAAAGTGTATTATGCTGGACTTGTCTCTTATGCATGCACACTTTCTGCATATCTGCAAAGTCTCTCATGTGCACAAGCACACGCCGAGACGCTTCACAAACAGATTTCAATCTGCCATCTAGCCACAGGTGTGTGTGCACACGTACATGAGCACAATCACACACATTCTGCTGAAAGTAAGAAGCTTTCACCCCCTGGTATCCACGCTTTTCTCGAAGGTGACATGCGCCCTCTACTGTTAGAAACTCATCATGGCATAAATATCTGTTAAAATTGAGTAATATCATGTTTTACAGGACAAGTTCCAATTAAAAGTTTTGATTTTAAGCTCAGTGTATTAATAAACCAATTAAAATTTTAATTAGTTAAATAATGAATGCCCTGTGCTCTATAAACAAGTTAACTTTACTTACTAATTTTAAATACAAGTACATTAAGTGTTCCCATCAGCAGTGCTTTACTTATCAGTTTATGACTCATTATGGAATTATGCATTTTTTTCTCTTATATATAATATATTCTGAGAGGATTTATAAACCTCTTACACATCATTAAATGCCCTTTTTTAAAGTCATATCTTCCATCATATATACCTCTATGCAGAATTAATGGGAAAAGAAGTTTTTTTTAATCACAAATTTTTCAGATCTACATATAACGTTACAAATGGATGCAAATACAGTGAATAAGATCTGTAGAACTGTATTCTCTGTCTGCAAATTAGACTGTAACACACACAAAACCAAAGAATCCACACATTTGAGATTTAAAGGTCAAATTTTTGTTTGTTTTTTGTGAAACTCAAGCAGTTATCAAATGAGGTGCCTTATGGTGATATTTTTGAATGAAAAATGGATCCAGAAGTTTTAATATCAAGACTGCTCACATTTGTTTGCCGCATCTTCTAAAAGGGCAACAACCACTCTTGGGCTGCCTCTAGCATTCATCACATTACCAGCTCAGCTATCTCTGAGGATGACATCTGAGTTACTTCCTATATCCAGAATGAAAGTCTCCTGTTCCTTTGGATATCCTTTGACATACTGTATATACACACAGGTAAAAATGAAAGCGTAGTCATTCCCTTTGATTTAAGAGCTTGGTTTTTGGTTTCAGTCTAACCAGAGCACTTCAAAAAGGGCTTAAGCAACTGATACCTCAACCTCTCTATCGGAATTTTAAGCAGAAAAGAATAGTCTCTTACTGAATTACAATCATTTGATTAAATTATTCAAAGGAGCACTACAGCAGGATTTGTGAGTAATAGCTGTCACAGATGTTCTGTGCAATTGGTTAAAATAATGGCTCTCAGAAATTCTAATTTATCATCTCTCCTGATTTATTTCAGAGCTGATGAAGTGATCACAAAATTTGCATTACTAATCAGTAGTTTTTTTCTTTCTTCTCTAATTACAGAAAATACACAGAGCTCTCCACACCACATACGAGGACGTAGGGAAGGAGCTGACTGGCCTCGATCAAAAGTAAGACCAACGTGCACATAAATCACAAAAAAATGTCACAGCCAGAATAAGCCAGTTTAAATGCATCAATATATTGTTCAGGATCAGTGTATGAGGATATATTTAATTATTTATGCCTGGCAGTAATTTTGTTGAAGGATTAAGCATTTTACCCTTGTGCCACCTACACACCTGGCAGTATTTCAGAAAATATTCTTTTAAATGCACGCTATTTCATCTTGGCACAACACATCATGTTGTCTCCATGACTGTCTAGAGTAAAATGTCAAAATCTGCCTCATTCTGATTCATGAAACTACATCAACTGTTTGGGGATTTTTTTGTGTATGGTGGATCTCAAACAGATGTAATCCTTGTATTTAGTTAAAGAAATGAAAATCAAATTCCAACACAATTTTTTACCTAAAATATAAAATAATTCCACTTAAATATATCTGCTTTTACTGTTTGCTTGCAGAAAAATGTATCCTTGTGTACTGCTGTACTGTATATCTCACCGGGTGTATGTCCTTTGTTGTGATCTTTCTCTCTTTCACTAGCCCCTCCTCTTGTATCTCAGAGAACTGCACCCTACACAGGAAACAGCATCAGCCTCCTCCCCCATCTCCTCCCACATCCCTCCCTGCTTCCTCTACAGCTGGGGACACTGTAACCTCCTCCTCACCATCCCATGAGCCCAAGGAGAAACGTGTACACTTTGACCTGGAAACCCTCCACAGCTACCGCCTGCGCACACACACCGCCTCAGTGCGCGGCAGGCCCGGGATGGTTGGCCGTCCAGGGCTTGGTCTCGGAGGATTAGGGTTGGGCAACTTTGGGAGTTTTACCTCCCCTCCACAAATTAGCCTCCATGCCAACGGGGGCCCTGCATCGGCATTGGCTTCTACAGGCTTGGTGCTCTCTCCCCTGGGGAGCAGGGCTGCTCAGACCAGCCTGTGGGAGGGGGAGCTCCAGGAGCTGCAAGGGAAGATTGAGATATTCCGCACACAGCTGAGAGAGGCTCTGGCGAGGAGAGCTGAGATCCAAAGCAGCCTGGAGAGAGAGAGGAGTGGACTTGTGCGCAGGGATACCAGTCTGGAAAGAGAAAGGGACAGACAGAGGATACAAACTATTAACACTGACAGAAGTAGCTCGACTCAGTCAAAACTCCCTGAGAGAGACAGGACCAGCCAACTGCAAACCCTGAATAATCAACAGACAGGGAGGGCTAACCAATCAGGGGGTCCTGGGACTCTAGAGCATGGGAGGAGCAGCCAATTAAACACAGTTAACAGTTTGGACAGAGGGAGAGACCACCAACTACGATCTGTTAATACTCTAACAGAAGAAAGGACTGTCCATTCACGCACCTCCACCAGTTTGGAGCGGAGTCGTGTCACCCAGCCAGGTGCTGGAAACATAAGCGTCCAGTCACGGAACACTTCTAGCCTGGACAGACAAAAGGCTAACATTTCACGCACTCTGAACACTTTGGAGAGGACAAAAGCCAACCAATCAAGTGTAAGCAGTGGGACTTGACTGTCTTTTCGAGCCCCTGATGTGTAGGTTTGCGGAGGGAGGAGTACATTTGGTGCTTGCATAGCCGCGGGAAGATGGCTTCAGTTATAATGGTTTAAGTTTGTGGGGCTCTTGCTGAAAAATTACAGTATATGTTAACTCACACCATTACTTACCGTAACCTAATAATTTTCACACAAAATTGTTTCCACACTCACTTAAAATTGCTACTAAAAACCTTTAACTACAACAAGAGCTGATAAAGAGCTGATAAAATGTTTACATCATCCATGAAGTCATGAATAAGCAATGCCATTTTGTGAAATGAAAAGCAAAAATGATTTCAGTAACATAATACATCATAATACAAGATCAGCTGAATTGGAATGAGCCCTTGGTAAATCTAGCAATGAAAAATACACAGTGCTTATTGTGGAACCAGTGGTTCACATGAGGAACCGTGGAACACAGTTATCTGGCACATAAAAGCCTATCAGCTGCATTAAAAGATGGTGTTTTTCACTGACTGAAAAAGCCTGCAAGCACATACAGACATCAGTGACAAGAGCACAGAAAAATCAAAGTTGGCCCAATGTGAAAAAACAGCAAGGAAAACTATTTGAAAATGCACATGCAACAGCTGTGTTAACAAAGTGCCAGAAGAAGGAGTTATGGATGCAAAAAATATATAGTATATATAGTATAGTATATCTGAAGTGATTCAAGTAATAGTTTCCCAAAAATGTGAGTGATAAAGAAAGGAAGAAAACTGTGAAGAGTTTCTCAATCCTAAAACAATTTACTTGATCAATATCCCAAGAAACTGGAAAAAATGCCTTTTGTGTATTGACACCTTGTGACTTCTGTATATTGTACACTGTCATCATTTCTCCAAAATAGTCAACAGTCATAGCAACATCCCACCCTTCTCTCTTTTAAAGTCTCAAGATTGAAAAGTTTCTTGCAAACTGAACCATTGGGACTGTTGAGAAGGTCATTTTCTTCTATGATGACATAAGTGGCACATAAAAAATGGGATGCTGGGACAGAATTTGACTGGACTTTTTTGAAAATTCATCAAAGTGGAAACATGTTTGTTATAATGTCTGTAGTGGAATGGATCCAAGCCATGTGGACCCAAACAAACACCTCCAAACCATGTTGTGGCTGGTCAGTTTCATTAACTTAAAAGGTACCATGTCACTCAAACAGTTTTTCCTCCTGCATTGTTACTTTGAATCACGTTCATCATAAGCAAAGCATAGATCAACATTATATAATAATATAATAACTTTAACATGCTTTTTTGGAGCCATGCTAAAGTACATGCTTAAGTACATAACAAAATATAGCCTTGAAGCTATTTCATGGGACCTTTAATTATCAGATTAACCCAAATTCCTAAAACACCTCAATACATAAGGAGGTTTATTTCTTATTAACATTTGCACATCTGCATGGCCTTTGGCTCAAGTAACCAAACAAGTGCCATTGATTTGAAGAGAATTTTCCCAGCATATTCATGTTGAATTAACTGGCAACATAAGTCTGGATACAGTTTTGAGTCCAGTGACTGCATCTTGCATGAAAGCAAAATTACAAGCCACTAGTACACTGCAGATTTGAATAAGCTCTGATATTTGAGACCTCATGTTTTTGGTTTTTCATTATTTTATGAATAACTACAATAGATGTATACTTTTACACTGCTTTCACTCAGACAAAGCATAATATTTTTGCATTCTACTAGAACAAAATTAAGAAGGTTTTATGCTTCATGTTGATATTTTTAAATATACAGTAATTTATTTGAATGAACAGGGTTGTCTCTCAGAGGCTGACTGTACTGGGACTCTTGTTCAGTTATTAAGTCAACCACCAGAGGGAGGTGTATTCCTGCTTCCCGCGGCTATGGACACTGAAGAGTTTGTGGATGAAGCTTTTATTCTAGCAAAATCACATAAATAAATACATTAAAGCAATTGACTTATCAACAAACAGTGACAGATGTAAGCTGCATTTTGTCCAGTTTGTGACCTTGGCAATTACGACCTTTATAAAATCACTCCAGCACTCTGCAATGCAATGTCACCCAATCCTATTGTGATACTCAATCTTATGTGAGTCTCTCAACACTTTAAAAAGCAGGTGTTGGGGGTTTTGCTGTCCCATAGGTGCAGACAACTGATATCACTGAAACAGAACGTTAGGCTTTTATGATGGTACTGATGTACATTTAAACGTTTCAAACTTTACTGTGGTGTGAAGTGGTTGTGTTCACATGCCATGGTGTCTATGAGGAAAAAATATTTTAGGTATTTATAGAGAAAGAGCTTGTGGTACTGGATATTTAAGCAAATACTTTTAAAATTACCCCTTATAAAAATTGTATCAGCATTTATTGAAATTTTATCATAATGATCATTCTCATGTTTTGAAATAAACATTTATATACGTATTCACTCGCATTTTTGACTGATTGATGACAGAAGGGATAATATACTGAAGACTTGTCTTGTCCAAGTTATTTAGAGGATAGTCATCATGGTAAATCTCAGCCCCCTCAAACCCATTTTAAATCCATTAACTTGCTAATTTTACTGCCAGTGTCATTAAATCAAATGTTGTTTTAATGCTTTTTGCATTATCAAAATTTGTGTCTTCCTAGAGGAGTCCAAACACACCTTGGATCTCGGTTCAAATGTACAAGAGCATTAGCATATCAACCTCTCAGTTCAGCAACAGTGTCAAACAGAGCAGCAGCATCAACCAAAACTTTTATACTGGATGAGGTTTTTTTGGGAAGGATTAACAGGCAAGTCTTCATGAATGCTTAGCAGACATGAAGGAGCATACCTGATTCAGCAAAAAAGACTAAATAACGATAATAGTTAATGATGATAGTCATAATAAACAAAGAGCAAATAAACTTTTTGATAATTATTTTTTATCATTAAGTTTGTATTACATTTGGTATTGTGTTATTGTCCTTGTTTATGTGGAAATTATGTAGATTTTTGGTTTTAGGATTTGTCTCCTCGCCCACACCTGTGCCCTTTTAGCTATTATTGTGCATCCAGTGTAGAAATGTGAGTCTGTGCTGTTGCATCTTTTAGCAGAAATATACACTTAAAGGTAGAATATGTAGAATGAGCAGAACAACGCCATCTAATGTCTCGAGATCGTAGTCGCAACAACCAAAAAGTAATTCCAGCAGTCGGGTTGCCAGGTCCGGTGCCGGATTTTATTTTAGCTCTAACTCTGTAAATATACCACTTTATCCACATGTCTAACCTTTTTAGGTGAGAAAGTAGCCCTTTAGATCCACAATGTGATGCTAATTTGTGCAAATAACATCTGCTTAAAGTTTTGTTCCTGCGAATTCGGAGCCACTCAAGTTAGCCGTAGCGAGTAACGCACTTCCGGTCATTTTCACAAAATAAAACACCCGTTGCCTTTTATTATTAAGAAAACCATAACAATAGAGTTGGTGCTTTTATTTTGAAAACAGGAAGCGAACATACCCTCGCTGTAACTGACTTGAAACCACCGAGGTACATTACATTGTAACGCCAGTGGGAGTAGCAGCAACGTCTCTGCATGTACTGCCTAATCCTAAACACCGATTGGCTTGTGTGTGGTGTCTTCAGAAGCAGAAGAGGCTCACGGTCGTAAACATCTAGTCACGTGTACTCTGAGATGGACGCGCAGGTCAGGAAATGACGTAAACGGACCGTATATGGTTTGTTATTTGTGTTATTACATTAGGTGTTGGACTAAATACATGGACATATTGAGGAAAATATTCCGGTTTTATGGAAACGGATTTCATATTTCACAAGAATGGATACTTGGCGAGCTGTACAGAAAGTCCTGTGTCATAAGATGATCGTTGTGGATAAAGGGAAGACTTTGAAGGTATGTAGGCATTACAGCTTTTCTCACTTAGCTGAGTGGCTAGCCGAGCTAATCGCTAATACTATTACGGCTGTGAGCAACCATGTAAATCGTGAGTGGTCTTGAATGAATCAGAACAATCTAAGCTTTCCAACAATGTACGGCATGAGTATATATGTTTAAGGGTTGGTGTTTAAAACATTCAGAAGAACGTGTGGCTACCTCCTAACATCCGTCCCGTCCCGTGAACGGAACAGCGTGCGTTAAGAGGTTAATGATCGAATGTCAAAATCCGAATAGCGTCAGAAAGTCAACCCACTCTCCACATTTCCATTGCTACTGTTTTGATACTTCATGGTACACAAACAAATAGCATCTCATATGAAAGCTAAGACCCTGGCGAGTTCAACAGTACCACTATTATTGCGCTAAAAACTCAGTGAACCAGCAGCCAAAGAATACAAAGGTAAAAAACCACTTATTTACAGCGACTAACAGATATTCTGTCTTACCTTCGAAGTTTTGTGATGAAAAGTTGTATTTGAGAGCAAAAAACGCTGGTTTTAGTGAGTCCAACACGGCCGTGTTTGTTTACAACTCCATTTCACCCAGTGCCAGCCTACAGTAGCTGCGCTGGAACAACAGACAACCCTGGCAACCCGCAATTCCAGCCGCTAAATGGCTGGTACAATGTACACAGAACGTGTCAGAACGTCATTGTCGAACCCGTCAAAAAATTTTAAAAATATTAATTCAGACTAAATTTTTTTTTTTCATGGAAAAGCAATACTTTCATTCTGTACCCCTCAAAACGCCCCGTGGCTGTATTATTTTTTTTTAAATATAGCTTTTAATAAATATTCTACATATTCAACCTTTAATGTGTAACTACATTGAGTTTTAGGGGAAATGTTATAACGCTCATTCTAATGAGAATCTTATGCTGCGTTTGTATGGATATTTCTGGTTTGGTCTTAATCTAACACTGTGGTAAACACTGAAAATCAGCTCCCTTGCTATTCCTGCTCCCTAACTCTCATTTCCAGTCATTCAATTAGCAATTTATTTGTAATATAGGTTTGGTCTCACAAGAAAACACCAGACCAATTGTGTCTCCAGCAGAAAATCCTGAAGCACAGTTGTATGCAATGTGCTATTTACCCACTCAATAATCTATATAGTGCATCTTCAGAAAATGAACATTCTCTGATCCATGCAAGCACTACACTGTACTGCACAGTAATAGAGTTGCATAGAATTACCTCAAGTAAGAAAAATCTAAACAAGCTGCTCTAAATCAGCCTCAAAGACTTATTTCTATCCGGTGGTTTTTGGGGGATAGAAAAAGTTTTTTTTTAAATTGACAAATTAGGACTCTAGGATCAAATGCTATTGCCAAGTGAAAGGAATCTAAACTGTCTAAGCTTCATTAAGTTGGTATTTGTCTTGAATGAATAAATCCACACCTAATATAACACCCACTATAACAAAGTGTTATTGTGGAGCACTTAAGCAATTGATCTGCGTGGGATTTGTCAAGGATTATAGGGTTTTTCCTGGTCTGGAAATTGATAAAAATGTTAAGCCCCCCTTCAATTACCTTATTAAATTTTAACTTATTGGAGTCTATCTCACAAAATGATATCTGCATCAGACACAGGCCTATTGAAAATGTAGGGCTGCAGTGCAAAGTTACAAGCGGACAGGTGTTATTGATAGTTTCTTGTCAGTGTTTGTGAAGCCACTTAAGATGAGGTTTGAGAACTACTCCACCCAAGAGCATAATAGTATTGTTTAACTTGTTGTGTAATGACAGCTTTCAGCCACACAGCGGCACTTGAAACTGTGCTTCAGCCCATGAATGTGGAGTGTAGAATGGAGACACCTGCAGAGATGGTCTTCACATTATAGACATTTTTTTGAGTGTGATGGACACACACGCTCATCCAATCATTGTATGTATATGTATGTGTCTGGTTCATTTGGTATATAGTTACATAGCCTAGTTGTATATAGTTGTGAGTCAGTCACAGTTGACGATCATCCAATGATGTGGTGTGGCCTAGATAACACAGCAGAGCAAATTATTGTTGCACATTTCATCTGCATTGATTTATAGTCTCGTATTTATATTACAGGGGAATGTTTTCTTAACCACGAAATCATAGTATCATTAATCCTCTTTTAAAATATAATTTCCTGTCTACTTTACCGCTAAATATTGAGTATTTGTATGAAACCTGATACACAGTGGAGGAAGAATTGAAACTGATACCACAAAAGATTATTCTTCAATACAAAAATGAGAGCTAACAGTGTGTGGGATGTTTGAAGAGGATGAGAGAGACATGGGAGTTGCATGCTGATGATTTAGTGCCGGTGCATCGACCAGACTGTATAAAGTGAAGATAATCACACGGTGATAAAGCCAATCAATCACTCTTTCTCTTCACTCACACATGTTTGGATTCTCCTTGTTGTAATAAAATAAACAATGGGCTATTTGTCAGGTGTCTCAAGTGCTCTCTGGTTGCACTGAATGGGTTATAAAAAAATCAATCAGAAACCAATCACAGAATTGTGTGGGTTTTCATAGATGGCTGAATAAATGTGTCAACATGCAGAGATCTACCTAACAGGGATGCTTTCATGCAATAACAAACGTCATGGGTGTGTTTTCCTCTGTGCTTACCGTGGAGCCAAATCTGCACATGCATGTAGTATGTATGCACTTGCATATAGCCTTAGCCCTGCATCATCCATGGAAAACAAGCCATGTGCCGCATGTGTGAGTGTCTACATGTGACTGCGTACATGCATAAATGTGTATTTCTGAATAGGGAGACAGTCGGCCTTTTGCTCAGATGAGGTAATTGGGTCACATGTGTGAACAGCAGTCAAGAAGAATTTTAATCAAACTTAAGAATCCCCAATGTACAGCCCCCCCGGCAATCAATTATGATGCAGATGGGGTTAATGGTAAAAATGTGCTGATAGTGTGCTTACTCTGTATTAAAGAAAATATGATTGTGATGATGTCTGCATCTCACAGGTAACAAAGTGTACTTATAATGATCAAAAATTACCATGTAGAGTGGAGTATTTTACTCTGTGGATGAGGGAAAAAAAGAGTCCTGAACCACCTCCACCTCACATGTCTCTCTCCCACACTCTCTGTATCGCTTTGTCTAGTAGGTAAATAGGAGCCAGGCATTGTTGTGAGTGATGAGTTTATTAGCTCCTGCCAGCTGTGACCAACCCTTGGGTATTATCGGCGGGGTGGTGGTGTCGATGTGTATGGGGTGGGAGCTCTGGGCAGGGCAGGGAATGAGGAGGGAAGCAGGAGGGGTGGGATTCTGAGACGAGGGAGTACCCCATGAGAACCAGAGAAACTCCCTGGCAACCAGAGACAGGATCAACACTAAATGGGGCGCCCCCATTCATCTAGCACTGAGCAGGGACACAGAGCCAAATGACAGAGATTGAAAGAAAGGAGAGGGAGGCGGTGTGGGTGCTCCTGTGTGCAAATATCTGAATGAGTGTAAAAGCATTGGAGGCTGGTCAGTGGGCGACTTCCTGCTCTGTGCCTACTGAAATTAGCCTGCACAGATATTAACATACATTACAGCCTGCATGTCCCTGAATGTGTCATCACACTTTTATACCAGTGATTGACACTGTGGAGAGAGGGGGAAACATGTGATTGCTAAATGGATGTTTAAAGCCAGTTTACCCCTCATTAAGAATTGATAACTGTGGGTGCAGAAAATATCTCCTTCAGGGAAGACTAACATGCACACACGCACCTCAAGCACAACATATAGCCTACACGTTGTGATGTCGTTCATGATGAGTCAGGGAATCACAGAGCTGTTTGTGAATCTGTGATTCCCAATGTGAATGAAGAGCTATTAAACGGTGCGCACCGGATCCTCCTGGGGAATCCAAATGCACCACAGTGGTCAGACGCCTGCCACACCCTTCAAGAGTAAACAAAGGCAGGGACATGTGAGCATTCATCCCTGGAAAGATAAAGAAGTTCAGGGTGAATCTGATGGTATTTACATAGGCATGATGTCTTACAGGGATCATCACATTATAATTACAGTTAAAGTGGCTCTTGCTTATAGATGAGAGGTTATCAACAAAACCGACCCCTCGTTTTTTAAGCACATAGGTTCATGTCGCGTTTACTCCACACAGACAAACGCATACATTCCAAAATCTACCCCTTTGTCTTGGTCGCCACACGGCGGTAGCCCCGAAACAGGAATTCAGCAGGGTAAGGAGGAGAGAAGTGTGTGTGTGTGTGTGTGTGTGTGTGTGTGTGTGTGTGGACCAGACTGTCTCCTCCCCCCACCATAAGCGCACACACCACACTCTCTCCTCCCCCTGTATCCCCCCCCCCTCTCCTCCTCCTCCTCCTCCACACCCCTGCTCGTCCCCCCTTTCCCTCATGCCTTTGTGTGTGTATGTGCGCGTTGTGGAGCTGGCTGCATATCCGAAAACCGTGTGACGGATGCTTTGCATAGAGAATAAGCATTTGGGGAAATTCTTATTTATCTGTGTTATGCGCTCTGGAAATAAAAAGAAAACCTTCAGGTGCAAGTTAAGAGGAGGAACCGGGTGACGCACGTGAACCTCACTCATTCAAAGCCTGGAAACAGAAAGGAGAGGGACGCGCTACCAGCAAGTGCAGCAAATTGGACTTTACACCATCAGCAACCCTCCTCTCTCTCCTCTCTCCTCTCTCTCTCGCCATCCCTGCTCCTCCTCTCTAGGTTCCCCCACTTACTCCCATCCAACCTGAGCTATTCTCCCAGTCTCCTTCAGTGATCCCAGAATAGCCGTACACCGGAGCGCTCTCTGTGTATCAGTAGGGGGGGTTTTTTTGGATTTCGGGGGTGACATAGGAGAAGCTGGAGATGGATTAAAGGGACGGTGCACCGCAAAACTGGAGCAGCACGCACGACCACGCCGGGGGGGAAGGGGGCGACGGGACTCGGTCAATTCGCGGAGCCCCCGGGACAGAGGTGAGTGCTCAGTGTGTCCGGTAGGGTAGTGACTTCTCAGCCGCATGCAGCCCCCCCCCACCCCTCCAGCAGACTACCTACCTCTCCTCCTAGCATGAGCTGGGAGGCGAACGAGGAGAAATCAGCACATGGTTTTCACGTTTCCATAATTGATGATCTCATACGCAAGCTGCTGATTTCTGCTTGTGGTGGAGTAACAGCTACAGTAAGGCTATCAATAGCCTCTATAATATTGTTTCTATCTCCTTTGATGTAGTTGCACATAACAAATGTGGATATAAGATCAAATGTGATGATCTTTAGCAAAAAGCAATTGGAAGGAAATTGCATATTCAAAAAATAATTTGCCATCATCATCCATTTTTATACCAATTCTTAAAATGTACATAGAGTAAAGATTAAACAGCTGACAGGGAGTAAAGTCTATAATAATATAAAGGAGTTGAGTTGGTTTAACCCTCCTCCACATCCACTGGAACATATGGCCCTTTATGTCTCTCTGGCTGTTTAGGGCCCTGCAGTGGACATGCTTTGCAGTAGCCAACAATGTAACTTTCTTTATGAATGAATGAGTACACAGTGAATAAAAAATGGATCACTTGTACTATAATACTTTATGTTCTTTTCTTTCATTTTCAAGATCATTTTTGTAAAACAAAAAAAAAACAATATATTTTTGTACTTTGTATTCAGATTTTTAATATTTAGTTGATGGCCTTTTCAGGGACACTATCCATCAATTAATTTAGTTCTATACTATAATATATTACCTATGTAGTATAATACTACACAGCATGAGAAATGTACATTTTTAGAGGAAAATCAATGTCTGATGTTCAGAAATGATATGTCTAATCAACCAAAACATTTTGTAATTGGACATAAGTGGGTGCTTTTGCATTAATTTAACTACAATACAAAAATTCATAATGTTATAGAAAAATAGGACTGCCACTTGTACTTGAGTACGATAAAAGAAAAATATGTTGGTTTTAAAAGTGATCAAACATTTATATGAACATTAGGGGTCCCATCATGGGGTCCATTTACAGACTGGTGATTGATAAGCATGATAACAGCTGAACGGAAATATTTGTCTTGTCCTCTTAAATCAACTCATAACCTATACCATGCAGTTCTACGCAATGATATAGTGCCACATTAATGAGTCAATAAAGTCAATAAATATTTATTTGGTCTATTTATATTCACTTTTTTGATTATTGGTTCATTTTTAAGTAACTTTTCAAGCACAGACGTTAAATGATTGCTGGGTCTTCAAATGTAAGGATTTACTGTTTCTCTTTGGCTATAAGAAACAATCATGGACATCATCACTATTTTACAGACAAAACAGTTCATTGGTGAACTGTGAAAATAAATGGCAGTAGTTGTTGCAGCCCTACAATAATAACTACCAAAGTATGCTAGAATATACTGACGGGTGTCAAATTCAAGGAAAAAGCCCTGAGTTAACAACTGGAGAAACCTTACAAAATTTGCTGACTTTATTTAATATAGGGCACAAGGGTTACTGAATGGTTTACTATAAGTACAAAATAATGTGATTCATATGCTTCCATCCTCAACTCAGTTAAATAACTATGAGATTTTGGGATGTCTTTTGGAAAACAAGTATCTGTTGCTCCAGTAGACTTCAGTGAATCAATGCCAAAGAGCGCTGAACCCATTCTGGGTCTTGTTACAAATGCACTACTCCATGTTACAATATAACACAGCATATAGGTCTGCTAGTCTACTTGTATCTGTCTCAAACACCCCACCCCCACCCCCCGTGTTGGTTGGTCACAGAGTCGTGTATCTTCCTCGCCGTCTGACAGACTGACAGACTGTTTCTGTCCACCACAGGCTATACAACTCACCTCATACACACAAACATGCATACACACACTACAGATGAGGTGTACACACATTTATTTGACTTATACACACAGTCAGATGCTTCCATGATGTTTACACGAGCAGAAGTGCACTGCAGCTCCAACTACACACATTTTGCAGTCACACACATATGATGTGCCCCAGAGGACAAATGCTGTTGTGATAGATAAACGAGCGCTTTTCTTCAGTAAAGAGGCTCATTCTGTCTGTGTGTGCATGAGTTGGGGTGAGGTTTAAGTGCTGACTGGAGTAGGTCACTGAGACCAAGCGGCTGTGAGAGTGAGATGCAGGACCTAGCGTCTTCCTAAGCTGCTTTCAGCCACACTGGAATCAATCCATCCCTCCCAATATCCTCCCATGTCTCTGATCCTTACACCCCCCTTCCTCCATCCCATCTCCCACCACTACCACCACCACCACCACCACCAGGCGTACACATTTACACAGACACTTGAGCTACTCTTTCGCTTTTTTTTTTATCATTCTTTTTCTTGATGTCTTTGATCTCCGCTTATCTTGTCCCTAGTCCTCTCCTCTCCTCTCCTCTCCAATACATTTCTAGCAGTCATGGAAATTAGACTGTAGAAATCTTTGATTCTCTGTGCCTTACACAGCCTCAGGGTCAGGCCCTCTTATCTCAGAGAAAAATAGAAACAGACAGAAACAGAGACAGAATGGAGGATGAAGATTTAAAAAAAAAAAAGAGGAAGAGGTAAAGGTAGAGTGAGAGGTGTGAGAGAAGAGAAGAGAGATGGGAAGATGGAGAGAGGTAGAGAAAGCAGAGACTAGGATTTTTGGAGAGATAGTGAAGAAGTGAAGAAAAGAGCTGCCAAAGCAAAACAAAAACTGCACAAAGGACACAAATGACAGAAAAGAGAGGCAGAAGATGACAGATGCAGACAGCGATTTTCAGCAAATATGGCTTCTTTTTTTAATGTGTGATGGGTGATATTTTTAGAAGCTTCAAGACTAGATGATTTTGTGTTCATATTTGACCATTTGTGTGCCTAAAAAAGGGGAATGCAACAAGATAAAGGCCAAAAAAAAGCTCTCTACTGAAACCCATTCTGAATACATCGTTTTAGTTGGGTCAGCAGCTCTTTGACACAGCAGGTTTCACTGCTTGTTTTAGAGACTGACAGCTCAGAGGCTGAGCAAAATTAGATCCTCGCTTTCATCATATCGGCCAGTATGCAATTTATATTCAAAAGTCGAGACTGACACGACCACAGAAAAAAGGTATATCATTCGAAAAAAAACAGTAAGATATAGAGAACTGGAGGTAAAGTGTGACATGAGAGAGATGTAGAGCGGAAAAATGTGGGTAAAATGAAGGCAGACTGGTAGGATAGATGGAAGGTGATTGTGAAAGAGCGATAAGTAAATTGGGACAAGGAAAAGGACAGAATTGGATAGAGGACAGACAAGTGGAGATAGGCAGACAGGCAGAGAAGGGGAGAAATAGGGAGCTCTAGCAAGAGCTGTGAATATTTAACTGTGTTTAGTTTTCCATTTGGGCCCTTGGCTCTTACTCTCTGAGGCCTTCTGTTCGCCTACAGGTTACTGATGCCACAAGATGCATGTATTTGTTTAAGTCGAGGAGTTTGTGAGAAGGAGGAACTAATTGAGTGTTAAAGCTTCCTTTTGAATAAAACTTAAGTCTTTTTCCGGTTGAGGAATTCACCATGACCTAGCCTCCACATGTGAGTAAAATAGAGAGTGCGGTTATTAAATGTGCATGTGCAGAGTTATAGGCCTAATTACTGATTGTGTATGGGTGTGCATAAACTAATAATGTACCTCATTACCAAGCAACACTATAACAAAATTGCTCAGAATACATTTTAATCTGCATGAGTGTTTGTTAACACAAGGTCACATTTTTCAAATGAATGCACTAAAAGCATTTTAATGGTCTGCTTTATTTTTCAAAAACATATCCTCACACCTGAATATGTGACGGGTACATCAGAAGAAGGTACAACTTGAAAACAAAGAGAACGCCTACACACTGTCTCTCTGACTGCTGGAATATTTATCAAGTATATGGGCAGCATCACAACAATACAGTACCATAAATATATATATATGTATGTATATACACATATATTGAGATATATGTATATATAAATGTATGTATATATGTATCATACCAGTCAAAAGTTTGGACACACTTTTTCATTGACGTGAATGGGAAGATGTGTCCAAACTTTTGACTGCAGTAATTAATTTGACTGATGAGCACCTTGAGCAACCCTAAGCATGCACATGAGGGAGATTTAATGTTTAATGTATGAGATTTTTTGATAAACTGACACGTTTGTCCTTTTTGACTTTTTGATAGAATGGGTTTATTATGGTTTTTGCTAATATAAACACTGTAAGATTTATGATATATCAGTAACCTACTCTTGCTACTCTACTCTTTAATTCATTTATTTTCTGCTCTTGACCTTTGGAAAGTTTTGGGGTAGTACGAATGTTGCTATGATGTATTGTAAGATTTATTGGCATTGTTACCTTTGTGTCATTTTACATTTTTCCAATCTTTTTAATGCTTTTTGCTGACCCACATGGATAGTTCAAGGTGCTCATCAGAAACTAATCTAATTTCTATAGTCCTTTGATTGGATGATTGAGACAGTTTCTATGAGTATACGTGTATGGAAGTTATGTAATGCTGCCCATATACCTGATGAAAGTCGAACAGACTGAAACGTGATTTAATAACTATTCCAGCAGTAAGTGAGACATTGTGCAGGAGCGCTATATAAAGTCTTTCAGTCTTTGAAAACTTTTTGATTGCAACATCCGTCAAAAAATACAAGCCTGGCAGAAGTTTGAACATATTTTTGATGCTTTCAGAAATATTGTGGGTGGGAGTGCCTGAAAGTGTTCTGACACTCTTCTCTGACATCTCTTCGCAATCTGTCATCCCAACAGGCTGTGACTGGTCCCACCCCAAGATGACGTCCCCTAAAAACAAAGCCAAGAAGAAACCACCCAAAGACAGCATGACACTACTGCCATGTTTTTATTTTGTAGAGGTATGTTAGTGCTTGTGTGTGTGGTGGGATTGTTGGGTTAGATTGGATCTGGACCATCACCTGTTTAACATGACTCAGTACATTTACTGAATCAATAACAGGCTGAATCACTCTTTTCTCTATAGTCATACCAATATTGAGTGTTTGTGTTGATTGCATCTGGATGCATTTGACCTCTATTGAAAGCAGAGTCTGATGTTTTTCACCAGTAAATTTAACAGCATTATCACTTTTTCCTTTGCCCTTGTGTGTGTGAATTGTAATGTGTTTATCTATGGAAAGAGTGGAGATAAAACATTAGATAAATTACCCCTTCTAATAGCAAATATGAACTGCTAGTCACTCTTTGCTTTGTCCTTGCCCTTGTCTGTGTGTGTGTGTGTGTGTGTGTGTGTGTGTGTGTGTGTGCGTGTGTGTGTGTGTGTGCGTGTGTGTGTGTGTGTGGCTGTTTAGCTCCCGATCGTCCTGTCCTCTTTGGTGTCCCTGTACTTCCTGGAGCTGACAGATGTGCTGTCCCCGGCGATGGTGGGCTTCCGTTGCCATGACCGTGACCTCTCCATGCCCTACGTGGAGACCGGTGATGAACTCATCCCTCTGTTGATGCTGTTGAGTCTGGCCTTCGCTGGTCCCGCAGCATCTGTAAGTCCATCACACATTGTTAGATAGCGTGTAGGTGATTGAGCCCCGTGAAAAATGAAGGAGAGTTAAAAGGAATGCTTTCATATTGGTACAAAATAATCTGTAATGTAACTGCATACTGCAGTTTGAGGGTGTGTTAAAGGGTGATGTTAGGCTGAATTAATAGTCATGTCTTTTTATCAATTGTCAAATTCTCTAAAAAGTGAGACAATATGCTTTCAATTTTCCAAAAGATGAAATATGTTATATATAATAACCAGACATGATCGCTTTTTGTTTTCACAAATTCACATTACTATTAACAAAGAAATGAAATAACATCAAGCCAATAGACTTACTGTTTACATATACACACACTGACGCATAGCCAACACCAGCCAAAAGTTGTAAATCATTAGCCCTCACTCAAGAATATGTATCCTTCTCAAAAGGGACAGTAGGCTACTTGATCCCATAAATAACCACAGATTTTAAGCAACATTTTGAGCATTCCTTAATGTCATGTCCAATGAATTCTTTTGAAACACATCATGCATGTTAGAAAATGTGATCTATTTAGGACTCTGTATGTAGTAGAATGTGGAGTATTTCACCATCTCTGTGTTCAGGGTTTAGTGGGTGGGCCTAAAACAGCTGCACCATGATATAGAGGGGTTACGAGCATATACCACCCCCTCCAAAAAGACCTAGGGTGTACAGTCTGTTGTTTTCTAATGGCAGCCTGCAGCACTTTCAATGCAAGCTTAGCCTTAGCATCCTGATGTATGCTGCAGTCACAACGGCTGATATAAACTCAATGGGCAGATAGAAAGCTCTACACTTAATTATGAGATATTCTAGGTTAACAGAGCAGTGTCTCTCTATAATGGCATTGTCCGTGCACTAAGCTTTGTTATTAAATGCACAGTCCCCATGCCCCTCTGGTCTTACCTGAGTCATTAGCTGTTGTGTCTGTCCTGAGGATTCAGCAGCTGTTAGCTCAGAGACTAACAACTATCGGGATTCTGCTGTTAAGCCACATTTCCTCAAAATAATGAAGTTGCAGTCCGTAATCCTTTCATGAGTAGTGATCTGCAGTCATGGTTCATCCATGTTGATCAAACATGTTAGTCAAAAGTTGTACTCAAGAAGTTACCTAAAACCCAGGTGAAGTGCCCGTTGAAGGTTAGTAGTCAGTGTTAAAGGTCTTGTCCAACGAGAGGATATAACCATTGCTGCAGGAGTCGTGCCTGTGCAGCGGCCCTCTCTGCCTCTCTGTCTGGGCTAAGTTACTCCGGTACCTTCGCCGTCATGCGGCTGCTACATCCATATGTTTCAATTTGTCTGATTTGGGAATCCTTTCAATTTCACTATTGTATCATTTTACAAGAAAATATTTCACATCCAAAAAGTTACAATGACTGTTCTTTCATGGGTAGCTATATATTCAAACCCAAGTCATTTCTGACAAGCTCCACAACTAACTGAAAAACACATACCTCAGTCATTATTACCTTAAAGAGCTGTTTACAAGTGGTGTTTTTGGTTACCTAATAAATTAAAGTTCAATATCTGCTCTACTTTGAGCTCTGCTTTCAGCTTTAGAAAAAATGTTAAGATCTAGTGTTAGTAAATGTTACACGCTAACATTAGCTAATGTTACATTCTAACATTGCTGGTCGATGCTGGGTGGGTAGGATACAGTTGGTTTATCTCATCTGAGGCAAGCTGAGCTGGTTGGACCTGAGTGATCATTTCTTTCCAGGTTTGTCACTACAAATGACACCTTTAACATTATCTATTGTTTGTATAAAAATATTGACAGAAGAATAAAAATCTTCCAGTATTGGAGTTACTAGGATAAAATCTTAAATCACAGAGGGTCAATGACCTTATGTGTGTCTGGGGGTTTGGGGATTGTACGCACATACATTAGACAGACACACTTGTGTAAAGACAGATTCATAGATCACCCAAATACTCAAACGCACAGCTTTTCGAACAATCACAAAGCAAATTCAATCTCCCCTCAGAAATACAGAATCAATGAACACACAGATAAATACACACCTGACATTCCAATACACACCATCAAACACAGCACCGCCCCACCCAATCAATAGACACTCACATACAGACACACACTGCTAATCCATCAGCAGCATGGAAATGAACAGACCTCTCCAACACTCATCTATCACTGTGATTGGAAGTGATCACTATTCGATAGCACCTTGCCTCCATTCTCTCTTCGTCACTCTCATTCTCACCATAGATCACAATCACAGAAATGGATATCATTAACGACACCTTTTACCTTTTTCCTTTCTGTCCCTTTCTGTCTTTCATTCTTACTGTGTAAGTGTACATTTTACCCACATCTTTCTCTTTGTCTGTAGATCATGATGGGGGAGGGCCTGATGTACTGTATGCAGTCCAAGCTAAAGACTTGTCCCAAGTCAGAGAGCAGCATCAATGCCGGAGGCTGCAGCTTCAACTCTTTCCTACGCAGAACTGTGCGCTTTGTTGGTAAGTCCAGCAACCAATCTTCTTGGGGGGTTTTTTTGGATGGGGAGTTTTAGGAGTTAAGCTCACATTCCTATTCACACTATCTAATAGTGAGTTAGTAGGGTTTATAGTTTTCTCAAGGAACATTTGACAGAACAGATGGCAGCTTATGGACGAAGCAATAGTTGTTGTGTTGTGTAGCTGGCACCAGGGACCAGTAAGAGGGTTTAATTAACCACATGACTTGTCAAACAGTATTATTTTCACAGACATGATAATACTGCAAGTGAAGAGTAGGTCTCTAAAACAACATTTCTATCAAATGATCCAAAAACAAACCTTTTTGTCTTTTATCTCTGTCAACATAAATAAAATGAATAGGCCTGGTCATAGATACAGTGGACTAATCCTTCTAAGTAAGGACAGAGGATGATGTGTCCCTATTGATATTTTACGTAATGGCTTGGGTTACCTAGAGAGTCGATATAGCTGCTGTCAGCAGCAAGTAACATAATTATGTTGTTTTCAGGGTGGACGCCAGTTTAGGCTCACACAAATTATTCAATTTACCCCCAACTTTATTCCACTTTTTAGAGTAGATAAATAAGCTAATTACATGCATTAAGTGAAGGGTGACTTAAATTGAAATAGGCATGATATCATGCTCCACAGGAAATATCTTGAGGCAGACTTTGAGCTTTGAAGTGAAAAGTGTAATTAATTCACCTTGCCAAATATCACTGTCTGGAAAAGCTTCATAACGTAACAAACCGAAGGCTTGTGGGGTTATTTCTGTTTTTTGAAGAGAAAAACCCACCGTTGTTTTCCAAACTGCAGGTGTTAAACGAACAGCTCAATTGGAGGTTGTCACCAGGGACTTCTAGATCATTTACCAAGGTCGCTTCACCGTCTCACCATCTCTGTCTCTTACCTCTCTCTCCCTCAGGTGTTCATGTATTCGGTCTCCTGGCAACAGCCCTGGTGACAGATGTCATCCAGTTAGCTACTGGTTACCACTCCCCCTTCTTCCTCACTGTCTGCCAGCCCAATTACACAGTGCCAGGAGTGTCATGTGACAACAATGCCTATGTCACACAGGACATATGCATGGGGAAAGACCTGTATGCTATTATGTCAGCAAGGTAAAACACGTGCATACTTACAGAGCTTAAAAAGACTGCAGATATACAGTGGGTTCTTTATAATGAATCAGTTTATTTCAACCGCATCTCAGCTATCTGCTTCTCAACCTCTTGCTTGGCTCGTTAGCACAGAACCACTAACAACAAATATGCATATTATTAATATACATACATATTTATGCATGCAGTTGAATATCTTACAAATATGTGCTTTATCAGATATGCAACTGAATATGTTTTAATAAATAGATTCACAGTAGTTACATAGTATACTGCTACATATCCTGCAGGACTATTTTCATACTAGTTCTGAAGACGAGCAGCCATCAAAACTTGATTGTCTTTCTTTTAGCATGAAAATGCTAAACTAATTTGCATGTGAATAGGATTATAGAAGATTAAAATAGCTTAGGAGTAAAATTGTTTTTGCAACAGTTGGATTCTTAAAATAATGCATTATTTAGTGAAGTTCTTAGTGTTTATTTGTACAACATGACTCATAATACCCTTACAAATTCTCATTGTGCCAAGCTGCAGCATCTCACAAACAGGTGCTGTGGCTAAGTTTGGTCCTTTAAAGATGCTCCTTAGTAGCACAGTGTGTAACAAACAGATATACTGTTGGTCAGACAGGCAAACAAGCTCTACACACACAGAGGAAGGAAAGATTACTGTTAAATACATCGGGTTGAGGAATAAACCTACTACAAATGCATGCATGTTTGTACTTGTATATACTTGCAAGGTCCTTTATTTACATAATGCATTCTCTAATACTAACAATCACGGCTTACTCTAAACAATTCTAACCTTACCCTAAAACCAAGAATTGATCCCCAAAGAGATGTACAACTTTTTCAAAAAAAAACGAAATGGGTCCTCACAAAAATAGACAAATACACACAAACACACACACAAACACACACAAAATAGCAAGACACCAGGATAAACACACACTCAAAATGAATGAATTAAAAAGGTTAATTAAATGAGATATGTTATGCACTTCTCTATAATCTAAATTAGTGGCTTTGACCTCAAATCACTGTCATGTTCCCACAAATGCCTCATAGTATTCTGACTGTGTTTATTAATGCTCACATCCAAGGACACATGCTTAGCTTGACAAACACACTCAGGCAGGCACACAGGTTTTAATGTCAAATACAATCCAAACATCACAAATAACAAGAGTAACTGTGACAGTTTTATTCTGGTTTATTCAAGAGGCAAGAAGCAACACTCACACTGACACACAGGTTTTTTGTTGTTGTAAATTTCAGTCTCTTTCCCTTGTTCTCTCTCTGCACCTCACTCTTTCACACCTAACTGTCTTTTCTCTCCCCTCAGGAAAACATTTCCATCCCAGCATGCAACGCTCTCTGGCTTCGCTGCTGTCTATATTTCCGTAAGCACTTCCTGTGTCTTACTAGTCTTGTGTGTTTGTGTGACTCAAGTATGATGTATTTGCATATCACATATGTTTGCATGGTGCTTTTTGTTTTTCTCATTGCATGCTTGTGTGAGTTATTGGGCATGTCTCTGTTTTTGAGTTTCTTTAGTGTATCTTTAAAATGAAAGCTAGTGAAAAAAATGATGATAGTTTTCACAGCACATTCCCAATCCTTTACCCTCAAAATATTTGTATTTCATGCATTTCTTTAGATCATTTTCTTTACTATATTAGTTCAAATATGAGTATGCTTTTCTATTTTCTCATAGAAAAAGTTGCTGTTGACATTAAACTAGTTTCTGCATATCAGAGGATTTCTCGCTTGAATGAAATCACTGTCCACATAAAGCAACAATTGCATTATACTGTTTACTCACTGAGAGATTTCCGGATTGCTGATTAGCTTCAGGCCAAAGAGCCATCTAAATCGCGCATTAAAAAAATAACAAGAACTGCCTATTAAGGTCGGATCTCAACGTTCAGTGTAATATCCATTTATGTTTTGGCTAGCTTCTTGCCATTCTGGAGTCTGCTGCTGACCCCAGTAGTATGTGAACTGTAAGGCAATGTAGCACTGTCATTTTTCCATGAGGTAACACCCACCCACACACACACACACACACACCCGCACCCTCCTCCACCAATGGCTATTGCAAGCTACTGGCCATATCACTGCTGCCTCGCTGAGCCCAGTGTGTGCTCATTAAAGCTCATCAGACAGATATGATGAGAGAAAATGCAGGAGAGGAGGAAAGCAGCTGTTTATGTTGCAAGAGTTACAATATTGTGTTTAGTCTTTGCAAAGTTCTGCTGCAACTCAAACACAATGCAGCACACAATTTATTTTCCTCAATATTGGTCTTTAATTAAGCTGTTTATTTACAGTTGAAAACCTTGTTGGAAAAATACAGTAAGGTGAAATAATAGAAATTTGTCGAAACTTGAATGATAAGAAAGATCACATAACAAGACAGACAATTAATTCAGGAAAAATTTAAATTTAATCGGAAATAACTGAAAAATGTCACCCCAGCAGTTTTTTCCTTCTTGCTTCAAGGAGAGTAGGATTTGTATGTGCAGTGCTAGATCGACAAGCTTGTTAAAATGGATATTTTTGCAAAGCCTGCTTTTCTGTCACTCAGCTGTCCTCCACTTTATATAATAGAAATATGGTGTGCATGCTGAGAATGTGAATATAAGTGTAAATATATTCTCTCTCCTTTTGTTTTTACCCCCTTCTTTCTACTGTCAAAGAATAATCATCTTAGTGTCCCTGTTAACCTTGTATAACACAAACAATTTCATTCTAAAAGGGATAGTTAGACATTTTGACAATTTGCTTTCTTGCTGAGAGTTGGAGGAGAAAATGGATACTTTCTCATGTCTGTATGGTAAATGTGAGGCTGTCCACCAGCTAATTATCTTAGCATAGCATAAAAATACTAGCCTGGTTCCATCCAAAGGTAACAAAATCCATCTACCAGCACCTCTAAAGCTCACTTATATTTTGGCCAGGTGCAGTGACTTCCTGAAGTGAATTATTGCCATGAGGTCACTGCTCCCTGCCAAGAAATAGTCCAGCACATAAGCACAAATTGTCATTTTAACACATTTTTTGTACAGATTGATTTTGTGCAAGTTGAAATGTAACATTTCAGAAAGTAAGCTTTAGAGGTTCTTTTAGGTGGATTTTATTAACCTTTGGACATAACCAGGCTATGTGTATCTCTCTGCTTATAGTCTTTATGCTAAGTTTAGTTAAGTGAAGCCAACATGTCCTGGCTCCATGTTATTTAAGGGACAGATATGAGAAATGTACTGATCTTCTCAACTGAAGCAAGAAAATGAATAAGTGTATAGCTGGAAATTTCAAACTTTTCCTTTAATAACCAACTTTAAGATGTATAGGATGAAAATTTGAATATTTTTCCTTTACCACTCTAAACTATAAATTTACTATTGCTGTTGAGTTGAAACTTTTGCTGCAGTTTGTCATTATGCTTTTTAATTACATCCCCACCTTAGGCTCCAAATATCTCGCCGTCCATCTTTTGCTAATGTTGTGTGGCTTCTCTATTCACAGATGTATTTCAATGCCAGCATCAGCAGCACGACCAAGCTGCTGAAGCCTTTGCTGGTGTTTGCTTTTTGCATGGCGGCCGGCCTCGCTGGGCTGACACAGATAACTCAGCACCGCAGTCATCCCATAGATGTCTACGTGGGATACCTCATAGGAGCCGGCGTCGGAGTCTACCTGGTTAGTTAAACAAAGGGTACAAGAGTGTGTATGACAAGTATAGCAAGAGATTTTATCCCCCCAATCAAACGTTTCATGCTCTGTATAATCTGAAGTCTGTAGACCTAATTTATTTAGCTGGTTTCAAGATAATTACTCAATCCACGATAATGTAACAATCTTAAAGACATTTAAGCAAGCGAGATTATTCTAAAATGGATTTCCTATTTCAGGCTTCAGTGTGTGAAATGATTGCTAGCATAAGTTTGTATGCATTAAGGAATTTGTTTTGTCCCCAGGGACTACTTAACAGTCAGCATGGAAAATGTTGGTGGGAATGACAGAATACACATAAATAGATTTTTTTTTTAAATAAAGTCTTATAGTTGTTTTGGTGGGACTGAATTGTACCATTGTATTATTCTAACACTATCACAGCATTTGCTAACAAATGCTCCTTTTTTCATCACCTCTCCTCACTGTGTGGTTTCCATACTTTTCTCTCCCAGCAGTTTTTGGCAGGCTATATATAGCCTTTTCTATTAGGGAAGGGAAGGGAGAGAGAATGAATAATCCGATAAGAATTTTCTGGAACAATTTCACACTTCGTTTTTTAAGAAAACTTGTCGCTGCCATTTTCCACGCTCCCCCCCCCCCCCCTCCTCTCACTCTCTTTCTCTCTTGTCTTTCACTTTTTGAGAGGGAGAGCATTTCCTCCTGTCATTAAAGGATGAATTCAGAGAGAGGGGTGGAGGGGGTGTGATTCATGCTGACCTCAGATTTAACAGGGAGAAGAAGGAGAGATGCCTATTCATGCACTTGCTCCCCACTAATAGGAAAATCTATTTTATCCCCTCCCAAAGATTAAAGAATTTACATTTACACGCTCCAGTCTTTATTTATAACATGCTGAGTACTTCTGTCTCCTCATTTATTTCTCCTCCCAACTCCCTCACTATGTCCCTCTGTCCTCTGTCAGGCGGTGTACGCAGTGGGAAACTTCAAAGCATCAGACGAAGATGCTCCATCTCTACCTAGACTTGCCCCAGCCCACCATAAGGACGGCTTGAGGGTGCTGAGCCAGCGGAGTCATGATTCCCTGTACAGGAAGACTCCCAGGGTGTCAGAGAGCAGGGAGGAGCTGGGGGCAGCATTGGGGTCTGGAGCCCGCAGTAAGGTGAGGAGGGAGAAGGCATCCCTGGCCTCCCTGAAACGTGCGAGTGCAGATGTGGAGCTTCTAGCAACACGGGGTCCCATGGGCAAGGAAACCATGGTGACTTTCAGCAACACCTTGCCTCGAGTCGCAAATGGCAACAGCCCCATCTCTCCCTCAGAAGAGCCGGCTGTCACACAGCGACACATGACCTTCCACGTACCTTTTGACCCCCAAAGATCTAGGCAGCTGGTGACAGAGTGGAAGCAGCGCTCGCTGGAGATTCGCAGCCAGAGCTCACGAGATGAGGACGAGGATATGGACGGAACAGATGGGAGAGATGGAAATGATGAAGGAGGAGCAGCGGGTGAAGGAGGTGACATGGGGATGCCTTCCTCTCTCTATCCCACGGTGCAAGCCAACAAGGGCACCGCCACGCCAACTGGAGCCAGGATGGTTGTGGCACCCCCACTAGTGCACATCCCTGAGGAGGCCACTCGCCCACCTCCTGTCTCTCCCAAGAGTGCCAAGACCAGAGCCAAGTGGCTGTCACTCACCGAGGGAGGGGGGCCGAAAGAGCCGGGACCAGGGCCAATTGCAGTGTCAACTCCCCGTGTGCCCAACACACAGCCCTCTATGCCACCCAGCCAGCAAAGAGTCACTCAGGTGTGGTAAAAATAAGAAAGTGAATTCCTGCAAATCATTATAACTACATTACTTGGAGTAGTAAAATTGTCATACTTTAATATCAAGTGGCAAGCTGCCAATCCTGAAAATATATGGTTTAGACAGAAGAGATTTAAAAGCTGCCAAACAGCATGCGCTACACACCTATGATTTATTGTGTTTGTAAAAGCACAACAGAACAACACTGAAGGAGGCAATTTCCCTGATTAGTTTCCAATATAAAATGTTCTCACGAGTTCAAACACTAATTATAGTTGGAATTAAATCTTAATAAAACCTCAGTGTGGAATAATGTTTACTACCATATAAGTCCCTCGACTCTGGGCTCATATTGCCACACAGAAATTTTGCAACAACGATTTACTGATTTCTGCAGTAGCCATTTCTTGGGATTGAAAACTTGCTCTACCAAAGCTATATCAGCACAGTTGCATGGTGGCATGGGTAATGCTTTTGAAGATACATTCTGAGATTTTCTTTCATCCCGCAGGTCATAGCCATGTCGAAGCAGCAGGGTCATGGCATCATCTCATCCACTAAAACATCAGAGGGTGGCTCCTCTTCTGGTGGTGGGTCCAACTGCTCTGAGTCACCCTATTACCGGATCCCTTCTGATCGAGACAGCTGTACCGGCAGCAACCCAGGGAGCATCGCCGGCAGTGGGAGCATCGTTACCATCGACGCTCACGCCCCTCACCACCCAGTGGTACGTGTGTCGGCCAGTAATGGGAAGCCATGGGAGTGGAGGAACACCATCAGCGGTAACATGATGGGTGGCGACCCAACAGGGGACAAACACCGTGAAAGGCTGCAGCGACAGGAAAATGTTTCTCACTACCGGGACTACCGAACACTCCCAATGAAAACAGACTCGGCCTGCTCCTCTTCAGCCAGCGGTAGTGGCGAAGGTGGACCGGAGCCTCCGCCCCCACCTCTACCCCCCTCCTCCTCCCCTCTCCCTCCCCCACCTCAGCTGTTATCATCCCCTCTTCCGCCACCACCTCCTCACTCATCTTCTTCTCCATTGCCACCCCCTCCACACCCAAGCTCCTCACCGGTGCCTCCTTTTCCTAACTCCTCTCACATGCCTCCTCCTCCTCACCCATCCTCTCAGATGTCCCCACCACCTCTCCCACAGCCCTCGCAAAATTTCCCACCTCCTCACCCATCTTCTTCCCAAATGCCCCTGCCTCCTCACCCATCCTCCTCCCATATGCCCCCACCTCCTCACCCATCTTCCTGTCAAATGCCCCCACCTCCACAGCCATCGTCTTCCCCTTTGCCTCCTCCACCACACCCCTCCTCCATGCTGCCGCCTCCTCACCCATCCTGCTCCAGCATGCTCCCCCCTCCTCCCCATCCAGACTTACTGATGGACAGCCACAACCAGATGCTGTCCCGCTCCTCCACCTTGCCTCGTCGGCCCTCTGTCTCCGCCCGCAGCCATGCTGAGCAGGAGAACTACTACAAGGCCATGCAGAATGAGAGGATGTTATAGTAAAAGGGGCAAGATGACAGACATCATTGTCATATCAATGATTGTACTTCAGAAGACACAACTGAAAGAGACAGTGAGAGGAAGTAGGTTATGGCAGGTGAATAGAGACTTATTACTTTTCAAAAATGACAAAAAAGGTTTAAAGACTCTGAATCCAGAACATCAGCTTCAGTCAAAACGCTGGAGATGAAGAGGCAGCAGGGGTGGAGAACTATGGTGAGGTCTGGCAGCTCACACACACTCAGCAGGGGATCTGTTTTTTTCTCCTGCTCACACATACTGCCCACAGCGCCAGCTCAATGTCCCTGACTGGGAAAAGAACAGACAAGGGAAGAAAGGAGAGTCAAAGAAATAAGGGTGAGGAATTCAAAACCCTTCTGCACCTTTAGTGTCAGCATGCACATCATCTGTGTTTCTCCGGGACACATTAAAAGAAGGGAAGGGAAAAGGCTGCAGCTGAAAGAGAGCTATCACAATGGAAAACCCAGGGATTTGCTCAAACGACTTTCCCTTGAGAGAGGGAACAAGACTGAGAAAACAAAACAACTACAGGCAATACTAGCAATTCTTTAACTAGTGCAGTTGTTTGAGGTTGCCTATCATTACACACAGAGAATTTGTTCCTATAACAAGATGAATAAATCATGTTTCAAAGCACCCAAACGCTAGGAATAAAAGAAAAATGCAGTAATGTTGAGTTCAAGCACAGGTTCAAGCGTATTAGCAACAACTCACAAATGCATGAGAGTCTGTCCCTCTCTGAATAAACAAACCAAATAGGGACTTTTATGTTTGACGGCAAGCAAATCTGTCAGTATCCACCAGAGAGAGACGGCTTAGGAAGCGCTTCTTCTTGTTAGGGTGTGAGAAGGAGGAAGAAGAAGACGGGGGGATGTATAAGGAGGATCACGCACAGTTGGGCACCCCAACATAGACGTCATTGAATGGATTACTGCTGTAAACATGAGAGATGGTGAAAAGGAAAGAGAATTGTTCCTAAAGTGAAGAGGGTGGCTGGGCCGCACAGCACAACGAGTCAGGCAGCCAGCTCGTATTTACTGTGTGCAAAACCTGCCACGGAGCCTGAAGCAGCACTAAAGAGATTAACGTTTGTTTATCAAACCATGCTAGCACACTCTTCCTTCCGTAGCCCGTTGCATTTGGCCCTCTGGCAAATCACAATGGTGATGGGAATGTTAATGGAAAGCTGCTTAGCCAGTAGTGCAGCTCCAACAAGCACATTGGCTCGAGCAGATGCTGTTTTGATGCAGGTAATTGGCTTGTGTTGCCACTGTTAGCATTTCAAAGATATTGGTACCACTCTCTAATAACGCATTTTTAACTTTGTTGGGTTTAACAAATTGCTTCTTTATTACTCATCATTTATATATGCTTTAGAGTTTTTAAAAAAACTTTCATTGGTGTATCTAGCTATTTGATTTATCAAGAAAAACCCTCCGATTTAGCTGTACCTTAGTAATATTTAAAATTCCAGATTTAGACATTTATTTATCTCTCCATCCATTATCTGCACCCAAGGATTACCCTGTGCCTTATTAGAAAGTGGTTCTAAGATTTCTGTTCTTCTTGTTTTCACATGAAAAACTAAATAACCAAATATAAATAACCTGAGATAAGAAAGTTCCAGCTTCTCAAACAGGTTTACTGCTTTTCTCCGTTTTACATGATTGTCAATTGGATATCTTGGATAGTTTGGAGTACTGGTTAGACAAAACGAAATAATTCACAAATTAATTGTAAAAAATTAAGTACTCAAGGGATGAAGTGTCTCAGCTGCTTCTGTTCTTCCTGCTCAGCCCTGCCTCTTTGTGTATTTATACTTTGTTGTATAAAGTTCTTATCCGGTACCTATCATTTCATACATCCATGGTTTTTTTTTTTAACTATCAGAACATATTTCAACTATTAACAAGTGCTTTATTTTATATCATATATTATAACCAAACGGAGACACACAGATGGAAAAGCTGGTTTTCACCAATGCACCACAACATCTGGAGGATACGTTAACTGATTTTGTAAAGTTGTGCTAGGAATGAGGTGGCATTAAATGGAACAAGTTGTGTTTTGTAGTGGAGCTCGTCTAATGAGGAGCTGGTAGATAATGTTGCTCGTCAGTTTTTTGCTGCATGTGTGTACGGGCGTGTGTTTTTAACTTCAGTGCTTCAAGTCTGTGTCAGTACCTTTGACAGACAGACATGCTGCATTTTTTTAGTGCTGGTGATTATCGTACTACTTTCCTCCATTTTAACTGTAAAAATACTTCATAATGCCTAATATTATTAATACTATTATTATTCTGCAGTCCTTTTTAATGGGCTAATGTTTTATATCTGTGGTGATGTGTAACAATAATAACCATATTGAATAAAAAATGACTTCTTAACTGAGGTGTCATCATGTGTTACTTGAAAGCAGTAGGTGTACTATATGGTACGGTCCAAAATAGAGTGGTGGTCCATGCTGGAGCAGCTTTTACTGACACTCTAATGAAAAGGATCCTCTCCATTGATTCTTGGGTTATGAGTACTTTTGTGCTCATTCATACACTCACACAATGACATGCACACTCCTGAACAGAAATACACACAGCCAGATGGATACAGCACATGTACATTTGCAGTGCAACATTTGCTCTTTCCTGTGGGCTAGTGTCGGGTTTCCATAATGAATTCTACTAGAATGTTGGTCAATCCCAAATGACCTGCAGGAAGACAGTATTGGGTGAGGCCTGAATGTGTGTGTGCGTGTGTGTGCATGCGTGTACTTGTGGACACAACAAAGACTACATTACTTCTGTGCACTCCCTATTGGCACCTACATTCTATCAGACTTGAACTTATATATAACATCCTATACCTGTGTTGAGGTGGATGATAGTGGTGCAGATATGAATTGTCATTTGTGTGTATAAAAGTGGTGTGTCATCCAGATGTGGAGTGATACAGTATGTGTCAGTTTTTGGCATATGAGGTCAGATATGTATGCATGTTTGAGTGGTTGTTTCTGCATGTATGCATATGTATGTGTCTATGCGAGTGTGTGTCCAGCGCTGCAGAGCATTGAGCTGTGTGATGAGGCCATAGAGGCGGTGGGGGTGCAGATGGTGTACTGAGGCCTAAGGACAGTCAGCCTGTCCATGACTCACACTTGGCAAGCCAGCAACGCACACTCTCTTTCTCGCTCTCTGTTTCTCTCTCTCTCTCTCTCTTTCTGTCATGTCTCCCCTTGGTGGCCCAGAAAGCACAACACAACAATTGTGTATGTGTGTGTGGAAGAGCAAGAGCCAACAGAATATGCAGACTGAGCTGTATGCATGAGTTTATTTTGTGACAGTGAGCCTATGTATTGTATTTGCTTATATGTCTGTGTGTGTGTGTCAATGAGAGAGAGCGAGAGACAGTGAGAGTGACTGTCCAGGGGAAGCTGGTGACATTCAGGTTTGATTTGCCACCGCAAAACCGCACAAAAGCCTTTTGTCCATAGCTCTGCTTTTATCTTACTCACTTTGTCACTATCATTCTACCTACTGCCATGACACCCGGCTCTTCACAAGCATCTTTACCCAAGAGGATTTGGAGTATATATCCTGATTTTCTCCAGGCTCTCAGTTTCTTGAATGAAGGATTAAGATTCTAAAGGGTTATAGGCATCATTTTACTTTCTCTCTAATATAGGGAGTTTTTTTTCTTCTTACAAATGAAATATTGATCCCTCTTTAGCATGAAAGGGTTCTAATATCAAAAATATTGCTTTCTGGTGAGGATCTACAGAGATCAGCTAAATGCACCCAAGCCCCTAAAGACTTTATTCTTTATCAGGGTTTACTGCTGAAATAGTTGAAGAACCCCTTTTTAACAGCCCTCTTGAAAAACTTCAGCAATTATGAAAAGAGAGGGAAAGTGATGGTTTCATATTCCCATGGCGTAACGGTTGTTAAAATTTTCAGCTTGGGATCCACAGTAAATTAAATTTAGTCTCGAGGGCTTATTAAAGCACGTTAGCATTCCTGTCATTTGTCGACCCACCAGACAGAGACCTTGTAGAGAGCTCTTTTGGATCCTACTACTATAACCAGGCTTAATGTGCCAGTCAGCCGTCTACCACCACAGATGGGGGCTAAGACTGACATTTCTAGAAGGTTTGCTTCACTGAGTCACTAGCTATATTTTCAAAGCTTGTTTCTTACTTGGGGTCCAGAATAGGAAAGTACTCTTTTAAATCTAGATTTCATATACAAAAGGCAACCCTCAAATTAGTAGCATATAAAGAAATATGCCATTCACAACTAGTATTTTTTTGCATTTAGATGGCAGGAATAGTTCATTTCTCTCTAATGGATTTACACTTGGAGTTTAAGATTTATGCTAGTTTGCTGTCTCTTTAACCCACAGGCGGAGAGTGATAAATGTCTCACCAGGCAACCAGACTACCAGTTACACTGTTACGACTGAGCTGGGAGCCTGACATTTTTATTTGGTTGTCTTCACCTTGCAAGGCAACTGCTGCTTTTATAACTATACAGTCATACCAAGTGCACTGTGAAGTTGTACTTTGAGTGAATGCTAATGTTAGCATGTTGATATTCTCACAATGCAGGTATTTATTAGCGTTGGATATGTTTTGGGACCTGCAGTGTGGAGTCTTTTCTCCTGTTTTTCATTTGTTGTTTGGTCTAGCACCTGCTTTATTTGTCTTCTGGATGTGCGCGTCTACCACAAAATTTAATGCATAGGCCTACCATGTTCACCGTCTTTGTTCTGCATGTTAGAATGCATTTGAAAGAGAGAACATTTGCCTATTATTAGCACTAAACACAATGTATAGCTAAAGCTGATGTGAATGTCTTTAGGTTTACTGATATAAACCAAAGTATTGGACAGCCTGAAACATTGACATGATGATGACCTTACATGAAAGGTCAAGGGACCACCAAAAAGATTACAGTTAATTCTGAGAGGAGTAATGTCTGTATCAAATATCACAGAAATTGTTGCAGAGATATTTCACTCCAAACCAAAATTGTGAACCTCATGGTAAAAGTCAGAAGATTACTTAGTCATTATACATCATCTAGGGAGGAATATCTGTAAGATATAAAATTTCTCGAGCCTAGTAAGGTGGTAATATTTCCAGTACAAGTGAAAACTTGGCCCTGCTGATGGTACTAGATGAAACAAAAGGGGTTCAAAGTCCAAAAAACCAACATCAGGAGGATTCATCCTGTGAAGAACATGAATGTCTGTACAAAATTTCAATCTCCATCTGATTGCTGAGAGACCAAAGTGGTGGACTAAATGCCTGCAGCCCATGAATCGGACATGGCCATCCTTAGAGAAAACTTATGAAACTCAACTGTGGTATAGTAATGAAACTAAAAGACGGTATACTTGACAACTGATCTGAAAATAAGACTGTTTCTAAAAATTCCTGGAAAGTTGACTTTGCAAAGATGCAAGGCTTTCATGTGGCAGCTTAAAGATACCCACAGCACACTTTCGTTCCCCCTGTCTCTGCTTCTGCAATTATACTTAATGCCTCTGCTTGGCTGCTTCCTCATACTTTCCTTGGAGAACTGAGGAGATAAAGATGGAGATGGGAATGACTTTGCCCCTTACCTCACATGCATGGAAACACGCAGAAACACATAAATACTCTTGTGCATTCCCATGAACATACATAGCAACACACTCATTAAAACACAGATGTAGAGATTTATGCGCTATGACAAACATCCGTCTATGCATAAACATAGATTCACAAACACAAATACATACTCTCACCTACTTTTGCCCTGCTATTTGTCTACATGGGGAGACAGGAAGGGGGTTGACAGTGCAGTGTATTTGAGCATGAGTGGGCTGATGTGGTTGTGGCCTTACATGCATGAGTAAGGCTGTACAGTACATGGTTTGAAACCCTACAGGCCTAGCAATGGGTGGTAATACACTGACACAGTTATCAGACCAGACTAATTGGGTCTGGGACTTTGTGTGTATATGTGTGCAGGAGGACCTTTCTTAAAAGTGTGTGTGATCCTTTTATATCTGTTTTCCTTCAGTGCCCTATCACCTCTTTATGCATCATATGTGGATGCGCATGTATAAATAATCCATCTGCCTGTATGTGTTTATATCACCCCATGCATAGAGATCGCATGTCACATGAGCACCCATGTCCCTCTCTGCATGTTTCTTACCTCTAATCCCGTACGTCCTCTGAAATTCATAAATATCTGTTCTGCCAGGAAAAAAACTGTCTGATGAGTTTCCTATAGAAGCTCCTGGCACAGGATCACGCTCTCTTACAGTCGTCTGACCCAGTTTTTTCACAACCACACAGTTAAAATACTGGAGGATATTATGCATGTCGGCACACACACAAAAAAATACACACAAACACTTAGCTCTCTCTGCAACTTTGCACATTACAACATCATCGCCTGTGTCACAATCAAATAGCATACTTCACCCAAATCTGCAAATGCACACATTCACTGTAGCCTGCATAAATGTTTCCCCAAATCTACAAATAATCCAGTATGAAATTAAAAAAAAAAAAAAAGACAGCCCCATTGTTAATCCAGTCTAAATCAGTCCGTTTGGGAGCATCATTTTAATGAGTAAATTAGAGCACTGCGGCACCACACTCATCTGTAGACTCATGCCTGTGATCCATCTTATTTCATATCAGCTACAAGCAGGGGACCAGAAACAAAGACTCTGTCTCACTTAGTCTAAATGTAACTGACTATTTTGGCATGTTTTCTAACCTGGTAGTCATCTGCTGTTTTTGTCACTGTGTCATAACAGCGATGATCAGAGGTTAAGGTAATATAAATGGATGAAGCATGCAAGAAGGGAAGGAAAGAAGGAACAAAAATAAACAGGATGAGAGAGGAAGGGAATGATTAAAAAAGGAATAAAGGAAGGGATGGAGAGACAGGGAGGCAGGACAGGAAGAAGGTAGAAGGGCTAGAATACACAGAAGAAACAAATGAAGTGTGATGCAAGGAAAGATAAAATAATGAAGCGGGGAAACTTAAAGGTACGCGAAGGTAAAGGAATTAAATACGTGTTGAAATAGGGTGAAAGGGAGACAATGGAGGAAGGAAGGAAGTAGAAGCAGGATGGAGCAAATGAAGGAATGAACAAACAAGACACAAGGAGAGAGGAAATGAATGACGGGAAGAGTTGAGCTCATGGATGGAGCTCAACTCTTCAATCAAGGATCAATCAAGTTCACGTTTCTTCTGTCAGTGTCATTCAGTCCCTTAATGTGGACTGTAAATCAATTAAAGAATTAAAGAGGGATCAATGAGTGGATGGAAGGAAGAAAGGAACAAATAAATGAAGGAACCTATTAGACAAAGAGGGATATAACACAGATGAGAAACTTGGAAAGGAAGATGAATGACAGAATTCATGAAAAGGAGAAATTGGGAGACAAAAAGAAGGGAATATTACATTAGACACAAAGAAAGAAAGTAAAAGTAAACATGAATGGGAGAGAGTGACTTTATGGGTGAAAGAACGAAATAAAAGAGCTGTCACTCCACTGTGGCTCCCAGTTGAGACCGTGAATGGATCACTGGCTTCACCATGATACTCGCTGACCTGCATAACAGCCTCCGATTAACACATTGTCACATCTGATGCCAACTTGATCCAGCACTTGGTGGGGGAGGGGGGAGGGGGGGTGGACAGACAGAACGACAGACAGATATTGAAATAGAAAATATGAGCTCCAGCGCCGTGAGCCAAACATGAGAGTGTGTGTGTGGGTGGATGCAGTGACGGGACAGTGACAGTAGGTGTGTAACTAATGATACTCCCTTATAATGAGGCCAACACATCTGTTCATATTCACACATGCACATTTCCATTGCATGACCCTCATTATCCCCCTGTGAACACAGATGTGGTGAAAGGCTGATGTGCATGCTTTTGCATGCATATTCAAAGGGACAGCCAAGATTAAGTGAAGAGTATTAAAAAGGATTCAGATGCTCGTTCTGTATTATTCATGTCTGGTTATAGTGTTGGTATTCTGGCACCATGGGGAGAAGTACATAGAGAAGTAGTGGGAAGAATGACAAATCGAAACATGAGAAGAAGAAGCAAATTAGACAGATACGAGGTAAACAGGGTTAGAGAGAAACATTATCTTTTGATGTACTCGCTCATTACAAACCAGCAACAACAAAAAAAAAGTACAAACTCAAGCTCCCACACACACCCACCCACAGTCAGGCACAACTGCATATAACTGAGGGGAATACAAAACAATCCACAGTGCCATTGGCACCACAGAGGCACTGTTGACATTTAAAAACATACAGTAAGAGACAGAGATAGAAGCAGGTAGACAGAGAAAGCAAAAAGAGAAAGATTAAAGAGAAGTGAAGCATTTTGGTGTTTTTCTGGCCCAGTACACTGAGGTTATTCCAAGGAGGAGCAAACTCCTGCAATACTCCAGCCTCTCTCACTCTTTCTCCTTATCCATTCACTTTCTCATCACCCCACCCCTGCTGTGGATTTACACCCGCCTCCTCCAAATTTCTCTCAGTTATTTTCATTTTGGGTAATTTCTATTCCGGCGATGTTTATTCATGACAGAGGTTCTGAGGGAGAGATAAGAAGCCAAGTGCTGAGCTGGCCCTGAGGGCTGTGAGGACTCCAAGATACTAACAAACACATAACTCACACAAACACATAAACAACACTGTGTCTACCCACAGGAACACACAAGAGCACAAGTTTGTGTACGCTTTCATTTACAGGCAAACACACAACCTGACTTGCTCACCCTGCCGAAAACACACACAGATTTCGGTTTCTTGTCACGTAGGCCTACAACAGTTTTATTGTTATCAGACGAGACTGTGTCGGCTGCCTCCCTTTGCTGTTTCTGTTTGTCAGAGAGAAAATCATTTTTTAGGAAATGTCAGTCCCAAAACATGCCTGACCCTCATCTGTCAGCAGTGTTTAGCATGATGTCATGACAGACACACACACACAAGGCAAGGGAGGCTGCGTTTAATTTTGAAAGACCCCCACCCTCCTACGCAGAGTTGTACTTGTATGTTAGCTGCTTGGTATGTGTGTGTATGTGTGTGGAAATGCAGACAGATTTGCAGTTAAAATGGCTAGATGGAGAGAGAGAGAGAGAGAGAGAGAGAGAGAGAGAGAGAGAGAGAGAGAGAGAGAGAGATGATGTGCAGAAAGTGAGCAAGACACACAGAGAAAATTATTCGTTTGCCTCTCAGAGTGGGTTAAAATCCTGCTTACTCTCCCTCACCATTTCCCAAATCTGCTCAGCCACCATCCTGTACCACACCTTTATCTCTGCCCTCACCCCTCCAAGAAAATACACATTAACCTGATCCCCTGCTGTGGCTGTCACCTCCACCTATTCCACCTTTTCAAACTCTGACAAGCCAATGGCAGTCTGAGCTTGTGTCTGGCGTCAATGCTGCCTGCTCCCCAAAATAGCTAGCCACAGATGGTTGGCAATTTATTTAACCTTTTCATTCTTTGTTTGCAGAGGCAAATAGACTGCAGAGTGAATACCTGTTAAATTTCTTTTTTAAAAGATAGTCAGTGTGTGTTTTATCGCATTTTTTATGACTATTACCATTTTAAAAGCTTAGGATACACCATTGAGTTATAATAAGCCAGTGAGCATTTATTTAGTGCTTTTTCAGATCATAAAACATCTGAATTGGATTAAATATGTTTGAAAAGTTAAGTCTTTTAAATCAAGGTTACGTAAAACAATTGTTTTAGTGACTATACTACAAAGAAAATCGGTACTTAACTATAGCTGAATTGAAATATAGTCACTGAAATGTTAAAACATTTATTTTTCTATCAAACAGTCACAACCTTTTTGATCTGTAAATCACCAAATCAATACTCGCCCAACAGCACTTTACAAAATTCCCTGAAAACAGGTCAATTCTACAATGGGATCGACTGTTGAGGTTAACATCCATTATATATGTCAGCTCACACACGTTATAATCATGCTGAATGTTAAAAATTAAAATTAAAACATTTATAGGTCCAATAATCATCACTAAAAGATGACTTCAGAGGGAAACCTGGACTGACAAGGGAACATGTTTGCAACACGATCACCACCTGCTGGTTGTTGTATGCAGGTGCAACATATTTTGGTTGATCTGCAGATGGTAATGTGAAAGAATAATTTAGGTCAGACAATAAAACTGTAATAGCTAATGGGCACCTCCAAAATAGTTTAAATGTTTGTATCCATCACTGTGACTGGTTCTCTGTATTTTTGCTAAATTAAAAACATGTTCCTATGTGGAAAATCACTGCGTCAGCCTGGAACGCCATTCAGCCTCGGAGCCTGAGGTTATTTATGTAACAAAATGAAAAAACATTTTTTAAGACTCTTGACATTGAACCTCAGTGCCACTAGATGGAGAAGTGGCACAGCAGAACTGAAATAAATGCTTCATCCTCCTCACTGTGCAAAACTGGATTTGGTCCCAATTTTAGGTTGCACGTACACAGTTCTTCTACAGCCTTGAAGCAAACAGGCTGGTTCCTCGAACGTCATATGATTAGGCTGGAGGAGATCCAGCAGGGCCCCCGTTAGAAGAGGAGGACCCATATCTCAGTCAACGCGCACAACCAGCTAGGGCCCCCTTTATCTCCACAAGGCAGGGAGGGAGGCGTATCCTTTTCCCCTCTCCTACTCCCCTTCACATATCTCTCTCTCTCTCTCTCTCTCTCTCTCTCTCTCTCTCTCTCTCTCAATCTCTCACCCGTACACTAACTAGACTACAACCTGCTTTTAGACGACGCCCCACAGCCCATGAGATTTCCACCGTGCGGACGCACAGCAGAGCCAAGTCCATCGAGCGTCGTTGCCACCCGAGAGGAAATCATTGGGGTCTTATTATTACCGGGCTGTGCGTGCAGGCTGCCCGCGGCATCACCTCAGCAATAACAAGAGGGGTGCCAGCCAGGAGAAGGAGAACAGGAGGAGGAGGAGAAAGAGGAGGAGGAGAGGAAGGGGTGTTAGAGTATCCCGAAATTGACGCTCAGAAATAAACAAGAAGACACCGTGTTTGGAAGACGTCTGCGGCGGGAAAGGCAATTGAGTAAGTCCTGATTTTACAGTGTGCGCTGGTTGTGTCCGTGTTTTCCTCTGGCTGACCTGCTTTCGGTGATTTGTCCAGAGCTGGCTGTGCAGCGGCGCAATATTTAAGCTTCCAGCCCGGCAGCATCCTTTCCCTCGTTACAGGATGGATGACAGAGCGGGACAGAGGGATGGAGACAAGGAAGAGAGAAAAAAAAGAGAAATATTTGCGGTACCTTTCTGTGCTATTGTCAAATCCCTTACTGTAAACACTGACTGTCGTTGCTTTAGTATGAGGGTACAACTATAATCACGAGAGGCGCAACATCCAACAGGGACACACATTAAAATTAAAAGCCCCAAATCAAGTCAAGCGCAGGTTTGATGGGGAATAATAGGGAGAAAATTAGCTACGTTATTATGTCATGTCAACATCCTTTATGACATGCCTTGGAGGCCCGTTTTACTGTGCTGCACTTTCAAGCCGTGATAGAGCCAGGCCGACAGGTGTAACAGGACGACATGTTTACGCGAATGCTTTTGATGATCCATCATGTAATATCGATCTGCTTTGCGAGGAGAGTGTTTCAGGATGAGGGTCAGGATGTCTTTTTTTTTTGTGAGTGTGTGTGCGCCTCGACGATGAATTTCCAGTGGCGCCAGTAGTGCATGGCCGTCACTGCACTGGGTGAGAGATGCTGACTGGCTACAGGCTGTGGAGGAGAGGAGAGGAGAGGAGAGTAACAGGGTAATCTGTGGTGTGTTGTGATGTGAGCGGTCTGCTCCAACATGGCGCATGAGCTGATAAACCTTGGCCATTACATACTCCTGTCTGGAATTTACACTGTGCAATGGACCAAGCAGTTGGGTTTTATAGCAGAGAATGAGACAGTGCATCCCTAACAGACTGAGTATAGCTCAAATTCATCTCAGCTCGGGTTGCCATTGGTGATACAGTCTGACTCCTCCATCCTCTTTGAATATCACGTAGGCTTGTGTGCCTATGTGTGCCTGTGTGTGTATTCTGGATCTGTTTCTCTTCCTGTCTCTGAATAGAACAATATCAATTGGACCAACTCCATTAATTTTACTCTGTTTTTGTAATTATGTTTGATCACAGCAGGTATAGGCACAGACAGACAAAGAGTGTAGGGACAGTGTGTTTTTGTTTGTTTTTGTGTCCATTGTTTCTTTTGTGGGTTTCTGCCCTGTGAACCAACGTCAACTGTTGCGGACAACATCTTTGTTGACAACACCAGCAAGTGCATGATGATAGCTCAGCCTGTAAACAGAACACACCCATTACATTTCAGAGGGAAATCAGTGAGTCCTCGAAACAGGGAAAGGACATCCACTCTTTGTTTTATTCAGCAAAAATGACACCTGTTTGATTCTTTGACATACATGGAAAAATAAATGCAGTAAAGTGTTGATTCACTCCTCATCATTTTTGTTACCTCAGAGGTCAGTTTAATCATCCTTTTGGCATTTCATCCAAGGCATGAATGTGCTCATGTGAGTGCCAAGAGATGATGCAGAAAAGGGGACATAGAGTCATGACTTGATTCCATTTCTTGAGGGCATGGTTGTAGGGTCAAGACAAGTTCAACAAATGATGTGTTTTAGTGTAACAACTAGATGGCAAAATGTTTAGCAGTGGCAGCATTTTTTGACTTTTCTCTTGTTATATTCTGCCCTGTGTCAAAGTTACACTTGTAGCAGAATAGTACAAGATAGGACCATGTTTTCCATTATGAATTATTAAATGAAACATTTTATGACCCCAGGTTTTTCAGGCAACATAAATGAACAACCACATTCATTTGGTTCCCCGTAGATCACAACTTTTACATTCATAGATTACTTTAGATTAGTTTCATTTTCCTACAGAGTGGAAATTTGTTGTCAGCCCTACAAATACAAACAACAGCACTAAAACTGATCTACTATCAAATGTACAAACAACATGCGCAGAAATGAAATGACTCTAATGGCCTTTTACGTTGTCACCAAAGATGACTGATATGTTCATGCTATGATTAAATCAATTAATGGACAAAAGAAAGTGCCACATTTCCATCTGCTGTTTGTTGTCTCTCCTGTCATTTCATTGTATGAGTGAGACCTGTTAAATCAACCATAGGCCTCAGCCAGGCCCCATGTGAGCTGAGGGTCTATGTCCGGTTGGCTGCTCTGTGTTGTGTCAGCGACTCGCAGTAGAGCTGACAGCACTTGTCTTGTCCAACCAGTCATCATCTGGCATTATGACTCTGGACAGCTACATTTCTGGGTGTGTATGTGTGTGTGTTTTTTATTGTTTTATAACAGTGTGTCTTTGTATGCTAGCTTTGTGTGTGCATTTTTGTCTGTATGTGCATGTATGAGAGAAACAAAAACATGTGTTTGTGCTGGTAAACTGTGTGTGTGTGTGTGTGTGTGTGTGTTGATGAGTCTCTCCTGGCCTGGCAGGCTGGGCACTATGAGGGATCTGCTTTAACCAATTTAGATAGAGGGAATGGGCTGGTAATCGGAAGGTCATTCACTCCTAATCTTAGGCTGTCAGTGAAAAATGAGGTGAAATGTGAACGAGTAACACTCTTTACTTTACAGCCAAAGTGCCATTCAGTAATGTCTGAACCTCTGATTGCTCGAAAAGAGATCCGCAGGGAGCAAGACTGTGAGAAAACTGGTCACATCATCAGCTTAAACAGGCAAAGGATGTCCAAGACGTCCAACAATGCAGTGTTGTCTTGGACAAACACTGCATTGTTGTTGCTGATAAATGCAAAAAAAAGTCACACCAACTTGCAGCCTACACATTATTGATGAAAAGGCTAGTGGGTTAAAGGTAACTTCTACATTTAAAATGACAGCCATAGTCATTTCATTTTTGCATTACTCTACCCTTCCTGTTTGCATGATTGTAGTTTTCTAGCTTTCAGTAGCAGAACTGGTTGGTAAAGCATCATTAGTAGAGGACAGCAGGCATTTCATGGGTTCATATCCTGCCCTGAGCGACTAGCCCCAGAGTGATGGATATTTCTAATTACCTTCATTGACCTTGCCATCATTAAGAAACCATTTATGCAGTGGTTATAAAATCAGATCACTAAGCTAGTCATGGTAAATGAATGACATGCATTATAGAGGCTGTTACTGTTTTGTGGTGAAAGATGGTATTGTGAGGTGAAAGAGGAAGTGGAAGTGAAAGCTTGCTCAGCAAACATATGGGCTGATAAGGAGCAACATCTGGGCAGATAGTAGAGATGTAAGATATTATTAGATAATACAATACACTCCACCTTTCCCTTTTTGTGTCTGTTTTTTCTCTTTCTATTCATCTATGCCCCCTCTTTTACTCTTGGATAGTCACTTTTTCTTTCCTTTTTTTCTGACTTTCTCTCATTACAAACTCCCTCCTTGCTGCTTTGTCATGACAGATAAGGCGAGAGAGGATTTGTTTTTTTCAACCTCTTACCAGAAGATAGTCTGTCTTCTGATAAACTGTCATTTTTAGCCACTAAGTCGTTTTAATCCCAGAAGGAAATGTGCTCACCACTGAATGTTTGTTCATTTGTGTGTGTATGTGTGTGTGTGTGTGTGTGTGTGTGTGTGTGTGTGTCTTATGCACCCCTCCCAAAACATGTGCACACCCACACTCATATGATGATCATCAGTGCTGTTGCAGAGATTGTATCAAAAGCACTATTGATAAGCAGCAGAGAGGGATATTTAATTGTAGATAACCTGAATTTAACACACACAGAGAGACACACACAGAGACAGACACACACACACACACTCACATCTGGTTTAAGGGCAAGGAGAAAAACGAATATATGGTCTTGTAAATGAAACATAGTTTTTATGATTCCAGAAGAGATTGCACTGACTGATATTGGAAATACATCCTTACATAAACAGCGTCTGAGCCTCTTGAGAGCCTTAAGTGGGGATTGGGATCTTGCCATAAGGGAAGGTTCCTATTTGGCCTAATGGTTCCTGTGTTAAGGTTGAGAGGCTGGTCCAATAATCCTTGTCTGTAGACTTCATATTTCCGGATATATACAGTTTGCTGATTGACCAAAGAGGCAGAGAAAGCACACCAGCATACAGGAGACAGTATATGCAATGGAAATGGACTGTCTGTAAACATAAAATCAATGCTGTTTGCAGGTAATGCTGATGAAAACGCTCTAAAATTGTTTTGAGGCAACTGAGGTAACAATTAAGGATTAGAACTACGATCCTCTCATTTACTTATTATTGTTAAACTTGCTTAATTTCTAATTCTTGAAATACCTCGACACAAGAGACACAAGCAGGCATTAGTGTAACATTTTTATCATATTTAATGGACTATCCACAGGTTGTCAATTTGGATATTCACCCAAAATATCTGATTGCAACACCTGATCTAATGTTGGCATTGTATTGCAATTTCTATATGATCAATACATTCAAATTATGGCAAAAATCAGACATCCAGTTTCTTCAGTGCAGCTTTTTGATGTCATGAAAAAAGAGGTTTGTTGAAGTTGAAGACCATGAGCTCCCCGATGAGAATGTGTGCAAGTATTTGAAACAAGCAAAGCAAAACTGTGAAAGCAAGTGAAACAAAAACATGTCGCGGGGAGATTAATCCTTTATCAGGACTATGCAAATTGAGGCACTTGTGCTGTAGAGCAGGACCAGAAGTTGCAGGGTTGCTGTGTTGTTGCTAGTGCAAAGTGTCTTAACATGAAGTTCCTGTAAGGCCCAATAGAAACTGGCTCCAAAATAACTTTTGACTCATTGCATGCTTTGAATAGTAGCCAGTACCACATGCATCCCACTCTCCTGTAGTCTTTATTGTGGTTGTTGACCTTTATATTGTTTTTGTTTTTTTCAGGGCTTGACTGTTTGTTCTCTACTTGTTTGTGGGTGTGGCTGTAGCCTTGTTCAGCTTTGTGATATTGCTACACATAACAAAATCCTCACACATGCTGGGTTAGTTGCCATTTTATCTCCTCTTCTCCTCTAATGGCAAGAAGATTCCAAACCTCTGCATTGGATCATTTCTCAATGTTGTCTTTGTTGTACTTTACTCCTTCTCTTCTACAAAAAACCCAAAAGAAAATAAGGACAGCAGTTTATCAGGGGATTTGTAGTAAGCAGTGGTTATATGATACTTACGCGCCCTGCATTACAAGCAACCACATTCCTGAATGACAATGCACATCCAGGAACCCATTCATGTCACAGCCAACTACACACACACACGTATCCACCTAGGTATCAGAAACTCTTTGTATTACTTTTAGCTGTGGTTGTTGCGGCTCCAGTTTGATTTTCCCACCCTCTAGCAGTGAACCAAAGTCCAGGCTTCAAAACATCCCACCAGAGATCAGTGACATTAAATACACTGTGTATGTGTTTTTTACAGTCTACAAACTGAACCTGTGCTCTGACCTTCATGTAGCAGCAGTAATCTAAACACAGGGATCGATGAATTGGCACAAAAGCTGTAGACTCAGCATGCATTCCCTGGTATATAAAAATTCAACAGATTACGGTGTAAAGGTTTACTGTTACAAAAATAATGAAGGTTGAGGATGGTTGATTAAGAAATTTGGTGGGCATGAGGCGAGTCAATGAGTAGGAATCCTGAAAATAGAGTAAATGATAGGGACATTGTCTCAGCACGGAGTATTCCAGAGACAGGCTTGTGACAACTCTTAGGCAAATTAGTAAAAGTTGCACTTGAAGAGTTGGTTTATGCTCAATCAAAACTAGTTCACACCAACATATTTTCCAACCCCAATGTAAAGGTAGGAGGGAAGGAGGTTTCCAAAGCTATTCGATGGATGAAGTCATTATTTTTTATTTATTCATTAATTGGTCAAACATGATCTAATATACCTAACTCCTTTCCAACCTTTGTACCTTTCCAAAACCTACTTCAACAATTATGCCTACCTCATGTAGTAATTAGCCGAATGTGCAGAGATGAGAAAGTAAGGCTAGATTTGAACTTATCTCACAAGTTCTTCTACCCCCATTACATTTCTTGTGTACGACCAGGTGCAACACTATGAATGTCTTCAAAGAAAGATAATTTAAAAGTGTGCGTTCCATATTTGAGCAAATCAAATCACATCTCACCCTGTCCATTCAGAACAGGCATAATAAACACTTTCACCTTCAGATGTAGTTGAACCATTGGCTGTATATAAATACGAACGTCATGACAGCAATGATAAGTTAATTTTAATGAGTTATTTAACATTATAAAAAGGGGTTGTGAGGTCATGATTGACAGCTGTGACAGCCGTCCTCAATCGTCTGTCAGACAGCGGGATGAGTAAGGGGTCATGTCCCATGGGTCAGTATTCTACTGCACAGACTCTGGCTCTGGCTCTACATCACACAAATAAGATGTCAGCTCCTGGAAAGGAGATATTTTGCATAGCAGTGGGGACTGGAGATGCGTCCATATTTATATACAGTCAGTGGGTTGGACATGTCAAGTAAAGTCATTCTCTTCAAACATAATCTTTAGAGTAACTACCCTTGAAGTGGTAAAAAGCATATAGTAGGGTCTGGCACAAGAGATCAATAAATATAGAAAATAGTGCTCTTACATTGCTACAAAGGTAGCCGCATCTCCAGCCGTGCCGCTGCAACCACATGCCTCTCCTTTGATATACCAAACAATACTTGGTCTTTGTTAACCTGGGTTAAGTTATCTTAAAAATATTTTTTTACCACACCGTGTAATTGCAGTTTAATAGCTTATTGTGTCATACTGACACCGGGTCATGTCAGAGCTAACTCCCTCTCCTTTCTGACCTGATTATCCCATCCCACGTGTCTTGGTCTGTGTGTGGTTTTTTATTTGTCCTCTTGACATGGATGTTACACAGTATTTCACGCTCTTCTGTACTGACAGAGCTGTTATTTATGGCCGACCTCTGAGGGAAAGAAGTGTTACCCTTTGACCCCTAAAATACTAACATAAGTCCTCAGTGGACTTCCTCCAGCTTTTATTGGCACCATACTGTTTATCTTTGGCACAATTTGTGTTGTGCCTCAGATAGACGGATGCAGAGTGCATGTGTGACGACGTAGAGAAGTTGTGTGTGTGTGGCCAGACAGAAAGGCAGGGAGGAGTATTGTTGTTCCTGTGCTCTTCTGGCTTGAAGGAAGGAAGGAAGACATGGAAGTGGGGAGTGGAGAAAAGGAGAAAGAAGTGCCACTCCAACACAGTGAGTGTCAAGGGGATTTGAGATTAGTTTCCTCTTCCAGAGTCTCTCGGTTTTAATGCAGGGCCTGGGTCATTAAGCTCAAGAGTCATTTTCACAATCATCATTCTCTCTGAAGAGGAGACTTTTTGTCCCAGATAGTGTTTTTGTGTGTGTGTGTGTGTGTGTGTGTGTGTGTGTGTGTGTGTGTGTGTGTCTTTACAAGAAGAAGAATATACATTCAGGAATTACTAGAAATTGCTGTCTTGTCTTGAATTTTAGGGTAGTTTCGTAACTAATGAGTAAATTCTATTTCTATTATCTATTTTCTCGTGTTTTTTGTCAGTATGTGTGTGCATGTTGGGGAGTTTCATTGTGTCTACCAGTTGAAAGGTTTTCGCTGTTATGAATTAACACATGAGTGAACACATTTCCCCTTAACAAGGCAAGAAAGTCGAAAAAAAGTTGAAATAGGCTTTTAGAATGTGCACTGGGAAATTCATTTGTTTTAATCACACTTTCAATTTGCAGCAGTGTAAAATTAGTGTGAGCCTTTTTGTTGTTTCTTTGACATGTTTAGCTTTACAACCAACCTGTGAAACATTGTCTTTATGGTTTCTGAGGGTTTAATTGGCCAACGAGCTAATACCAGCCTTTCAAATTGTACAGTATTAAATTAGTTGAAAATTAAAATGGTTCTCATAACTTCCCTTGTAAAAATCATTATTTTCTTCCTTCTTGCATTTTTTGCTAATGGAGAAGAAAAAGTTCATGTGGTTGTTATGTAATACCAGCTCAAGCATTGTGAATTGATGTGTTTACTATCTAATGATTCAAAGATGCTATAAAAACAAGCTTTAAACAAATCAGTGCATCTGAATATGTGTGAGCGTGGGAGGCGAAATCACAATTTGTCAGTATGTTGCGGTGTCCAATTCCAGGTTGCTGTGGTGTTTGTTTAAGATAATCCCAGATTAGTGGTGATGAGACCTGGTGTAATCTGCCACTGCTGCTGACAGATAGACTCATATTGTAGATGGATGTCCCTTGAATATCCCGGAGTCGCACACTGTGACTGGTCTCATGTAAAGATCAGTACAGCATGTACTTGCTGACCTTTTTACTCCAACTGTGCAACGTTAATAATTAATATGATGTTTCTTAATCGACTTTTCAGACCCCATTAGTGCAATTAGCCAAAACAAACTTGGTTCTTTTAGCTAAAAAGTGGTGAAAAGAAAAATTGCAAGTACCAGATGCTAGGATGAACCAAAACTAAAAGGTTTGGTGCAACACACCTTTGAAACAAGACCTTTAATTCCATTTACAGTAGTTGGTCTTTAACACAGCATGATATCCCTGAACAAAGATGCTCAGCAGGCTTAATATTCATTAGGCTCTAGGCATTAAGGTAATCTGTATTTGGGCATTTTAGTGAAGATACTGAGTGTGTAAACTGGCTGCTAGTGCCAGAGGACCATGATCACAATGCTATTAGAAAAGGATGCTGGTGCTCTATGCAGGCAGTTAATGTGTTCCTGGAAATGCTACAGCAGCAGTGCACTCAACGAGGGAATAGGGATAGTCATTAGTCCGTTTCCCTGACTTCTTCTGCCATGCACCTGCCTCGACATATTGACAAAATAACTCTAGCCGTGGTGAATTGCTTGTCTGCAAGTCAGCCTGTTAAGACTACTTTATCTCTCCGTCCTGTCTGACTGATACTGTTGTTCTATTTATTAATTTGTGTCGATTCGTCTCTGCCTGAGCAATGGCCTGCCTCCTTGGATGTCCTTCTTTCTCTGCCGCAAATGTAATTACTGTTCTAACTATGCTGTGAAGACGTCTGTCTGTCTACAGTATGTGTCTGCTTTCCTTTCTCCTTATTTGTCCATAATTTATGAGAGAGGCAGCAGTACAAATACTCCTGATGTTCTGACAAGGTGGCTTGATATTTTTTTCTGGTACGTCTTAAAAATTCATCACAGCAGTAGCCTAGAGGTTAAAAACACGACTATCATTAAAACTGAAGTGTGAATGGTTGGACAAGCTCAAAAAATCAGTCTGTTCATTTAACCCTCTGCTGGATCTGTAGACTGCAGCTGTTATTTTTGGCATGAATTGGCATTGAATGATTGGTCATGTTATTAATTGTTTATTAGACTTTTTTTTTGCGGAAAAGCTCTTGTACAGTTATTGTTAATAACACATACAAGAAGAAGAATAAAATATATATATAGTTAAAACTTGCAAGATTTTTATGTTAAACTGACTTTAACCTCTTAACGTACGCTGTTCCGTCTACGGGACGGGACGGATGTTAGGAGGTAGCCACAAGTTCTTCTGAATGTTTTAAACACCAACCCTTAAACATATATATTCATGCCGTACATCGTTGGAAAGCTTAGATTGTTCTGATTCATTCAAGACCACTCACGACTTATATGGTTGCTCACAGCCGTAATAGTATTAGCGGTTAGCTCGGCTAGCCACTCAGCTAAAGTAAAAACAGCTATAATCTCTACATACCTTCAAAGTCTTCCCTTTATCCACAACGTTCATCTTATGACTCAGGACTTTCTGTACAGTTCGCCAAGTATCCATTCTTGTGAAATATGAAATCCGTTTCCATAAAACCGAAATACTTTCCTCAATATGTCCATGTATTTAGTCCAACACGTAACGTAATAACACAAATAACAAACCGCATACAGTCCGTTTACGTCATTTCCTGACCTGCACGTCCATCTCAGAGTACACGTGACTAGATGTTTACGACCGTGAGCCTCTTCTGCTTCTGACGACACCACACACAAACCAATCGGTGCTTTGGATTAGGCAGTACATGTCTCCAAAGCCAATGAGGACATGTGACCGACGACAATGACGACATGGCTTTGATTGACAGCTGTTCCAACCTCTGGAAATATTCGCTGAAATGAAGTAGATAACCTTTTAGCCAATAGTCTGAGGTTTCCAACGGTGTATGACACTAAGCTATTACGTTTGGCTGTCCATAAACAAACTCCAAGCGTAACCGGCGTGCGCCCTGTGCGTAAAAGAGTTGAACCATATATCATTACGCACTCGGCATTTTGGTACACAGTTGGTTCTTCTTCGACTTGACATATGATTTATACCAAAATAAACAGATAGATAGATAGATAGATAGATAGATAGATAGATAGATAGATAGATAGATAGATAGATAGTCAGTCAGTCAGTCAGTTAGAAAATAAATAAAAGTATAATAAAAGTAAATATGGTTATATATAATAATATAATATTTAATAATAATAATAATAATAATAATATGGTCAGCTTTCATTAGAGACCAAGATTTTGATTGTAGGCAAAGGGGATGTGAAATTATAGGTGCTTGATTGTGGTTATACAGCTTTGGTAACCAAGTGTCCATTTGGAGTCTCCAAAAAGGACCTGAGGAAAACGCATGGACATACCTGTTGAAAAATAACTCTGAAAAATTCATCTTTTGGTCTTTTGACTCCAAATTTGGACTGCATGAAGCCAAGACATGTGGCTGTGGCCTCATTGTGTCTATAACCTGCTGAGAGGTCCCTCAATGTCTGTACACATGTCATTGTAAAGGCAAACCTATGGGTGAGTAAACAACCCCATCATTGTAACCTCTGCCACTCTTTGTCAGTAAGTCACAGAATCACACAGACACTTTTACAAGAATCCTGAGAGTGTTTCCTTTCCAATGATACCAGACACATCTCTGAGTCTCAAACTATGTGGGATCTGTGCTGCTCACAACTTGGGCATGTCGTTTAGGCTAACAACATAAAAAAACAGGGGCGTGTGTTAAGTGGTTAAACATAACCTGATGATTTTATGTCACATAAACCATATATTGATAAATATTTATTAAATGTTAATATGACATAGAATGCTATGTTTAAAAGGAACACTATTTTATTACATGATTTAAAAAAAGGATTTTGACATTCCAGTTAGATGATCATATGATACATTACTCATAACTTTCTTGTTGCTCTGGGAAATTTTGTGTTTAAGACATGAGTCAGACAAAAGATCCACACACTGTACTAATGACTTCAGGTTTAGTTTCATTTTCTTTGGATGTGCAGGGTCTACACCCTTTAAGCTTTGTGTTAAAGCCGTTTCCAAAACAGCTTTGGGTAGAGTAAGAAAATTGACAGTCTATGTTAGTTCATTCATGGCTAAAAGTGTCCATTTTTCACAATCACTATATCCAACAGAAGAAATTGACAAAAGAAAAACATACACTATTACTCGTTCTGTCCGTGCTCTCAATCTCAAAGCAGATCCAGCGTGTCAGAGCCAAGCTGTGGGTGTGTCCTGCTTTGTCTCTGCTGATGCTCGCAGTGACCTCACTTATGGCAGGACGGTCAGTCATCTAATAAAGACAGAGCTCTGCCGGTGCTTCTAGGCCTCCTTCATACCACTGATGAACTGATCCAGATGACTTCCCAGATGCACAGTCAGCTAGCTGCCATGCTTCCACTATAACCTGAGGGCTGGGAAGGGAAGGAGATTTAGGGGGGAAAATAGATCATGAAACACTGTCAATATACAACATACAGTAAACAGAAACAGTTCCTGAATTAAGATCTTGATGACTTTTTTGAAGTTGGTGTAATTAGTTGAGGCGTATATTATTTTTGACAGTCTCTGCTTTTCATATCTATCTCCAGATGTCTTTTCATCCTGTTTGTGCTGGATCAGTGGGAAAAATTAGAAAGAATGCATTTAGACTGTATGTTTGTACTTGGGGAGTTGATCAGATGATTGTGGTTTTACTTGTTGTCCAGAGGATCTTCATGTGATGGTGATGTGGTTTGTTGGCACATCAGCAGAGAACAGTGGGGTATGCATTGGTGGACACGTGCTGTAAAGCCAATACTGAGTGCTTGAACCCTGCCTGTTACAGATTGTCCTTCCATAATAAGTCCCTGTGGTTTTTGTGGGTCCCAGAGCTACAGTCATTGGATAATAAACTAACAAGCATGGGAAAAAAATGCTTCTTTATGTTTTTGAGAATGTTGTTGCACTGCATGCCTTTGAATAGGGAATAAGAAATGTAGCAATCAGATCATCCCTACACCAAGGGGAAGATATCTGACGTATTGATATGCAGCATTTTTTTTTTCTCACAATCCAAGCTTTGTGAACGTTCATTTGGGAGATGATGCAAGTAAATTCAATCTGTGACAGTGGGTGTCTTGTTCACTTCTCAGGAGAAGTGACGCGATCAAATGGTTTTAACACATTTTACTGGCGCTGGCGAGGGGTGGGTTGGGAATGACGTAGAGACATTTTGACACAGCTGTTTTATAAGAGTATGGTTTGGATCGGCATTAACATGAAATGAGGATCACATTTCTTGGGAAAAGGCACACTGCTGCTAAGATGTTATTCATTCATGTTGTTTCTTACTCCACTTCTAATATGCAGAAAACACAGTGGGGTTTTTTACACACCCACAAAATAGCATTAGTTGCTGAGTATGTAGTCAGAGTCAAACAGGTCTATTTCCTTTCTGGGAACTCCACAACTACGACCATTTAACACCTACTTACTGTCACATTCCAGTCACACTGTAAGGATTCCTGAGGTTCTTGCTTACCACCGCAAACTAATTATATCTTTGTTACGGTGTAATTTTCTGTGGAGACAGGAACTCATCACCTAATAATTGTTAATGAATCTTTTGTCTCAAGAGGCTGAGGCAATCTCAGGCATCTTTGAAAGTATCAGCATAATTCATTGGACATAAATTCAAATTTACAAACCTCTGTGAATACATAATATATTGATTTCGACACACACAAAATAAAGAGAATAATCAATAAAGAGAAAATTAAGTGAAGGCATAGAAAATAATCATCAGTGATATAATGTGTTTTTAAGCATCAGATAGTCAAAACACAATTTATCTTCAACTTTGGCTTATCTAAACTATGGCTAAACAGATTCTTTGTTTAGTGGGAATGGGTTAAATAGAGTGCATGCCGTGTACAGTAATTGATAACATTCCTAATAGATGTCCCCTTCCAAATTGAAATGAAATATTTTATTACTAAAAAATAAACTATGTTCCCACACCACCTAAGGCAATATTGGTGGACATTCCTCTAGAATGAAGTAATGTTAATTCAGAAAATAAGCTGATCCCTATAGTACATAGCTTCACTTTCTATAACTTATGTCTGACTTGCTACATGGGTCAAGGACGATTTGTTTGCTAAAATGAAACTTTAAGATTTTTGAGGGAGATACGGAACGTTGATAGCTTTCTCCCAACAGTCACAGTCCTTCCCCTCTGGTTTTAGCGCTGCTGCCGTCCATCCTGGAGCCCTTGTCTGGAATCTATTAAAGCAGGAATCTCCAGCAGCGACCTGCTAGCACATTAGCATGCCTTCACTGGCTCTCCCTGACAGGAAAGACACACTGATTTAGTGCAAGCAGACAGATATTTAACCTCAGTCAGAGGGAAGTCGTTGGAAGGTAAATGGTTGGTGAGCGAATGCTACGGTCAAGGAATGTTGTTTGTCACTGTGTGTAATGTCAGATGTTGGTGGTCATATCTGATTATAACTCTGTCTTTCCCTCTCAATCTTTCTCCCCATCAGGATGGATGAGGTGTCACAAGAGGAGAGACTCCAGGCCATCGCTGTAAGTTAGACACATACACTCAACACACTATCTTCCTTTGCTCTTATACATGCACTTATGTACACTAATTGAATGCCTAACCCCAATCCTAACCTTAACCTTAAGTCTTTTGAAGTAGTGAGCACAGGACCAAATGTCCTCACAAGGCAGAAATGTCCTCATTACAATGGTTTCAATGGTCCTCACAAAGATACCAATACCATCATACACATACACACACAGTGCACATCATGACACACGGTTGTAGTAAGAGAAAATCATTCCTGCTTGTCAAAATCCATCCACCTGTCTTAATGACTCAACCTTTTAGATCCCATCTCCTTCACCCATTAGAGGACATTGAAAGCTAATGCAGTAGCTACAGCTCTGTCTGTCTCTGTCTGTCCTGCCTCTCAGTGTCTCTCTTCCCTTTGCTCTCTCCATGTATTTCATCCTTTCTGTCTGTTTTAACCGCTGCTTCCTCCCTCTGTCCTTATACAATATCTAGACACACAATATCTAGGTTTCATATGTATATTTTTAAAAACATGCAAATTTTGGTGGACGCAGTGGCTGAAACATATTTAAATTTGGTTTGTTGTGGCTAGCTAACAACCCAATAAATCTGTTATTAAAAAACCTGTCAACATGACCTTTGCAGGAGGTACTTAATGTAGTTGAGTGATTGTTTGTTGATTTAATCAGAATGTTAGTTCAATTTACAAAAGCTGTCATTGAATCAACAGCACTATTAGTCAAGACTGGGGCTGAATATTATTAATATAATCGCCTTATTAATGACATGGTGTAGTGTTCATTCGTGGCATATTATTCATAATATTTATGTGTGGTAACAGGAGAAAAGGAAGAAGCAGACAGAGATTGAAAACAAGAGGAGGCAGCTGGATGATGACCGACGGCAACTCCAGCATCTCAAGGTATACACAAACACACACCCACACACACACACATTTTACACATGTCCTATTTGTAGTACTGTTCCTTTGAAAATATTCAAGATGTAATTAGGCTATCTTGAAATAATGTGATATTTTTTGCTGCTGCTTTAGGACACTGAGTTAGTTGTGAGACATGTAGTGGACTGTGATGCAGCCTTATATGATGATATATGATTTAAGCAGGCAATATACAACAGACAAAATCAGTCATGGGTGTTTTCTCACAGGCAATATTACAGGTTTCAAGTAGCCCCATATTTAACTTTGATCACCACAATGTCCAGACGACACGGCCCCAGAGCTTTTACAAATCTTTGCACTGTCTCGTTCCCTGTTGTCCAATGCGCCGACACCTTCACCTACTAAAACCCCTTTATGAGCTTAGTAGTGGGCTTTGGAAACATGTTTCCAGTTTACCAGTTGCCTGTTATTTCTACCTTAGGTAAGCAGATGCTGACACCGAGATGAATCAGTTCCAGGAAAGTTATGTCCAAGGTCCAAGTTATTTCCTTCATTGTGCATATTCAGTCACTTTCACAACACTGCAAGTACTTAGGTGCTGAAAGATAATCATACTATATGTACTGTATTGATCTCATTCATTATGACTGTACTTATAAACAAGCTGAGTCAGTAAAGAATGATAGGAGACAGCTGGAAAGTAGATGTACTTAGCAGCTTTCACGTAATTGAGGAAGGAAGACTGAAGGGTGTGATGGATTGCTATTTGAACATGATAGAAAGTACAAATAACATCTGCCCGTCCCATTTATGCAAAAAATGTACTATGCTGTCTCTTTTTCCCCTATGTTTCTGTAAAAACAGTGCCAGGGTTCTAATCGTTTTGGCTCTAATTTTGCAGCAACTCTAGCTTGTGCATACATTGTTTTTGATTCGCTTTTCTTTTCATCCTTAGCCTCACCTTGACTCACAAATTCCACCATCTGGCGTCAACAGACAGAGACTGAAATGTCAGATTTGCCTGTATTTGACACCTTTTGAGAACAGGCCAATTCCACTTTATTTGAAAGGGACTTGAGCCCTTAGGCCGATAAGATAAATGTATTTATGGATCAAATGATTGCGAAGTGTAACCTGAACTATTTCTTCTACTTCTCCCTAACTCTTACAAGAACTTGAAACACGATAACAGAAATACTGCTGTTCAGTCTTGTGGGTATTCGGCAATCATTCTCTACGCATGAGCATCGTGAAACACCCACCTAACAATACTGAACCTTTTAAATCTATCAGTCCCACATAGTGAGATACTCCCTTACTGCTGCTGTCACGGAATGTTCAGAATGGACAGCAGATAACACCGGCAGCTCCTCCACATGCTGTTTATACACACACACACTCCCTAAAACACACACACGTTTAAATCTGTATGCATGCGGACACACACACTCATTATATCAGAGCCAAGGCTTTTGTCAGCGTATGTGTCAGCACTATCAAAGCTATTTCAGCCACGGACAATTCAGCAGGTCACAGATAAGAGCAAAGGTTGTGGTGTGTATGCGCCTACGAGCCAAGCGCATACACACCGTGCCCTTGCATGCTCCCACTTTTTCTATTTTCAGAGCAAACCTTTGTATGTTTTGTATCTGTATTGTGCGTGTACGTGTGTTCGTTTTTTGTGCGTGTTGCTGTATAAAAGAACACAGAAGCCTCAGACAATGCAGAGGGCTTTGGCAGAGGAAACAGATTTTTGTCCCACTCCCACCAACAGGAAACAGCTCTTACACCCATAGCACCCTGCTTTGGTCTCACAAGCATACACACACACACACACACACAGAGTAAGTGTAATCATGCAGTACAGGAGCAAGAGAAGGCCCTTTGTGCAAACCACAGTAAGTGTTCTTTTTCCAGAGGCGGTGTTCATGTGGAAAACCCAATAAATGTCTCCATTTACACACCACATTTTTATAAGGGTGTACCTGCCCCGCCATTAAATCACATTGATACATGATCGCACACACACATACTCACACTGTCACAGCACTGAGGAAAATGGTGAGGGGAGGTAATATGACGCTGTTAACACAGAAAATGTTAATAGGAGTTCTGTTTTTAATTAGCAAACCATGACGGATATGATTATGCAAGCAGCAGCCTAGCTATCTCTTTAATTAAAACATCTTAATGACAACATCTTATGTTATCTCAATATGGGAAACACCCATTCTATGTGAAGCATATGAAGAGTAATGCTCTCAAATTAACTTAGCATTGTCATACTTTATCAAAGTTATCAAAATGTTTTGAATTATTACCAGGAGGTAAGAAGCTACAGCTGGTCAGCTTGGCGTAAAAGACTGTGACAGTGGGAAACAGCTGGCCTCAGTGTGTCCAAAGATAACAAAATTTGACTACCAGCACTTCTAAAGCTCACTAATTAACATGTTATATATTGTTTGTTCTATATGTACAAAAAAACAGTTGTGGTGGGGGGTTAAGTAGCCAAACTAGTTCTTAGTCAAGTGCAGTAACGTCCTGGGGGCGAGTTATGTTACCTCCGGAAAGCTTGCCGCTAAAAAGTTCTGAGTGTCACATTGTAGAAGAATGCAAAATATACATTAAAGTAAAGCTCTTCTCCCTACAGCTGCTCAATGCATTTGGATGTGTGCGTAAATGTGTGTGTGTATGTGTGTGTCTGTATCACAGTTCCGCCCTTTGTCTGCTACGTTAGCAGCTTTTACTCCAAAGAACAATGGAGAGAGACATAACTGCAGCTCCAGCTTTACGACTGTTCGTGCCAGACTGGTGTGTGTGCGCGTGTTTGCGTACGCATGAGTGAGTACATTAAATGATGTCAGGCGTTGGGGTAGTAGGGTGTGGCGAGAGAGCGAGCAAGATTGAGACAGTAGAGAGAGAGGGAGAGAGGGAGGGAGAGAGAGAGAGAGAGAGAGAGAGAGAGAGAGAGAGAGAGAGAGAGAGAGAGAGAGAGGGAGAGAGAGAGAGGGAAGCAGGGGTTTTAGATTCAATGCCCAGGAGACCAGGCAGGTCTGGGGTATGAAGAGTGTTGAATTACACTGTGTGTGTATGTGTATGCACTGTAAAGGTCTGTGCAGCTGTCTAGAGCTGAACTACTCAATGGTGAAAGTTAGAAAAAACATCACTATTACTGATTTAAAAAAATAAACACTAATAGGAAATGATGGAGATACACCCTGGGAGATATAACTTTATTCATAATACCATGCACCAAATGAAAAAGTTCATGAACTTTTATGATGGATAGAGATGCATACAAGAGAGAGGAAGGGGCGGGGGTCGAGTAAAAGAAGAAAAAAAAAAGGGGGGTTTTGCTGTAGAAATTCTTGTTGCATCACTGGAGAGGAATTCACATCAAGCACAGGTCCAGATTTTCAGTCCAACTCGTGAAAACAAGAGCTTTTTTTCTTCCACATTTCCATATGGCCACTCAGAGTTGCCTTTTGCTGCATGGTCTAACAGCTGCGAGTCAGAGAGGTACTGTTATATTTACCTCAAAGCATGCCAAGTATTTTCTTTGATATTAGCTTATCTAAAGAACAGGAGAGATTTAGGATCGGGAGTCAAGATAAGAATACAGGATCATTTTCACCTTGATAAGAGAAATAAACACTGATTGAAAAAGAGAAAAGGAAGTGGAAGGTAATCGAACAAGTGAAAATTCCCCCTTAGAATAACCATTTTATTCCCATGTTGTTTATTTCAGTTAATATTTTGAATTATTCAATGATTTGTCCTAGAATTAAAGTCTATGCGCTGAAAGTCATTTGATGTTTCATGTGGTTTAAGATTAGAACTATCTTGTTTTTCTTTTCAGTGACTTGTCTAGATTTCAGTCCCATCCTCAGCTGAGTATAATAGGAGAATTATGTCTTAGTTTGGATTTTTCTGTTGAATGCCAAAAGCCCTGATACTTTGGCTTGGTGCCATAGTCCACTTGGCAAACGAGTTGGCAGCAGCTAAAGTGTGTGACTGAATCAGTGAGTGGCAGCAGACAGAGGAAAAGTGCTGGACGCAGTCACTGGTAGATTTTTGTTTTAGATTAGCCAAAGGGCTTGTCATTCTGCCTCAGTGAAAGTGTCACTAATCTCTCCTGAATTCAATTACATTGTTGTCCAAGTGTGAAAGGGTGATAACAATCTTTATTTTGGTAGATTGAAGTTCTGTTAATGAATTAATTACCTGATCCTGATGAAAGACAATCAAACGTCCCCCACCTGCTTAAGCTCCTTTATTCAGCATGTGTACACACACATCCACTGAACAAACTGAGGTGTCAGGGGCAGTTAGAGTGAAATATAATCGGTTTTACTAGATTTAATAGAATATGGAAATAAATAATCTGCTTTATCTCGTCACTTGTCCCTGTATTTATTCTCAACATGCAAAACACATTCATTGTTTGCTTTGTCTCCTTGCAGTCGAAGGCACTGAGGGAGCGCTGGTTGTTAGATGGAGCTCCAGCAGAAGAGGAGACTCAGAAACGTCTGCATGAGGAGGAAGTGAAGACCAAACTCCTGGAGCAGGTCATCCTCAGGTCAGCATCTTAAAACCCCTATATGCCTATGACTATGGAGAATAGTGTTTTATTTGCAAGTAAACAAGTCAGAGTCTGGCATAGACTCAATCTCGGGTGGTGCTTATTTTTCCCAGTGCTTTAAACTGCAGGAAGGATGACACCATATCCTCTCATTCTTCTAGCCACTGCAGTATGATTGTGGAGCAGAACTTCTCCGTTGCATTAGATTACTTGAGCAACAAAGGTTTGGCGCAGCTATGTTTTGAACTGCAACCACAGCCAACTAACAGCACTGGTGATGCGTTTACTGTCATATGACAGTTGTGTGTTGCATTACAAGTGACATAATCCAATTTGAGTAGCCAGACCGAGACAAATCTGAAGAAATACGATTCCAAACTGACAATAAAACAGTAATCATAATCATAAATCATAATATTGCATTATGGCTTATGAAGACAGCTTGAAAAAATATAATAATATTGGTAGAACTAGTCATATATACTATGACATGACTTTGCTGATAAATATACAATATGTTATATTCTTTGTGGTATGAAAGTTACACATTAACATTCTGTGTGTGTGTGTGTGTGTGTGTGTGTGTGTATGTGTGTGTGTGTGTGTGTGTGTGTGTGTGTGTGTGTGTGTGTGTGTGTGTGTGTGTGTGTGTGTGTGTGTGTGTGTGTGTGTGAACCAGGCTGGAGCAAGAGATTGAAGAACTGGAGACAGGGGAGCCAGCCAATAAGGGTGTGGCCAAAGAAAATGGGGGTAAGTTCAGTACCCATGGCAACATATGATCACACAGGAAACCATAGCAACTTGGCCTAGACACCTGTGTCAGAAAGAGAAAGCGAGCTATTAACAGCCTCTTCATTTGCTCTATTAAATTGTTCCCCTCTGCCGGAGGTTATTAAAACAATATTTCCTTTCTTTCTTTGTCTCCTTGACTTACCCTGACCACCCTCTACCTTCTGCACTTCCTAACCTCTCCATGGTACTCTGCTGCTCCCTATAGGTGAGAATGGAGTAGTGCAGACCTCTGGCCAGACCCCCAAGAGAGAGGTGACAGGCATTGAGGCCAAGCTGCTGGGTCCCAGTCCTGACCAAGCTAGTGCAGACAACCCCGTCACCCTGGTGTTCATGGGCTACAAGACCGTTGAGGAGGAGCAGGAGACCCACACAGCTCTGGGAATGGAAGGGGTGGACGGCAATGTTAAGGCTGAGTTTGTTGTGATCGAGGATGGGGAGGGTAAAGCGGCAGGAGAGGCAGCCACAGAAGAGCAGGCTCCGCCCAATGGGAGCATGGCAGAGAAAGAAAAGGCTAATGGTGGCGGGGAGGAAGGAGAAAAGGAAAAGGAGAAGAAACAGACCTGCAAATGCTGCACGGTCATGTGAGCTGCATGTGTGTATGTGTGGTTGTTTGTGTGTGTGGCTGAGTATGCACATGCACCTCTGCAGGCATGTGTGCCATTGCATGTGTCTGTATTTGCAGATGTGTGTACATTTCCGTCTGTGTCGGAGAGTGTGGTGGTGTGTGTGTGTGTGTCTGTGTGTGTGAATGTCAGGACTGGAGAAAACAAAAACCGAAGTACAGCCGATATACCAACAATGAGAGCCAATACAAGCTCCAGCTACAACAACAAGAACCACAAAGACTCATAAGTACACTTTACTCTGTATACTTTCTCTGATATGTATTTGACTTTTGATTTCTATTGATATTTTTCTATTTTTCTGTCTTGACATTTATATTGTATTCAGTATGTATATCTTTATTATGGGACTGTGTACTGTAAGTTCATTGTTATTATTGTTGGAAAAAAAGAAGAAAATGTATTAGCTCTCTGGATTGTACTGCTACCCACTGGGGAAAATCTGGAAACTTAAAATCATTGTACTTAAGTCAAAACGGCATACTATGAAGGACACAGATACTTAAATATATATATTTCTCTGTGTAGGCCTATCAACTATTTATCAGTCAATTTCATATTGCAATATTGTCTAAGATATTATTTTAAATAGTATTTTAATATATTGATATGGAATTATGTTTTATACAATGTATTTATTGTTTTTGGTTCTCTATATCATCTCCAACCATTAACTGCATGTAAGCTTGTAAGCACTACCAGATTTGCGTTACAATCATAACAAGTGTCTGTGCTTTCTTAGACTCATATGTGCTCACATCTTAAGTCACGCAGGTCTTTCTATCAGTAACAGTAAATATAATTGGCAGTGTTAGAGGTATGCATTCAATTTAAAAAAAGAAACAGCACGGATACAAAAAACCAAATTAGAACACTGACCTTACTGCAAATCACATTGGTTTCTCATAAATATGGTATGCAACACATGTAACACGAAGATCACAGCTTTTGTATTTTTTAAATAGGACAAACACATTTACTTTATGGTCGATAGTGTCATGACAAATCATTGTGCAATGATAAGAATTGCTTTTGTTCTCTCAACAGTAGAATCAATGTAAATCTTATGAGGTAGCACTGCATGAAGCCTTGCAACTTTTTTGACTGTCTTGTCACTGTTAGATCTTTATATAGGCTATCACGTTCACATGAATGTAAATCCAGGGGTTAAATTGGGATCCGTTCTACCCTTATGACGAGAGGCGGGTTTGCTCAACTCGCCGTTAAAAAAAAAGAAGAAAAAAAAAGCTTTTCTGTCTCTTTATGAACCAAATAAAAATCTGTTGATACTGTAATTTCACTGTGTGTTGGTCGGCTGCTGGTTTCTGTCCTGCTCGCTCCCAGTTTAACCCCTGACACTTTATTTGTAGACCTGGGCCCAAAAGTACTTGAATAGATTAACAGAATAAGAAAATGATTTGGGACATTTGAAAAAGCTTGTCTTACAAATTCCATCTGAGGATCTTGAATCTTTTCAGCCTAATGAAACAATATAAAGAATCTGGTTGTGCTTTTTAGTGATAATTGCATTGGTAGGGTTAGGAACTATTTGGACCATAAGAAAAGCCAGTGTAACCATTCAAAATGGATCAGGTTGCTAGCAAGACAAACCATGCATGTATCCTATGGCAATTCAAAGCCCTGAAAGCCTATTGAAATACATTTTAGCCCATGTCTCCGTATTTGTTTGGCAAACGGGAGGCTATAGATGGTCTGGGTCAGTGATTCAAAGCCACAAATGTGTTTGTTCCCTCCCAGGTTCATCCATGTCTTTCATTCACGTACACATCATCACCATTATCTCATTATCACACTGTTTCATCATCATTGTCAAAACCACATGTCCACCTTCTATGCTCGGAGACACACAATTTAAAAACCTCTGAAGTTTGGTGCTAATCCTGAGTCTCATCTAACTCTCCATCCACCAACTATTGTTTAACTTGTTCTTTGTCAAATCGCTGGTGAGGGGGGGGGGGATGTGAGAACCTACTGCCTCTTGCGTACACTTGTTGAATAAGAGAGTCTTTTGCAACCTTCAGTGCCAGATGCATTTTCTCTCAAGTCCTGCCTACATTTACCACCAGAGAAATGATCCCTTCTTACATTCCAAGGGAGGCCAACAAGAGGTGTGGACGGATGAAATATAGTCTATGCTTTCCATATGTACAGTACAGTTCCACTCTAATTGTACAACTTTGTTTCTTATATTGACTCTCATGTTTTTTCTTTCCTATGGCCTCTTTGCAAGGCAGTATATTGTATTTGATGTGTGTATTTTTAAAAGAAAAAAGTTGACTACATCTGTGTATTGTTGGTGCCTTTGTCAGGTTCAGTTGGTTGGACTTGTCTGTCTGCCGCCATTTTAGATGGGGTTTTTTCTTGCTCTGCTCCTGGTCAGGACGACCCACTGGAAACACTGCCTTCTTCTCTGGAGGGTCACCTCACATAATTGGTAGAATATTATTATCATTTTTCACACAAACCATAAATAAATACAGCTCGGACAATAGGTAATATACAGACCACTGTTGGTGTCTTGAAAAAACTTTGTATCCTCTACCCTATTTTTCACTTTTTTAAACTGATTGATTTTACTTTGACTGGCAGAACGCCTTTTTTTATTCATCACATACATCAAAGTCTTTTTATTTTCCTTACCTCCTGTAAAGTTTTAACATTTTGTTGATACAAAGTTTATGCAAGAGACTGACAGTCTATTTATGTATAGTATATGCACAAGTACCTATGTGCATATCTATACATATAGTATGTACGTAGAAATACATGTACAACTGGTGAGATAAAACTTTGCTGAATAGTGCATCTCGGGACAGCAGCAGAAAAAGCAACCTTGTGTTAGACCAATGCCTGTTCATCTATTCTGTGGTCGTCTAAATGTTTAATCTTGAATAAAACTACTGTTTGTTTACAGCAAGTCAAATAAGTGTGTATGTATTTAACCAAATTGTACACATCCTATAGATACACACATAAGCATGCACATAATCCATGATTAATTATGCTTGTGGTTTTGGCATCTTAGCTTATTCGAGTCGCAGATGGGCACAGAATAACTGTCTGGAAGAAGTACACACAATTATACGCAGATAAACCATCCATTTCTCATAGAACTAACACAATGGGATTTTTTAAAATGAGAAAAATTATAAACCCATTTATGGGGAATGAATAAAGTAGTGAGGTCAGTGGTGTGATTTGAGAGAGGATATTAAAGACAGGATGGAAAGATTAAACTGGGTAGAATATTGAACATGAATGGGGTTTCAGCCTCATTAGAACTGTGGATGAAAGATGGCCTCAGTATTTTGTAAATTGCATTACCTAAAACATACCACTAGAGAGCATACGTCTACTGGTTTGGAAGTTGATCCCTTACAATATTGTCAAATATAGCAACAGCAAGGCTGTGTGTGTGTCTGTGCCAGGCAGACTGTACGGAGGCAAAGAGGAAGAGACATTTAAACAGGGCATTCATAACAGGGGGATCAGGTATGAACTATTCAACAGTGCAGCTATAATTATATGGCTATATGCTGCAACAGCACCACCTCTGATAAATAGCAATTTAGCCCAGTATGAATGTGGCATATTCAGTTTACATATTCTATGATTGAACAGATTCTTCCATTTAACAGAAGGAGCATAACTCTTCCACATCAGGGGACAGGGAATACATTGTGCTGTTTTTAGGTCACACCACTGACAATGCTTTTCCACACACAGGCACATGACACGCACACACATAAACACAGATGAATGTCCTGGATTTGAACAGTGGAATATCAAAAGTAATGGAATATGAAAAGGACATGGAAGATTTCATTTAAAATTAATTTGAAAGGTAAAAAAAATCCCATTTAGGGGATAAGGAGTCCCAACACAGAAATTGGTTGAAGTATGACACACATAAATCTTCCAAATCAGCCCTGTGAGGAAAAGGCAAAATCTAATTGCTGCTACGGTAACAGCAGCAATTGCCGCTCTGTGATTAGTTTGTTAAATGTAAGTCCAGATACAAATAAGTAGAAGCACGTGAGCATAATGTAATGTAATGAAACACTAAAACAAATTTCCCTTTAAAATCCACCACATTTACTCCAAAATACCTGTGGGAAACAGTGACATCAACATGTAATCATTGGTGGCGTGTCAGCTGTGGTTGTAATATTTTCCAGGAAGAAAATACTGTACACACACTTCCTCATCTGTGACAATTTAAAACGTTGTACAGCTGTCGTCTGCAACTTTATCTGTGTTACTGCTACCTCTGCTCTACTTCTTATTTTCATGAAAACTTGTCACTCAGTTATTTCATCCGATTTCCCAAAATAATTATCCAAACTGTTTAACAAGTATGAAGTAAACATTAAAGAAATGTAGGTTTCTTTCTAGTGTAGTACCTCCCGCTTCTTCATCATTTTAATTAGCAGATGGCAAGCCAGCATATTGGTACATCAATGCCACATACTGTACTGGGCTGGATTGTAAATCTCTAGATAATGAGCAAAATAAAATCTTTGAGAAAAACTGGGATCAAATAAATAAATACAATTTCTACGCCATATAATCTTTCATGATGCTTTCCGTATGAACATTTTAAATTAACAATATGTTTTGCTTTCTACAATGATAACACCAGTTTACTTTTCAATATCACATGTTCAGCTGATTTTTGGTTATGTAAGGTAAGTGCAATTGTTGACCTCCTTAGTTCTTCTTCCTTAATACATTTGGATTATAGATGTCTCCTTGTTTCATTTTCATTTTGTTATGCTCTTGATTTTGCAATTTGAAACTGCATTTGTTGTCTTCAGGATCTTTTCCTACTTTGATCCTTTTGTTGTCATTTCCATTTACGATGCTGATTTATCTAGATTGGCATTGTGGATAAATACAAATTCTGGGACTGTACTGTACAAGTGCTTTCTGCCTTTCCATCTGCTACGAGGGGATTTGTCAAGCTCCCAACATTTGGGCCACCAGTGCTGGATGATAGTTAACTATAGCCTATGGTAAACTGTTTTAATCCTTAGTGACTTTCCTCTCATTTACAGAAACTAAGTATATTTAAGCTACTCAAAATGATTACAGAAGTTTACCATTTGGATGTAGCCTACTTATCCCTGACTTGAGTATTTTCATTTCATGCAATTTTATTCTTGAATCACATTCAGAGGCAAGTAATTTTGTACAAGGTTATATTACTGTACTGTTCTGCAGCCCATTAAATACTTATATGTAACACTCGTGGGAATCATTCTGCATTAGTAGCACTCTGTTGCTTGTGATAGGCTATTTCAGGTGCATTTTGATCAAAGTTTATACTATAATTAAGTGAGATTTTGTATGTAGGACTTGCAATGCAGTTACTAGAGTATTTATACTTTTACTCAAGTAAACAAGCTCAGTAAATCTTCCAGCTGTAGGCTATTCTTTTCAACCTGCATTGAGAACATACTTAACCCTTACATAGTGTTCATTTGAGAGCTGCAAAACTGCCTATACACATTTCTAATGAGACCCTGAAATAAAATAGGCTACATATTTGTACATCTGGTAGCTACACATTAAAAGGCCATCGCCATTCATACATGTTGCCGTATTCTTCATATTGTATAAAAATGTTCTCCTGAATCATAAAATAGGCCTAGTGATGTGTGTATGTCTTTTCCCCCCGAAAATATAACTCTTCGTTAAGGACTAATCAACCATTTACCGACTGATGGAATATTATGAATATGAATTGGTGCGGAGACTAATTTTAAGTCAGAATATGAACAGTATGTGAGGGTTAAACAATACACGTAGTATTCACCTTTTTACGTTTATTAATGCTTCTAAGATATATTAAGATCCTGAGTAACCCGTATATGCACTGCAGGCTGACCTAATCTTTTTTTTTTTATCTTATCAATGTGCTTGATGACTCAAAGTAAGCTTTTGATCAGCCCCCAACAAAACAAACTCCTACAAACCTTTCCCCCCACTTTGATATGATTTAACTGTTACTGGAAATTTGCCGCGGCCTCCTTTTTTTCACAAAATGATAGCCGTCTTGCCCAATCGCGACCCGAGCAGAGGCTTGTCCCCGCCTGTTTTTGGCTCTTGGAAGCGCCTGGACTAATCAGCGCTCGCCTCCGTCCGTTCAGCCATTTTGTAAGAAAATCAAGCAAGTCTGCCGCCCTACCTTCGCTTCAGACCTGCAGTTTTTTTCTTGTGCAATGGACGGGTAAGTGAAAAAGAACCACACTTAAGACTTATTTTTTTAAAGACAAAAACCACCGCGGTGCCACTTCTTTACACGAATCTGTCGTTAATTAACACGTTGTGATTATGGTGGGTGTTTCACTTCACCGCTAGACCGGGAAAGTTTACTTGAAACTGTTTTTTTCATTCTTCTTCATCAAAACATGCAACAGTTAGCTGGGAGCGAAAAAGCTAACCAGCGTTAGCAAGCAGCTAGCCACCGCTAACCTGCTAGCAAAATGTTACTTACGTTCACCACTCGGGCGAACATACTTTATCGTGTTATGTTTAATTAAACTAACAATTAGCAGACAACAACTTTATTAGAGTTAAGTTATAGAAGAATTGAGTCATTTTGAGTAACATACGGGTTATCCCCACCGTGTGCTATCGCAGACGGTGGTTAACGAGAACATTGGCTAACGCTACCTTGGTAACTTGGTTTGACGGTAACTCGAGAGCTAGCTAAAGCAACGTGTCTCATTTCCGCATTCATTTGTCTGCGGAGTGCCAGGGCCATGTTGAAGATGTCTGGCCTGAACATTTTCATGTTGATTTGAATCAGAGACTTCTTTTTTTAAAACCGGGGATACCTTAAAAACAAAGGGGTATGATATATAATACGAGTATATCGCTTTAATCAAGCTTATCCCTACTCTTTTTTGATCATCTTTTAAATATTTAGATTACTTCAAATGTATCGTTAGCTTTTAATGTGAATGCTGCTTTTTGAAACTCGACTAGCAAAACGCTCACAAAGCAATTTTCTTTGTAAATTAACGATTTGGGTGATTTAGTTTTTTGTATATATTTTTTGCCAAGTACCTACATTGAAGTTTGCTCTTGTGTTTTTCTTTTTTTTTTCTCCAACCCACCACAGCCGCCTAGACGCTGACTTGTACCCTCTGGGATCCGGCTACGTCCCTGAAATTGAGTAAGTATCTTGAAAAAATATGTTTTTTTTTTGCACGGCTGACTAATTTTCCTGTGGCCTTTTGGAGTACCCATTTCAGAATGAGGAAGTCCGTTTTAGCTTTGTTGAACAATGCTATGTCAATACGTTTTTTCATGTATAGTATGTTTCCTCAGTGTGTAATGCACACATGTTGTGTTAAATAGTTAAACAGGATCTCATGACAGATAAAGCTTAATTTTCTTTGGTTGCCTGCCTAATTGAACTTGGTTTCTCTTTCACAGCAGTGTCCATGACATATCAGTTGGCACAAAGGTAGGCAATGTTTGAGTTATCTTCTCTTTGCAGCACTGCTTCTGCTCACATCCCCTCATTTCATTAACGAGATTACAGAAGGATGCTAATTTTTTATATATATATGTGTATATGTGTGTAGTTCTTTAAAACCCTAACCCTTGTATTACATAGTTGTATGTTTGTAAGTTGTGTGGTTTTTTGATACTCATTGAACATTTTCTAGTGTCAAGTTACAGTATGTTTTGTATGTTCAAATTGGCTTCTTTTTTTGGCATTTATTACATTATTATGTACAGACTTGGTTAATAAGAATTCCCTTTTTCTAATGGGCTTTCTTGCTATTTGCATAATGTAGGCAGCTAAAACTATTTGCAGGAAACAGGTTTGACAAACCTTTTCACTAGTTGGAGTGGAAATAAAGATGATGTGTGCCGGCAGTGGGGGACGAGAGACACATAGTCTTGTCAGTTTACAAGAGCTTCCTCTATAATTACAGAACTGCTGTCCAAAGCCATTTCTCATGTGTAATGAATTTGCAGTTGCAGGCAGGGCTCTGCTTTTTAAAGATTTATGAAAAACAACTGTGAATGGTTAGCACATACTTTGCAGCAACTCTTAAAAGACTGGACATGCAATAGTCGATAAATCGATGTAGAAAAGATTATCTTAGGTGGGGCCTGGTGATTTTCCTGTTCTGTTCTACTGTTTGGTTGTGTGGCTGTTTAGAAAAGAAACTTCCTGTTGTTTATTTGCTGTGTTCCTTAATAGCCTCTTGGCCTCGTTGGAATGTTAAGAAAGCACTGAATCCTACCCCGTACCGCCGCTTGATATTTATCCACTCTCGCTTCTATCACAAGACCTACAGTAAAACGTTTTAAAAATGTTAAAACATCTTTTCTGCATGAATGGCCTTATGAGGGGCAGTGTTATAAGCTTATGTAACTTCTTCTCTACATGTTTGTGTGTGCAGACTTGTCGAAGAAGAAACACATTTTGGTGGGGGTTTTTTTTTTTTTTTGGGTGCACGGCTGGTTGTTAAACTTGCGTACCCAATAAAAATGCCTGCTTAAGTAGTAATCCATGGTAACAGGGCCTGGGGGCAGTTATGTGTAGGTGGAGTAATTGAACTCAGCAATAGGGCTGTAACCATCCTCCGCACACCAGTCCTTGTCCTCCTGGCCAAAGGTCTTCACACTGTTTAAACAAGCACTTTGATATACACACACACACATACGCCCTTAACTGGGACACACCCCACCCCCTCTATTCTTTTCAATTCAGCCTGTTGTTTTTTAAACCATGATTAACAATGGATCGTTTTAATGGCTGCAGATCGATACTCAAGATTCGACCTCTTCATAGATCTTTGTCTCTCTCTCTCTCTTTGTCCTATTTTGTTAACCCTTATTGTCTTCCTGGTTTGATGTACTGTGGTAATGATGGTGATACCGAGGTATGGAGCGCTGCCTTGCTGGAATCTGTAATTATTCCGTCTGGGCAGAGCGTCTGGCATTCCGCGGTCACATTCCAATCTCCCCCCTCTCTCCAGCCCCCCGGTGAGGCACAGCTCCCTGTATACCCTCCCTCCACCTCCACCACCCCCCCCCTCCATTGGCAAAGGCTGATCACAGTGAACAAACATGTCTGTACCTGTAGCTGTGCTGGGCTGTTCCCCCTTTATGCTTTTTTTGTTTCCTTTAGGGCCAATACTGGGTTTTTGGGGGTGATACCGATAATAGGGACTTAGAAAAAATTCTGATATTGATATATTAGCTGATAATCTCATATATACATGAACACACTTGAATGTGGGAAAGAAAGGGCAGTCACGGAGAGATTGATATCCCAATATGAAACCTGTACAGATTTTGTTTCATTGTAAAGGGTTTTTTTCTGTAAAAGGCTGCAAAAGAGTTGAGGAGCATATGTTACTTTTCCCTTTCTTTGATGCAATGCGAACCAGTTTCCTTTTAACTTTTACCTCCCAACAACCCCCCCTCCGAGTCCAAACTGCAGTTCCTTGCAGAAGCCGACATAGGTACACCCTTACAGATTTTGTTTCCTTGTCTTTTATTTCCTCCCCCAAAAAGTGCTGCAAAAGAGTTGGTGAACATATGTTACTTTTCCCTCTCTTTGATGCAATGCAAACCAGGTGTGATGTGGAGAATATGGAGCACAGAAATCGCCTCCAGTCACTGTTCCCTTTTATAAAAAAAAAATTTAAAAAAAAGAAGTTCAATGTAGGCCACTTCCATTGTCAGCGAAAGGAACTCTTCCCAAGAGATTCAGTATGTAGGGCCAGCGATGTGTCATCATTTACTGAAGGTTGCTATTATACTGTCAGCGTCTTGAGCAAACAAAGGATGTGGACATGTCGATACCCGTTTAGTGAGTTTGTGTTGGAAAAATGGGTTTGGCACCGCTTCGGAGTCGGCTAACAAACTCTTTACAAGCTCTGTTTTTCTTCCACACTTCCAGCAATTTAACTTTTGCCTTTTGTGCCGCTCAGCACTCCAACCACATTCCCTTTCAAAAAGCCAATCAGTGTATTTTTCCAGCCAGTTGTAGCACAATCCTCCTATTTTTTTTATCTGAATTGATGCATTTGCGCTGCACTGTAGGGCTGTCCTAGGTCTGAGACTATTATTAGATTGAGGAAGTAGGGGAGGAGAGAAAAGGTCCGGCCATGGAACAGTAACCATCAGTCCCTAGGAGGAAGTTTAGCAAAACTCTGGAAGCAGGCCTGCTCTCGCTGCTCTTCCTGTTTGGAGTTGGTCTGCTGACTGATAATGTGACACCGCCCACCCACCCACGACCATTGAGTCAGGCTGGAGCCACTTCCTTCAGTTCTCATGGCTTGCTTCTGCCCTCAGCCCATTTATCAAATAATAAAATTATTTTTACTTTTTTTTTTTCTTTACCACTAACTAGAACACGCAACTCCTTCATGCATTGTAATCTGTGTTGCGAGTGTCAGTGGTTGCTGTTTTAGACCGTTTTTTAATGTTAGCTGTGAGGTCTAGACACTATCATGGGAACTTCTTTTCACATGCTTTTCTAATTACATCTGAAGATTATTAAACTATTCATCCTGTCATTTCTAGTCCATCTAGAGACTGACTTGCCCTCTATTCTGCATCCTTACCTGTGGTGAAACCAGTGCTTTTGTAATCTTAGCTCAGTGATTGCATAAAATATATGCACATGTAAAGACTTGAACATTGGCCAAAGGAGGAGGCCCCAGATCCCAGAGCCACAGTGAAAAGGCGCAGGAATGTTCATTAATTGAGATAGCACATGCTGGAAGTCAAAGGGACTACTGCTTATGGTGTTGTGCTCTCATAGCAACTGTACTATGTCCCACACCATTCCTGTTACAAAGTTCAGAGGCACCACCAGATGCTCTCTCACAGATCACTTTTATTCCTGCCTTTTGTGAACAGGCTCTGCAGCTCGACTGGAAATCCCCCCACCTTGCGTATTTGAAGTCCAGGACTCAATAGGTTGGAGTAGAATGCCAGCAAACCTGCATGACTGGTTGTTGTTAAAACGCTCCGGGGCTCTTCAACTCCCAGAGAGTCCTTGGGGCTCCATATGTGTGTGCTGTGTGCGCTGCCGTGTAACAATGCCCCTAGTCTCATCCTGAACAGTACCTTCATTGTAGAGTGTTGTAGAGCTTAGGCTGCTGAGCCACTTCTTGTGACTGCTATACTTCATCTCACACAACCAGCGACGCACACACAGCTATGAGAACAGCCCTGAAACAGCACTTTATATCTACTGAAGAGAGTGAGGCCAGACAAGACAGTAAACCAGTGTGGGCAGGGAGTATCCTCTACTTGTCTTCCGTTCCAGAGAGCTACAGTGTGTTATTCTTCCTGTTAATAGCACGCGGATGAGAAGATGGTTTGTAACGACTTACAGCTGCTGTTAAATGTAGACTTCTGTGTTTCAAGCTTGAATAGTAGCTGTTCCTCCTTGAGTGTGATTGGTGTAAAAAACGTGACAGTTTGGCACATTTCCCAGAGTCAGATACAGCAGCCCATGACAACTGACTTTTATACTAGGCTGTACTGTAGGAGAAGAGTGTGATTATTATGATTGAATATCCTTTCTGACAAGCTTTGTAACTATTGTAGCTCTTCTTCCTGGTAAAGGAAGGTGCAGTTCCTTCTCAAGCGTGTTTGCTCGATCCTCTTTTGGCTATCAGATTACTTCCTGCTTTATCAAACAATGGCTCAGTAATATGAGAGCCGTGCTCTCCACCTGCCATGCTGTGCCTTCATTGGTGAATGCACTGAAGTGAGCCTTTGTTTTCTCTCTGTCTGCAGAGGGGATCCGACGAACTCTTTTCTTCCTGCATATCCAACGGGCCCTATATCATGAACTCAGGTAGGGGGGTTGCCATGGAGGGGTGAATCCTTTTTATTGAAGTGCTTTTTGTGTCTGTGTTTGTGTTACCATGACGATCAATCCATTATTCAAGAAGAACCGGAGCCTTCTGTTCACTCGCTGGTTGTATCTGCTTCTGTTTTCTCTTGCAGCCAATGGCAACGACAGCAAAAAATTCAAAGGTGACGTCCGCAGCCCTGGTGTTCCGTCACGCGTGGTCCATGTACGCAAGCTGCCCAACGACATAAATGAGGCTGAGGTTATTGGCCTGGGGCTGCCCTTTGGAAAGGTCACTAATTTGCTGATGCTGAAAGGGAAAAACCAGGTAAGGACTGATACATGCAGGTCTGCTCACCAAACCTGTAAGGCTTGTACTCCTGGGTGAAATTTCTCCTGAGGCCTGTGGCAAGGGATCAGCTTTCCTGGCCCTCTATCCTGACCTGAAAATGATGACAATGACCCTTTTGTCACATCCTTGTGATTTAGTGGGTAGAGAGACTATTCTATGTGCTGACATTTAATCCTCCTTTGGACACCTTGATCTTTTTTTCTTTTATATCCAGCATTTGTAAAATACTTTTTTATTAGAAAACTTTACAGAAGATGTGAAAATGAAAAATGAATAAAACGCTTCATAAACATTGCCTCAGAATGGCACTTTTATTACATGTGATGGGAGGAAGAAATGTAATGCTCTGGTCCTCCTCCACAGGCATTCTTGGAGCTGAACAGTGAGGAGTGTGCTCAGACGATGGTGAGCTACTACTCCTCTGTCACCCCTGTCATCAGAAACCATCCCATTTACATGCAATACTCAACCCACAAAGAGCTCAAGACGGACAACTCCCCGAACCAAGTGGTAAGGGCCTCTCTTGCTTTTCATATTGACTGTTTGATTTGAGGCTTATATTAATATTGTAGTTAAAGTGTTTGCTAAATGCTGAAAATTTACAATACATCCATGCTTCTTCCCCACACTATTTCAGAAGTTATTGGTGTGAGCTTCCTCTTAAAGACTAAACAGTAGTCAAATAATCAAATGTGTCAAGGTTGTAGGCTAGATAGAATATCAAAGTTATTCCACCCAGTTTGGTGTCAATGTTGTATGGAAGTTTGCAGGATTATGGAAAACGGCATGTTAAAAAAAACAAAAATACAGTAGCTGTCTTGTTCAAAATTATGTCATACACGCCCTCATTAATTTGTTACTGCACACTTTCCTCTACCGATACTAAGTTTTTCTGTCTTTTCCTCTCAGCGTGCCCAGGCAGCTCTGCAGGCAGTCAATGCGCTGCATGGAGGTGGCATGGGAAGCATGGCCATTTCTGCAGAAGCAGGTAGCATGGGAGGAGCCACAAGCCAAAGCCCTGTACTCCGAGTCATTGTGGAAAATCTCTTCTACCCTGTCACCCTGGATGTACTACACCAGGTACACACAGCTTTTTAGTATTGAGTAAAGCTACATTTGCCAGCTTCTTTTAAATCTTTAAACAGACCACCTCTAGATTTTTTCCCCCTTAAGTGTGTTGTCATGTTGACAAAGCTTATCATGTCGTCTCCACTCCCCAGATTTTCTCAAAGTTCGGCACCGTGCTGAAGATCATCACCTTCACTAAGAACAACCAGTTCCAGGCTCTGATCCAGTATGCTGATGGCATGACGGCTCAGCATGCCAAACTGGTAAGACTTGTACAACTAAGGCTGTGTCAGTTTGTTATCACTGGCTCACAAACCATTGGGTACTTTGCCACTTTCACTGTTAGGTTGAGGTTGGCATGACAAATGAACACATTTAAAATCAAGCTAGGGTCCAATCTGGGAAACATGAAACTGTTGTTTAAGTTTCCAGTTTAAGAGAAACCAGATGTTATCTTAAGCCTAATGCGCCCACATCTGTCTCAGTCTCTGGATGGACAGAACATCTACAATGCCTGCTGTACCCTGAGAATCAGCTTCTCCAAGCTCACCAGCCTGAATGTCAAGTACAACAATGACAAGAGTAGGGACTACACCCGACCAGACCTCCCTACTGCAGATTCACAGCCCTCTCTTGACCACCAGACCATGGCAGCTGCTGCATTTGGTAAGAACTTTTTTTGTTCTATACATCCTTTTTTGTTTTACCCTGATCAGTATTGCAAGTACACATTTGATTGATTTGTTGTCTTTCATTGTAGCTGCGCCAGGCATAATTTCTGCCTCTCCCTATGGTGGAGCTCATGCTTTCCCCCCAACCTTTGCCATCCAACAGGCAGGTCAGTACAAAGTTTTTCTCCTTGGTGTTCAATTTTATAATGACACATATGTCCCTCCTCCAAACATCTGCATGTACAGTATCTAATTGGTCTTGACACCAGCACACATAATGTATTCCCCAGGTATTCTGTTCACCTTGCCAGACCTCTTCAGTAATAAAGAGACAAAGTTCAATAAGTTGAGAGTAATTCATATTTTGTTCCTCGTAGGTCTGTCGGTGCCTGGTATTCCCAGTGCCCTGGCGTCCCTGGGCATGGGGCATGGAGGCATGGCGGCTGCAGCAGCGGCTGCCAGCCGGCTTGGCCTATCAGGCCTAACTGCCTCTGGGGGACACAATGTCTTGTTGGTCAGCAATCTGAACCCTGAGGTCAGTACTCTCACTAGGATTTAGTAACAGTTCTACATCCTGCCTCTGTCAGTGCAGTGCTGAGCAGCTTTAAAATATTACAGTATTTGTTTACACTGTGGTTCATGGACTTGGATCCATCTGTTCAAGAGGTCCAGTGTTCACCCCCCCCGTCCACCTCCCACCACCTCCATGCGATCAAACTAGTCACCACTGTGTTAAAATGAAAGGTGGTCATCTAGTCAAGCCTCTTCTCTTTCAGGACCTCTCTGTGTTTGACCAAACCTGCTGCATTTCTGACCTGCCACTTTGCTCACTGTGAATTTTAAGTTTATTCAAAACACTAACTTCTTTTTTTTAAAACTTACCATTTCATATCTTCATTTTTTGTCCATTAGTTGAAATCATTCTTGAGTTGTTGGAGAGACAATATTACTTTTTCTTTGTATATTTAGAAAAATACATGTTCATTATGTAGGTCTCTTTTTTAAATAGTATGTAGAATGTGTAAGTAGCTTGCCACACTCATTAATTTTATTGTAGTTGTGTAGTCATTACATGAAGCATATTAATTTTAAGATCAGCTCTTGAGTTGGGACAGGATTCATGAAATTCAGATGGGTGACTATTTGTAATGTAACTTTTAAATAATCAAAAACGTAGCATGTAATTTAAAAGTACATATTGTCTCTGCCTTTTTCTGTATTTCATTGTTAATCTTTTTTTTCTCTTCTTTTTCTCCTAGTGTTCCCATAGTGACAGTGCATTTTAATTTAGCCAGTTCTACTGTCTGAAGCACTACATTTCTTTGTGTATACTGACCTTGTTTTTTACTTCCTTTTTTCTCTCTCTCTTTCTCTGTCTCCCTCTCCTTTTTCGTTTTAAAACCCCCTCACCTGTACTCTTGCCAACTGACTGCACGCCCCATGACCAATTGTTCCCTCTGTCCTCCTCTCCCTTTTTGTTACTACTACAACTACTTCCTCCATCCCTCCCTCCCACCCACCCCCTTTCTACCCCATCCATTGTCCCCAATTTGGTCACCACCCCTAAAAAATGAAAACACAACAACAACAAAAAACACAACATTGGCACCTCTTTTGTCCCCCTGATTTGCCATCATCTCTCCTTCCACCATCTTTCTCTCTGTCCTTCCACCTCATCTTCGTCTTTCTCTTCTCTCTCCTCTCACGCTGTTTGAATCCTCTCCTCCTCTTGTCCTCTCCTCATTCTCTTCGTCCCTCATGCCTCTCCTTCCTCCATGGTACTGTGGCCTTCCTGTGGACCTCGCTGCCTGTGGCCTGCGGACATGTCCCGACTCCACTCCACTGTCCTCCACTCCGCTCCGTCTCTTTTCCCCTGTCCCCTGTTCCCTCTCCCCTTTTGGCCCCCTGCCCCGCTGCTCCCCCTGCTGTCTCTAAAGAGCGTTACGCCACACTGCCTCTTTATTCTTTTCGGTACGTTATCATCCTTTCATCTCCTTTTTTATTACTACTGTTACCTGGCAAGGTGGGCATGTCTTGTCTCATGTTGTTGGCTTTGTTTTTTTAACCACTGATGGCTTGTCATCAGGCTACAGGGCTATGAAGGGTCGGGGTTGTCTGTTTGTTTTTGGGGTTTGTATGACCTGTTTTGGTTGTTGTGGGTTTGTGTGAGAAAAGTAAGGTGAGAACACCACACAAAGCAGCAGCATTTCATTTAATTTTGAGCAGCTGTGGATTGTTGTCCACGGGCAAAAACATTTGCAGTTTTTCATCTTCAAAGAGAACAGCCCCTCAATGGAAATATTGCCCCACTAAATAGAAATATGTGTGCAGCATTTTGTTTTGGAAATGAGGCGGGAAGCCGATCTAAATTCTAAAGCATCACCCTCAGGAAGAGGATAAACGTCAACACTTTATTTGGTTCCGCACAGCCCAATTTTATGCCATGAAAGTCATCAATATTCATTTTTGTCGAGTTGATTTTTTATTTAATTTTTTTTTGTAGTTGCCTTGAGTCACTCAGCAACAGTACATAGGAAGATGAAATGCTGCTGCTTTCTTAGTGATTGTGAGTTGACATATCCTTTGGATTATGTCACCATATTCTTTTGCAGTTTCTCTAATGTAGGTATGTGCATGTTTAGTTTATTCCTGCATGACTCTATTAGGTCCTCAAGTTGTTCAAGAAATCAACTTTTTCTTCACTAGATCAATCAAACTGATTTAAAACCCACTCATTTTTTATTTCTCTGATTTTTGCCTTCAAATCACTATATCCCCCTCGTCAAACATAACCATTTTAGCTGTCGACTTCTGTGTAATTTTTTAACTAAGAGGACGTATGTAGGATTAGTGTTAGAGATTTCATGCTGAAATGAACTGAAAATGAGTAGAATAGCCTGATAATGACTTATTAATTAGCCCGTGTTTATTTGTTAGCAGAATTAACATTAATGTCTCTGATGTGACGGTTTAAATTGTTTTTTTGTTGCTGTGTTTGGCTGTGTGGATCCTGTTCAGGCTGTGTTGCACTTGTATTGTGACACCTTCTTCTTCCTCCCTAGGCGTGTATGGCGATGTGATGAGAGTGAAGATCCTGTTCAATAAAAAGGAGAATGCTCTGATCCAGATGTCTGATGGCACACAGGCTCAGCTAGGTACTTACACACAGCGCAGCCAAACTCTTATTTGCTTTCTTTGATCTAGGTTTTTCTTTGATCTTGCTTTTTTTTTCTTCTTCCTCACATCATTATAGCATACATTGTTTTGAGCTTTTACTTACTGAGTCTCAGCTAAGCAAACAGGACAGGTCTTCCTTTGCTAAAAAGCTGACTACCCTTCTGTTAAATGTACTTGTTTCATTCTTTTGACCATATGTAATTACTCTAAAAGCATTTATCTAAAGAATTTGAAATATATATTAATGACAGCATACAGTCAGTTTAGGGGAAAAAGCCCCTTGTTAAGCTTATGATACATAATAGAAATTAAACACTGAACAATATGAATGAACTCCATGTCTAGTGGTTTAAGTCCTGAACTAGTTATGTGTATGTGTGGTGTTTTTAAAAAAATGAGTGTTGACTGTCTTAATCAATGTTGTTCCTCAGCTATGAGCCACCTGAACGGCCAGCGGCTTCACGGCAGGGCCATGCGTGTGACATTGTCAAAACACACCACTGTGCAACTGCCCAGAGAAGGCCACGAGGACCAGGGTCTCACAAAGGACTACGGCAATTCACCCCTGCACCGCTTCAAGAAGCCTGGCTCCAAAAATTACTCCAACATCTTCCCACCCTCTGCAACACTCCATCTCTCCAACATACCGTGAGTTCAGCTGCAAGAGCCTCATTTTCATTCTCATGCTCTCGCCTTGGTGCTCTAAGCTTTTTCCTTTGTAGTCATGACTCGTTTTTTTCTATATTTGGTGCTCGGGATTAAGGAGTTATGACAGTATTTTCTAAACATGCTACTCTAGTTTAATTCTTAGATTTTTAGATGCCTCTTGGGTCTTATTTCACTAACATAAACAAAGTAAAACTTAGCACAAAAATGCAAATAAGTGAAGGGAATGTAAACCCACAAATGTTTGTTTGTTCTGTGTTTTTCTCTCTACATTCAGGCCTTCTGTGGTGGAGGATGACCTCAGGAGGCTTTTTGCCAGCTCAGGAGCCACAGTCAAGGCCTTCAAATTCTTTCAGTAAGTCTGTCCAGTCACAACCAGTTTTCTTGACCTTTTTTTATCAGCTGTGGTTTAGTCAGAGTTAAGGAAGAGTTACTATGAAACTGTTATTTATGGGTTATAGTGTGAATAAGGTTTAATGTAGAGCACAGAGAGAATTCAGTCTTCATAGTAAAACATAACAAATAGAATACACATTGAGAACACATTTCTCTCTTTTTATTTAACAGAAAAGACCGTAAGATGGCTCTGATCCAGATGGGCTCAGTCGAGGAGGCAATTGAGTCCCTCATCGAGTTCCACAACCACGATTTGGGAGAGAACCACCACCTTCGAGTGTCCTTCTCAAAGTCCACAATCTGAGTGCCTTTGCTCCCTCTAAGTTTATTACCATCTGAAAGCGACCTTCCTCTAGGTTGCCTTCAGTGGAAATTACATATTTATGGCTGTGTTTCTTTGTAGAACGTTGCTCCCTTCAACACCTCCCAAGTTTTTCCCCATCATTAACAGGTTTGGGTATCAGATTTGATTGATTCTGCTTATTGATTCCAGATCTTGAGAAGTCCTGGTTCCAGTTCTTATGTTTATAACAAAAAACACAATAACCATTTAATTTAGAGTGTTTAGAAAAGATTGTATTTTAAATTTAAAAAAATAAAACTAAGCAAATATGAATATTCCCTCTTGCCATTCACAAATTGAATGGTTGCTGTTGAGTTATACATGCCAGCATTAGTTTGAGGCGCTATGACTTCAACTAAGGACATGACATACCATGCAGCAGTAAGCATGAAAGACTTCCTTCCCTGTATGAAATTATTTTTTAGCGCAATTATTAAGTTTCTTTTTAGAGTACGGTCTGATTTGTGAAGCTTTGCTACACTTGTAAATGCCTATGTCCATCATATTGGAAATGTACATGTGCTTTTGATGCTAGCGTAACTAGCCAAGTAAATGAAGGCAAAGTAACTTCAAAACTCGTCTCTGGAATCAGTAAGTCTAATCAAAGCTTGTCTGATCAAGTCTTTCGTTCTCAGAACTCATCTGAAGTACCCAAACCTGAGCATGTATTGTTCCATTAGTTAAGTTTTATGTGGGTTCGTGGGAAACGGGCAACATTCTGCAATGAAACGTGTTATGTTGGAGGTAACGTAGGGGCAGCTGATGGACTGTCACTTTAGACCAAATTGCTTAAAAAAAAAAAGAAAAAAAAGAGACACCTCCACCACAGATGTATGTTTATGTGGATGAATCGTATCCACACCAGACACACTTCAGCATTCCTTTTACCATGATAGTTGTGTGGGTTATATCTATGTGTGTGTGTGCCTTTTTTGAAATGCCACTTTGAACCTGTTTGGCCAGTCAGAAACGGTTAGAGACAAATGATTTTGTTTTGGCTCACAGATCACCAAACCATTTATTTCCCAGTATCCAGTTTTATTTTACCTTTTTCTAAGTAGCCACCTGTTTGCTTCGGGGGATCCATACCACTATCTGTACTAATTCAATAAGGAAATATTTTTCTGTCAGTACCTTATCTACAGTCTTGTGCCTTACTTTGCCCCAACCAGATTGCCTTAAGCATTTGCTCTGGCTTCATTTTGGAAAAGACGTGGCTCTCAGAATACCTTCTTTTTTTTTTTTTTTTTCTTTTTTTTTTAAATGCCTTTTGGTATGTACCAGCATCGTTAAAATGGGGGAAAGTGGCTAATTCAATTTCCTGTTTTCTTCTTTAAAAACGTTTATCTAAGGATTTGTATGCATATATCCCCATTATATGTATGTAGAAACTTTGAATGTAAGTCAGATAGATGCTTAATATTCTTGCTAGATGTAGCTCTGTTAGGTGTTTTGTTGCAGGAGTAGAGCTGTATCCAGCCATCCTGTCTTACAGTCCCCATTCACCTCCATTTAGTCCTTTCTCATTAGGGGCAATGGTGTATGGGGCCTCATTTAACCATATTATGTTCATCTATATGTGGACATCTATATATTCATTTATCTTTTTATTTTTAGCATTTACATGTGTATCACTTCTAAGCTTATCTGATACTATATGTAGTGGCTGGGTTTAATCATTATCACAGTGCCTTGACTCATTGAATTTTTAGTCTGAGGCCGAAACCATTTCTCGCCGGGTCAGTTGACTTTGTTTACCTCTCGTTCAGGTGTTTTATCTTACCTGTCTGCTAAGATGCCTTTATCACATTTTTTCAAGTAATCTTACCTGTGAGAGGGCAGTTAGGAGGCATTTGTCAATTGACAGTAACGACAGTCTTGGACTGTGTCTAAAAACCCAGTAAATTTTTTTCCTTAAATTCAGGATAACAGAAATACAGGGTGGGATAGCCCTCACCCATTCCCTTTCTGTGTCCACTTACGCCACAGTCGGGTTCTTTAGTGCACTTTTCCTCAATGATAGGTCCAAGTTGGCACCATCACGCTAAAGTCTTAAACGTCGTCACATTCCTGAGTGCCTCAAGCACCAGTTTTCACAGCCTCGACCACTGTAGTCTTGGACCAGATACAGATGCGCTCTGTCTCTATTTTTGTAAAAGAATATTATGCATGGTTTAACGAAGCTTCATGTAGCTACAGACGGTTATTGCTGTTAAGGACCAAAGTATCTTCTACCCCTGCTGTTTTGTAGTGTTGTGATTTCTTAAAGGTTCTTTTTTTTCACATTCCTGCTATTCCACAAAAACACAAGGCTCCAATTACCCTATTTTCCATTTCTCCGATGCCTTGGACAAAAGTCACATGAAGAAAAATCTGTTTTTGGGTAACAACTTTTACTGTATATTGTACCCCTTTTGTTTGATGTTTCAATGAGCCTACTTTGGTAGAGATGGCTTTAGAATGGATACGTAATTGATCCGCAGTCCTAGCTGTGATGTTGAGTGTAGATTATATGCCTTTCAGTTTTTGTTCAAAGCTTTTATTTTTCTCTCCTTTTTTATATGGGGGCGGGTGGGGTTATTGTATGAAGCAGGGTTGATGGTTGTATATATTCATGTTTTTGTACCACAAAATCATTTGGATTATATCAACTTTACGTTCAAAACATGTATATTTTGATAAAACAATACAGACCTATTAAGCTCTCCGGAGCTATACAAACAAAACTTTTGTAACACAAAGACATTAAACCTATCTGAACACAGAAGTGTCTCTGTATATGCCCCACTCACCCCTTGCCATTCTGTTCTTGTCTCTTGCATCTTCTGCTGCCTTCAATAAATCTTTAGTTTGTTCCTTCTTTCATCTGGCCTCATTTGGTTCCTGTCTCTTCCCTTCTGTCCTGTGGAGCTGCTGCTCTGTTATTGGTTAACATCTCGTAACATTTTCCACGTTTCCCATCCTGTTTACTACTGGTGGGGTTTTTAAAATCTTTTACTGTACTTCCAACTTTGTACTCATCCCATCTGAAACTTGACTGACTGCTCATCTGGGCTCAGCCCAATCCTGTTGCAATCCCTTGATGAAACAGCTGTGATGGTGGTGGCAGAGTGGAGAGTTAATTTGCTATGCAACACTGGATACTTGCTGTTCTCTATGATTCTTAATAATCCTCCTGTGCTTAGCTTTGACCTTTGGGTTTAACAGGTCTGCCTGACTCTTAGATGTACCAGGTTGCTGTGGTAACCAAGTTGCTCTATCTTCATAAAATGAATAATTAAGATAACGCACCAGGATTGGGCATATCTGGCATCCATGTTCATCACAAAGTTCCTTGGCATTGCGAGGGCGATAAAGGTGCACAGACAAAATATGTGACACATTGGTTATGTACTTTCTGCACCACTAGGGGGAGATCTTGCTCTCTGCTGGTAATAAAGTCTACTGCACAGAGGTGACTTTACCTGCCACTCACACAATGTCAAAATGTGCCTCCTTGGGTTTTCTGGCATTATACCTTTTTTCTTTTTTCCCCCCCTGACTTCCTTACAGAGCGGTAGAGAGGATTAACCTCAGATCTTTGCTGCCTTTTGAGAAGGGGACAAATGAGAGAAAGGGAGAATTGAGTCCAGTGGTGTCTGTATTTGTGGCTGAGAGCAGCTGGATTTGTCATATAATCCCAGCATCATGTGGAGTGTGGTCTTAAGTACAGTGAGCTCCAACTTACTGTGAATTTCACAGCAATGGGTTTTTTTTGTTGCAGTTATTACTTTGCATAAGAAAGCATGCTTGAAGGTCAAAGTAAAGACTGATCCCAGTCTGAAGATACTTTGCTTGGCGTCACAAACATGACATGAAATATTAGCAGCATGATTAAGGATGCAAAAAGAAGGTGGTACCCTTGCTTCATCTGCCAAGACTTGCAACCAGTCTCATGGCAACTTATGTTCAGGTACCTTTTTTTTAAAAAACATCTTTGCAATTCAGTGCATCCCTGCCACTCAGGAAACTCCATGGTAACTTAACTTATTGCTTTGATGATGCTTTGATACCACAGACCCTTGTTTACTTGCAGCATCTTTAGTATATTCACTCTGCACGAAGAGTAATTTGGAGCAAAGAGCAGTCTACACAGAATCCTCTTTGGAATATATTGAAATGCAAAGAGATTGCATAATTGGGTGGAAGGGTAACTCAAAGTAAGATGATCCAAACATAGATTTGTGATGTTTTTTAGGTTATCAAATTCCAGAAGTGGCTCACAAAATATGGTACTTAATGTAATTTTAATCTGTCAAAACAGATTTGAAAAACTGAAACTGGCAAGTACTACAGTATGTGTACAGAGGGCAAACATTTATTTTTCCAAAATCTCTCTGATCCAAAAGTTATTTGATACTAAAGAAAGAAGCCATACTGTATGTATTATAAGATCTGTTACATCAAAAATGTCGCTGCACTTGTACTTTTAACTAGTTCAGTGTGTGATCCATGTAACCGTACTCCATCCTCATCTCGATTTGTTTGCTGAATTGAGACCCTTGGGATGTTCCTGGCGCTGTGTGGACGGGACTAAGTGAAACCATGTGGGGCAGTGATCCCACCACATCTGGCAACATTTATTTACATTAGAACTGCGGTCTCTAATCAAGCCACCACCAAGGCCACACACAAATGCAAGCCCGCTGGTGAGTGAATTTGGGGAAGGGGGGGGGCAGGATTGGCCAAATGGTTGGACAGACTGTCCTGTTTATAATTTGTGACATTTTCAATCCCAGGAACAGCCCATTGGTCTTCCAGAAAGATGTTCAACGTCTGATGTTGGCTCAGTGTGAATGGGTGCTTTGTTAGTCAACAGCTTTAAAATACACGTGTTCTCTATTTAACTTTTGTAGATGCAGATAATGTCTATAATTTATGTCTCTTAAGCGTTCACAGACTTAACCAACTATATATTCCAGGATTAAACTGCCCCTTTTTAAGGAGGCATGTATCCACACAATGACTCTGTGGTCCACATTCATGTAGATTTAGGATCACTTAAGATGCCTCCATATCTGAATCCACCAAATACTGTTTAGTCTGCTCAGCTTATGCTCACTTTCTGTGTGACACAGCAGAGGAGGAAAGGCCTAATGTTGAGGTGAAGGATGTCTTTAGTCTATAGTGGCTTCCCTTAAAAAAAAAAAAAGCCATCAGGAGACTATCCACCTGTTTACATATGCACGCCTCAGACAGATGTTGAATAATTCATCCACAGAGGCGGACAACACGCAGCTGTATTTGGGTTATGGGGGTGCAACGGTTCCTCTCCCTGTCTGAATTCATGCAGCCCAAATTATAGGCATTACTTTGCAGGCAGAGCAGGGCAAAGCAAAACTAGGACACTTTGCATAGAGGATCCAACCGAGAGGCACAATAAGATGTGAAAGATGGAGCTGCAGAAAGGTTCAGTTATAATTATAACACGGGCCTGTTAGGATCGGGGGGGGGGGGGGGGGGGGGGGAGAACGGTGGGACAAGTCAGTCGGATTGATTTAGGAAAACTGTCTTTTGTAGCAGAGTGGGGGGAGTTTGTACACTGCAGAAAATCCTCTACTTTGGTCTTCTGTCGCGTCTGTAAACTCTCTTTCTCTCAACACAAGCGTCACAGTTTGTAGACGCACGCGCTGATGCCATTTGAAAGAATGCAAATAATATTTTTTCCCCCCCTGAATTTTCGTCTTGCTCGTAGATGATCCTCACTGGATTCTGCACAAGACATCGACACGTTAGAATAATCATGGAGCACCTTTTGAGGAAACAATTTAGTTACCATATTTCAACCCTATGGGAGTGAGACTAAAAAGCCTAAGATTGATATGTTTTTGCATTGTAGTCTACGCACACACTAGCAGGGCAGAGGCAAGGGTGGCATCGCTCTGTCAGACAGCTATCTGGAGGTTTATGGCTCACAGGTTTCAGACTGGGTGCCCTTTGGGCCTAATGGACACTGATGGAAAATGACTCCACTGTTCCAGCGATCCATCAGACGCCCTCTTTCTCTCTCTCTCAGAGCCCATCCATCAGGCCAATGCTTTCAAACATAGTGAACTTTATGGGTGCTTTACATGCGCAGCTGCGATGAAAATAAACCGCCTTAAGTTAAACAGATGGTTGTAGCAGTGATTAATAATACCCATAACCAGTAAACTATCGGAAATTGAAACAACTTGAGTAACAATTCAAGTTCTCCCTGGGAAAATGACATAAAAATGTTCTCTTCATCTGTTTACGTTTACATTTATAGACTTATGCTATGTTAAAATGCTGTTAACTTTCTTTTTTTTTTTATAAATCAAATAAATCCTAACAGTTTACTCTGAACATCCCCAACTGGGCAGCATATAGCCAGGACGCAGTGAGTCAGCCAGCCCCAAATCCCTAGGGAGAGCGCGGCTCGGCACGGCTACAGACCCCGCCCGCGCAGAAAGAGAAAGACCGAGAGCAGGAGGAGGAGTGGTGGTGGGGGTTACTTACACCGAATCAGGGTGCCGGTGAGTGTTGTTGCCGCCATAGGTGGAGGTTGTATATGGGAGCATGTTCGGATTACAGCTGTGATCATCAACGGCTCCCTGGCTGCGCCGGTCAGCGTGACGCACAGAAGTGAAGGCACACCAAGACCGGAGTCACATTGGATTAGAGCCAGTGACAGCGGAGGGATCACCAAGTTGAGATGCTGCGAGAGCCCGTTGCTGTGTGAGGAAGGATGCTCTCGTCTGGCAGTTCTTACAGTGTGATAAGTTTGGACAGAAAATAACGGGAGAGGAGCGCATGTTTGGTCCTTTTTTTTTGGATGTATTTCCTTGAACTGCTTCAAGAGAAAAAAAGTCAATTGCGTGCAGTTTTAGGCTCTTGGTTAGCCTGTGAATAGATTTGCGTTGTGAGAGCAGCGGAACAAAGCACACGCCAGGCTGAATGCCCAACACAGATAAACAAATATGACGGCCGGTGTTATGTCTGCTTTTGTGCAACGATATCACTGATCATATTACAAACCTCGGATGAATTCTGGAGTCTAAATAATCGTTTTGTTTTTTGGAGACAGAGAGGATCTAATCCCGTTGGCGCATCCATCTCCCCCCGGCTGCGCGTAATGGGAGAAAAGTTTCGGACCTTGCAGACGAGACGCACTCGCAGCATCCCGCCGACGACGCGCTTGTAAATAACATGTGAATTCCGTTGTTCTGTCTGCGGCCGACCAAGTTTGAAAGTGAATTTCAGCCATTCAGTATGACTTGAAACACCCTTTGGGTTATCTGAACTCGCGCCAAGCCAGTTAACGATCCATGAGCCGCCGATCCGATTTGTCCAAAGACGCGCGCACGGACATTAATGATCTAGAGGGGATTTCTGCAGCAGCAGCGCAGTGAAAGCCTGATCCCACTTAGAAAGAGAGAGGTAGAGAAAGAGAGAGAGAGAGAGATTCCCCCTGGATGTCTATGATGTTGTACCAGCTCGGGCAAAGGTGTGTGATGGAGGTGGTGGTGCTGACCATACTGTCCTGGGTGTCCGTGTGGGCAGAAGAGAAGATCATATTTGACAGACATGCTGTCTACTGGAACAGCTCCAACCCCAAGTGAGTTTTAGTAGGAGTTATTCTTAAAGGTGTGTGTGTGTGTGTGTGTGTGTGTGTGTGTGTGTGTGTGTGTGTGTGTGTGTGTGTGTGTGTGTGTGTGTGTGTGTGTGTGTGTGTGTCTTTTTGAAACACTGTTTGCTGTCTACGTCCCTGACGTGTATGGCTCTTAAAATAATTATAAACATTCCCAGCATGCAGCGGAACCTTGATATCTTAAAGGAACACTTGTTTTTTTGTTTTTTTAACACATGCTGTCTGACCACATCAGTGTTTTTTTTTACATTTTAACCAATTTCTCACAGTTTCAGCAAAGTGTTGGTCAAATATTTTACTATTGATGTTTTTTACAATGAGAAAGCGCACACCAACAGACACATATAGGGGGCAAGTGGAAGTGTGTGTGCATGTGCAAGCGCACTGGATATTTTGTTCTGTGGCACAAGAAGCTCCTTTTGTCTTAGACAATGAGGGCATCCTGCCTCCTCTTCTCATCAGTGTCTGTAGATTTACTCCCTCTCTCGTTGTTCCCCTCTCACACACATTCACACATTGACACACAAAGACTTTACCTTTCTTTCTGCCACTTTCAGCGACTTGTGCCAGTAAACACAAGCACACATTATTTCTCTCTCAATTGCAAGCACTTGTGCAAAAACCACATCAATAAATAAACAAACACATAAACACACGAGCACTTTAGATGCGCACATTAAAACACACACAGACACACACACACACACACACACACACACACACACACACACTTGTCTTTAGCCTGGCCTTTCTCATTGATATGGGGCAGAGCACACTGGGTCCGTCTGTCTAATAGTTTGTGACAACTTGGCCAGCCTTCTCCTCTCTCTCTCTTTCTCACCACTTCCTCTTCTTCTTGCTCTCTCTCTCTCTCTCTCTCTTCCTTTTGGCCTCCCTATCTCTCTCCCAGGTAGATAAATAAACAGTGAAAGTGCTCCCTCTTGCTCTCTCACAGCTGAATTAGTACAAACTAACGGCACTGTCTCTCTCTCTGCATCAACCAAACACACACACACACACACACACACTGAGCTAACAGGCCTGTCCCTGACTGCATCACTTTTCCACAGAAGGCTTCTCAAATATTTAACAGGCAAAGGGGAACATTTTCTCCCTTTCTCGCTGTCTCCCTCTCTCTCTTTCTGTCTTACTTTTCTCGTCTCTGTGCTCCTTTTTCAACACACACACACACACACACGAACACCTACACATTGCAAACGTCACAGGGTAAATTTAAGTTGTATGGACGGTTGCTGGGGGCGCTGTTATTCCGCCAGGGTCGTACGGGGAAGCTGAAGCAGAAAAGGGGGCACATCAAAAATGCATTGCTACTAAAGCAATGAATCTAGACTCTGGAGCCCTGGCGAGGTTGGTTCCCCCTGTTAGACCCTGGCACTGTCATTGCTCATGCTGCGCCCTTTTTCCGCACACACACAAAATCCTGTCCCGCTGTACTTGTGAGGACCTTCCACTGACAATATTGATTCCTCAACTTTAATATGAAGATAATTCTATTTCTAAACTTTGACGATTACTACACGTTTTTGAGAGACTAGGCCACTGGCGAAGAGACGAGGGCTCAAACACCAAAATCTAGCCAGTTTGTGGGATAGTTCCAGTTTATTACAAGCTGGGTCTATTTTCCTAGCTTTGGCTGTATTTCTTTTTGGGTATAATAGGACTATACTCACCATGCCAGTGGTGGCTGAGATTTGAAAATTCAACTGCATCTCTGAAAAGAACTCCAGTGGGGTAAGAAACACAAGCAATCAGACATTTGGACAGGTATTATTACCCAAACTGTGCGTTATAAACATCCATCACCATATATAGGCTACCATACTTAGGTGTAGTCGTGCACATAGTTTTCCACAGTTTGCAATGAGGGATTATTTCTGACATTTTGTGCACTCATTTGTGGTTTAACCTCCCAATTAAGTGGTTTCGATAATGTGTCTGAACACTTTAGATTGTTTATAACCTGTCTGATCGTCTGACTGCTCATTTCCTGCCCAGTCTGACTCGTAGAAATGCTGCAAGGTTTCGAGATATCAGCAACAACTTTAGTGAAAACAGCTTTATCTTAACTGATACACATGACGGCCAAAACTACCAAATGAAGGAAAGTTAATTAATGCAGTAGGTTGGCATATGAAAGGTATATTTATGGTGTTAACAACATTACAGTTTGTCCAGGTTTACTGCTAGATTATTCAGCGATCACATTAATTTCAGTGTAACTGTAGATTTTCCTTAAAAATACCTACATATTACTTTCCTAACTTGTGAATAGATTGAGAGAAAGGGATGTGATGAAGGTTGGGGATCAGTAAATGCTGTTGAAATGATATGTGTCTCCATCCAGCTTGTTTTTCCAAGATAAGAGTGGTCCAAACACCATAATTAAGCCATAATTAGCTAAACATGAAGTTGAACTGCGGTATGTTGAGTGATTTAGTATTCCCGAGGTGAAATTTAATGAAGGAGAAAAAAAAGAAACTAGAATGTAAAATTAACTTTCTCAATGCAGTCTCATGTCTTCCATGACATGTTTAATGTAGGATAATATCTGACAGATGAAGTATAATTCCTGCACAAATATTTCTAAAACATCTTACTTGTCACCTGGTTAATACACTGGATAAGAGATTTATTCAATGAGAACTGATGAGTGGCTCACAGACTAAATGCAGGAATAATGCATCACGTCCAAACAGAAGCTACTGTCTGAGGCACGGAAATGACACAAACAGCTGGTAAAATGAACAGCTGTGCATCTTAATTGATCACACAACACCAAGCACACAGCTTGTATTGAGTTATCACGATGTGTTGTTTCTTGTGTTCATCAAAAGTTTGCTCTCACAAAAAACAACATGAGTAGAGCGGTTCTCTAAAAAGGTCACAAGTACTGACATGGAATTTGTTGGATTGATAATCACATTATGACTTTTTTGTTTAGCATCAGCATACATTTTCTGTTTCCAAAGAAGAAAGATGCATGAAAGGACATGTCATAACACAGTGGATAACTTATTTGAAGTACTGCCAAAAATAGTGCTGGCTACTTCAGCTACACTATGTCCCTAAGCTTAATGAGGCACCTGTTGGTGTATTATATTGAACATTTACAGGATCTATTATTGGATCCGTTTACTAATTGTAACTACACTGTAGCATGTGACGAATGACCTATGTGACATTAATTTGCTTTGCAATCTGCTTAGTAGCTGTACAAATGTGTTATACTTGCTGCCAGGTATCATCACTAAAGTTCTTTTAAAAGATCATTTCATCTCAATTACAATAGTTTATTTTTATTTTGACATGGCTCTAGACATATAGATAGTAGTTACATGCTGAGATGTTGAGTTAGGTTTCTGCTACCACCCAAATACAACAGTGGTGCAGTGCTCAGTGCATTGAAAACACTACATTTAAAAGTTGCAGTATCAACTTGTCTTTGCAACGATGATGCCCCAGATACTTCAAACAAGTTGTCCCCATGTAAACTTCTTTCCAAATTTAATTTCCAATGTTTTGAGCAGCAGAAATGAAATTCTATTCGGCCCCATTTTATTGGCGGGGTGGTAGAAGTTTCAAAAGCACATATTTCAAAATCGCAAAAAACCTGAGACTATCTTTGTGTTTTTCCTCTGTTGCTATGGACACTGCTGCCCCATATTTCTCAATACTGATGATATTTTTCAATTGCTTCCATTAATGTTTGTCTACTTCCTCTCTGTCTACCACAGTCTTGCTTGCTCTACTTTTCTCTCGTGTGCTTCTCTGGGATTCATCACCCTCCACACTGACACGTTTTAATTGTTTTTTTAACTTGTTAATGAATTGTACTGGCAATTTGTTGGCCAGGTCTGTTTAGGAGTGCCTTTATCTCAAAGAGACTCACCCAGGCAAGTAAATAAAACGAGTTAACCAAATGCTCCTAGTTACGAGAGGAGGCATAGCACAAATTGGCTCAACCCTTTATATCGAGGGCTCTGGCTCTCAGCAGGCCTATATCTTTCAAGGTCTTGCTGGATAATAGAAAATGTATCAGATAATCCAATTCAAACAGCTCCAGCCACTTTTGGTCACGGTGGGGAGCAGCACTCGCACACTCTCAGTGTTGAGTGTTGTCCATCCTCCTGTTGTGATGAGATATGTGATGCTGCACAGTAACAAAGTACCATAACACACATTATCACAACAATACTGCAACACTAGAACAGGATCTGGAAATCTCCCAGACCCACATAAAGGGATTTATGCCACATGCAGGAAGGAACATGCAAGGAACACACACATTCATACATGTATGCACGGCCACACCAATGGCAGCTATATGTAGGTCACAAACTCACACGCACGCACACACACACACACAAACGCGCACACACACAACTATAACCAGAATTGCTGTCCCTTGAATACAATGGTTAGGCAGCTTCTATTTTTTCTATTTACTCGTCCATCGTGCATACACACACACACACACACACACACACACACACACACAAACACACACACACACACACACACTGAGTCCCCTTCTGGCTCCTAGGCCCATATTATAAAGCTTGCAGGTGAGGGGGCTTTGTTCACCCCGAGCAGCTAATGTGCTCAGAGCAATGGGCTCTCGTCCACACACATACACACCCTCACGCACACACACACATACACTGGCTCAATGGTCCAGAAGGAGCACCTTATCTAATCCCATGGTTTATCCTTCAAAAGACTTTCTTTTCCTTTTCTTCTTTGTTCCTCCTCTCTCCTCTCTCTTCATCTCTGCGTCTTTGAGGAACTCCGTGTCAGTGAGAAGCACTGATGGTTGACGACACACTCATACTATGGGACAGAATCTATCTCCTTGGAGACACACACACACACATGAACTCATACAGCCTTTGACGAAGAAGTGTTTTATGCACAGAGAACCCCCCGCACCCACACACACACACATATACATACATATGCCAGTGCACATAGAAAGTTTTAAACGCACGCACACATGCATCCACACACACACACATGTAACAAACACACTGTCCATACACACATAAACCCACACACGCTGTCTTTTTGTCGTGTCCCCTGTGGCGCCCAGTGATATGTGTAGTCACTCTCACTTCCTCAGCTCTACCACACACATACAGACACACACACTCACATAGATTTGCATCCAATTTACATGTAGACTTGTAGTCACCCCCACTCGGTTACTGACAGTTTGTCGGAGTGAAAACCTGCCCCTGGGTTAAATCCATCTTCAACTACCGCCACCACCACTACTAACACCACCCACTCCATCACCATCAATCTCTCTTTCTCTCCATCTTTCTTCCTCTCTGTCTTACTGTCTTTGTGTCTTTCTATCAAGCTCTCATCTTTCACTCTTTCTTATCTCCTCTCTCTTGTATCACGACTACTCTCACTACCACCACCCCCCCTCCCCTCCCCCCCTTTCCTCTCTTGTCCCATTGGGATGCGGTTACAGTGTTTTTCTTGCACAAGACCTTGCACTGTCCACACCGCCTCAGGCAACGTTTCTTTCTATACATACACACAGAAAGCTGCACTAACATCAGGTTACATGTTCTTACTATGACCTACATGATTGGACCATGTATGTGTTTGATTCAGATGTCAGCACTACTGTGTTTCATATAGGGAGCCTCAAGAGTTATCAGTGGAATCCAGCAGAGCCTCTCACATCGAGCTAAAAATGATACTTCAAGTAATTAAAGTCAGGGCTCCTACCTCGCAAATTATTTCTCCCTTGTCAGCAGGAGACACAGTTACATAACAAGATCCAGTGAGGCTGATCTTAGTCATCAGCAGATTTAATACGGTGATTGGCAGGAGGAGGTCATCTAAATATTCAGGGGAATTAAAATGAAAGAGTTTGGCAGTTGATGTAAAATAAACTACCATATCAGGTAATTATGGTATGAAACTCAAAGACTTGATTGTCGAAACCTGTCTGTGATTTTTGGCCATATGGATTTTTTATTATATTTGTTATTTGAACTATCTCAGCTGAAAGAAAGGAAACATACAGTGTAATTGTATGGATCTTCTAAACAAACAAAAGCTAAGACTTATCACAACAGTGCCATGTATGATTAAACACTTACTACCTCCTGACTTTTAGATTGAAGGAGTCACCCAAACAAGAATTAATATTAGTATGTTCTTTCAAGTCTCACAATCAACAATTACCATTTTGATAAAAAAAAACGTATTGGTTATGTTGCCAAAAAAGGATTATGCCTCAATATATTCCCACCAAACAGGACCTGAGGACATATTAAAGTCCAACTGAAATTGCATTTAATGGTCCCTCTTTGTAGTCAAAAATAATGACTTTTTAATTTTATTTTATCCAATTAAGAAAAAAATGTCTTTGGAAAAATATAAGAAATGCTCCTTTTTATCTTAGCAAATTGGTGGGCATGTTGGAAATGTGTTTGATTGACATTAGCTGGCAGGCTACTGGTGTTACTCCCAAGTAGATAGCTGCGGGTCTGAAAAGTGAAGCCAATGCAGAAGTGCCTTAAATCCACATTCTCTCTAACTAGCTCCAAAAAGAAGTCAGTTTCTATAGAAGTCTAAGGGAAAATGACCCTACTTTAAATTTGATTTATTACCTCGGTAAATACTTTAATTATGAGTTTATATCCTCATTCATTGTTCCAAGTCTTCAATACAGCATGATGTTCATTTTGTAAACTATGGCCCAATTTGGAGTAAAATAGGCGGTAAAGCAGGGTATGCTTTAAGGCATAGCTACCTTGTGATTGACAAGTCACTACCACAGCAGTACCTGAGGTGCTTTAGTTGGACCCTGGGGAGCTCCTGCACAGCTCCATGCTCTCATCCAAATATGGTCACCTCTCATCACTTCTGGCCAAAAAACCTAGATGAGTCGGTCCAAACTTGGCCAAACTCAAGGCTTCAAAATGGTAGTCCACAAAGCAATGGGTGACGTCACGGTGGCTACGTCCATTACTTTCTTATACAGCCTACGCTTAGTCTGTATATAGAACTGAGACAAAGAAAACAAACTTAAAGATATAGACAGACAGTCACTAACAGGGATTTTGAAGAGAATTCATCAAACCAGCATGTAACAGGTCTGAAGTGACATTTTAAGGTATGCGAACATGCTGTTTAAAGGTAGAATATGTAGAATGAGCAGAACAACGCCATCTAATGTCTCGAGATCGTAGTCGCAACAACCAAAAAGTAATTCCAGCAGTCGGGTTGCCAGGTCCGGTGCCGTATTTTATTTTAGCTCTAACTCTGTAAATATACCACTTTATCCACATGTCTAACCTTTTTAGGTGAGAAAGTAGCCCTTTAGATCCACAATGTGACGCTAATTTGTCCAAATAACATCTGCTTAAAGTTTTGTTCCTGCGAATTCGGAGCCACTCAAGTTAGCCGTAGCGAGTAACGCACTTCCGGTCATTTTCACAAAATAAAACACCCGTTGCCTTTTATTATTAAGAAAACCATAACGATAGAGTTGGTGCTTTTATTTTGAAAACAGGAAGCGAACATACCCTCGCTGTAACTGACTTGAAACCACCGAGGTACATTACATTGTAAACGCCAGTGGGAGTAGCAGCAATGTCTCTGCATGTACTGCCTAATCCTAAACACCGATTGGCTTGTGTGTGGTGTCGTCAGAAGCAGGAGAGGCTCACGGTCGTAAACATCTAGTCACGTGTACTCTGAGATGGACGTGCAGGTCAGGAAATGACGTAAACGGACCGTTTGTGGTTTGTTATTTGTGTTATTACATTACGTGTTGGACTAAATACATGGACATGTTGAGGAAAGTATTCCGGTTTTATGAAAACGGATTTCATATTTCACAAGAATGGATACTTGGCGAGCTGTACAGAAAGTCCTGTGTCATAAGATGATCGTTGTGGATAAAGGGAAGACTTTGAAGGTATGTAGGCATTATAGCTTTTCTCACTTAGCTGAGTGGCTAGCCGAGCTAATCGCTAATACCATTACGGCTGTGAGCAACCATATAAGTCGTGAGTGGTCTTGAATGAATCAGAACAATCTAAGCTTTCCAACAATGTACGGCATGAGTATATATGTTTAAGGGTTGGTGTTTAAAACATTCAGAAGAACGTGTGGCTACCTCCTAACATCCGTCCCGTCCCGTGAGCGGAACAGCGTGCGTTAAGAGGTTAATGATCAAATATCAAAATCCGCATAGCGTCAGAAAGTCAACCCACTCTCCACATTTCCATTGCTACCGTTTTGATACTTCATGGTACACAAACAAATAGCATCTCATATGAAAGCTAAGACCCTGGTGAGTTCAACAGTACCACTATTATTGCGCTAAAAACTCAGTGAACCAGCAGCATACAAAGGTAAACAACCACTTATTTACAGCTACTAACAGATATTCTGTCTTACCTTCGAAGTTTTGTGATGAAAAGTTGTACTTGAGAGCAAAAAACGCTGGTTTTAGTAAGTCCAACAGGGCTCTGCTTGTTTACAACTCCATTTCACCCAGTGCCAGCCTACAGTAGCTGCACCGGAACAACAGGCAACCCTGGCAACCCGCAATTCCGGCCGCTAATTGGCTGGTACAATGTACACAGAACGTCATTGTCGAACCCGTCAAAAAATTTTAAAAATATTAATTCAGACTAATTTTTTTTTTTTTTTTTTTTATAGAAAAGCAATACTTTCATTCTGTACCCCTCAAAACGCCCCGTGGCTGTATTATTATTTTTTTAAATATAGCTTTTAATAAATATTCTACATATTCAACCTTTAATGTTTAATGTGCTAATTAGCTACCGAGCCTGCTAACTGACATTAGTGGCAAACTTTTGTGAATGCTTTTTCTTTTTTTTGGTGGCTCACTCAACAAGCCAAGGAGCAGGACAGGATGTATTTTCATGTTTTTAAATGTAGATAAAAAAGAAGACTTTTGAAAGCTAATGTGGGTTGTTGTTCAGCATTTGTGTCTATTGGGTTGTGTAGCTGGATGCTATCAGGCTCAGTGTGATCATCTGCTCTGCTTCATATGATATGAAAAAAGGAGACCAGCTCAGTAAGTGGATGACAGAATGGTATTTTATCAATCCAATGTAAGACTAGGAGACACATCATAAATAAATATGTCCCTTTGATTTTTGAGGTTTTCTTACGGTGAACACATGACAGAGCAGATATGTATGCTGTAGTAGACAGAAAAAGACAATTTAAATTCAGTTGGATAATAGTATATCTATAGTATCAAGGGCTATCAAGGATAATCCCTTTATGTTAGAGTAATTTATCAAGATAAAATGTCAAATATTGATCAGATTCAGCCTCTCAAAAATATTTGATGTGTTTCTTTATATTACATCATTCTAATTTGATTATAGCTATACTGTTCTTAAAGCAGACAATTTGACTTATAGCTACTAATATTAATGATGCCTTAATTCCATTTATGTGTTGTGGAACCATGCTCACTGTGCATGCTGACTCGCAGGCACAGTATTGTTAATGTGATTAATTACACCTGTGCCTCTCCTGCTGTGAGAAAGCCAAAATCTTTGCAAAATGTTTGCTTTGAAAAGATGTATTTGAAGTCATCAGCTTGGGTTCTAGGTAAGAGTCATGTGCATTTGTATTACTATTTTCTGTCATTTTTTTATACCAAACAATTACTTAAGTAATGGAAAATGTAAACAACTGATTGCTAATGAAAATAATCACTAGCTCTAGACTTTGTCACCCTTGACAAACTAGCTGAGATGAAAATATTGCTTTGTCAGCCACCATGAAATAAACTAAAGTTTGCTAATGAAATCACAGCAAACATTCTCATTCAATCCTTATTCAGGGTATGCTGTTGGTTGTTTTTTGTATTTTAATAACAAAATTTGGTGCATGGAGGAAAATCACGCCTAGTAAACTGGTAATATATTCTGCAACTTTTGGGGGAAAATATTTTTGGGTTGTTTTTTTCCTCTTCTATTTCTACCATGTATGACACTTGATCTGCCATTGAACACCTCTCCATGACAAGCCGGTGGCAACCCGGCTCCATGTGCTAATTTGCACTGCCAGTCATGTGTCATGTGTCTTCTGTCAGTGCATGTAACAATTAGAACAGGAAATCAATGCGAGATGGAGAAAAATCTCGAGCCGCATGATTTCATTTCACTGTTGCAACAATATCTTCCTTTCACTTTAGGATTAAGAATTTTATTCTTTCTGTTATGAAGGTATGAAGGTAGTGGCTTAGAATCATAATCCTTGTCTTAGAAATGGTTTCTTTTTCAAAGTAGGCCCCCCACCTCCCAAAAAAATCTTCCCCCAGAGCACATGAAACCAGACCTCTGCCATGCATTTTTTAGAGAAAGGTGCCCTTTTTCTGATTTTCAATCCTGCCCCAAAGTGTCTGCGCATGCTGAAAATATCACTGTCACTTGATCTGCCCATAGGAGTGTAATGATTTGTTTAGTATGTCAGCAGCATGGCTCCGTATCTCTAATGCAATATGAACTGTTTACTTATCTTCCCACCACGTTTGATTGTTCATGCAGAGGAGCAGGTTGAAAGAATAAGTAAAGATATTACGCTGCAGTGCTTGCCGCTTCTGTTGCTACCTTCCGCTAATGAGGTTTGTTGATGATAATGACTATGGCAGTGATGGTGATGATGATGATGATGTAAGCACTCCGAAACAACCTGGGGAGATCCCAGGAGTTGTTGTTTTTAATGAAGACAGAGAGAGAAACAGTTCGAGCCAGGAGATAGAGAGCTGGGGGTTTTAAGAAGAGACGGAGAGGCCAACAGACAGGATGAAAGAATGAAAGCATGAATAAGAGAGGACAAAATAGGGAGATACAAGCTCAGAATATGAAACACGCCAGACTGCACTCAATACATAGTGAACAATGCGCATTGTCATTCGTGCTCCATCCTTGTTTCCACTCCCCTCTAATACTTTTCCTCAGGTCCCGGCTGGTTGTGCTGATTGTGTTAGCCGAGTGAAAGAATAGGACCGTTTCAGTTCTGTCTGACTGATACTCTGATGGGACCCTGGCCGCTCACTCTTCATATAGACCAGCTGGAGACTGATAATAACACATAGACTGTGTCTGGCTACGCCTCAGACTAGCCCTGAGAGACAAAAAAGACAAAAACGTGAAAGGGAAATAGAGAGATCTACTTGAAGGATTAGGGACACTCAGAGCATGAATATGAAGAAGGACAAAAAGTTGAATATATAACAAAGAGAAAACCACTTGAATTTCTTAAAATCTTCTTTTCAAAGAAGAAGCACCATGAATTTAGGGATAGTTTGTGGTGTAAGAATAAGAATCAAAGCATAGGTGGAGAGATGCAGAGGAAAGGGAAATTAGGTGGAAAAAGAGAGGGAAAGTGGCGGAAATCGAGGGTGATGAAAAATATGGAAGAAGAGGAAGATTACTTCTAGAAGTATGATTCAGGCAGACATACAGCAGCATAGTTGGAGAGAAAGCAACTATAAACGCACGGTTGGATGATCCCAGCAGGTGAATGTCGAGGGGCTGGTTTTACATGGGGATACACTGGCCTTTAGCATGGAGCCTCGCCCAGTGTTAAAGATGCCCTCCGGTGCGCACAGCTTTTAGAATGATAAAGTTGGCATTTAAAATGGAGGAAAAGAAGATGTGCTTTGGAAATGGAAGGATAAGGTAAAAGCTGGATTTTAGTCATGTGAATACTGCCCCTCCCCGTTTTCCACTTGGCATCATCACAGGTAAAACTAAACTCAGTGACCCCAGTAACTTTCACACTGATAATCACCTTTTTTCTCTTTCTTTTTTTTATACAAAACAATTTGGCAATCGAGTTCGTCCTAAAAAATGTTTTGGATCATGTATTTATGAACAGCAGGGTTATTTTCTTCTTGTCAGACTGCACAATGGCATCACACGTGCACTCATACACCATGTGCGTGTTCTGGAGCAATAATGAAAACCAGTTTTTCATCTTCATCCAAAAAATGAAAAAAAAATCCCCAGTAGATTTTCAAACAGTAGGAGTGGAGAGTCAAACAAAAGAAAGAGCAAGTGAATCATTTGCATTGTAATCCATCAGACAAGGCAGGGAAAAATCGTCTATCTGCAAGCCAGCTATGGACACCCCACTACCTTTGGTTTGATTCAGAATGGGGGCACTATAAACAAACCCCTCATTTTACACTATGCTAATGGGACATAATAAGGCAGAACCAACAGATGTTACAGTGCTCTCCTGATTTTGTCGCTACATAATTTTGCTTCGTTCCGAGGCTGCTAATAAACTCAGCCCTCTGATTCCTCTACGACTCTCCAAGGTGTCCATTTGTATGCGACCTTCTGGTTCAGTGGATGTGTAATTTTGTCTGAACTGCAATTTTCCCTCTGACCTACAGAATAATCCTCACCTCCAGTCTAATCCTGGGCTAATTCTACGCAAGACTCTGAGGGCCTTATATAGGAAAACTGCCCACTAATCTTATATGCCTCCAGACAGAGAGGGTGAGAGGAGGTGATGATGACGACGGTGATGATATTGATCATTCTGATAGGATGACAGTGATACTGATAGGACGAGTGATGATGAACACATGGATGAGGGTGACAGCAGAGGTGTGATGATAACGATGATGATATAATCTATCATCATTGTCCAATCCTGGCTGGATATTTGTCCTCGGCCTCAGCGTAGTAAACACAATAAACACACGGATTAAAACTGTGCACATAATAAAGCATTACACATTCAGGACAGGTAGGGATCCATTCAATACAATGCAGTTGCAATAGTTCATCTGGTGTTGTTGAGGATGCTGACAGCCTCAGGGACAAAAGACCTTTTTTACAACGGCTGTTTTGGGCTATTTGCATTTTAACCAGACCAGACTGAGGAGATGATCTGGACCTCATGTGCGGTCAACATAGTCTCTCTGCACCTAAACTGTACTCTTGTTTGTCTGTCTGTTCATTTTTTCCCCCTCAAGATTAATTAAAAGTACTTCTTGATGAGTTTCTGCTTTTAGAAGTTCAGTTTACCAACCAGCTCTCTCCATCAGGCTGATAAACTGTCCTCAAACTGAAATTCTCAGCAAGCCAACTGACAAAAAACAACAACTATTTGCCTTTTATTTAAAATCAGCATTGATCATCACGATAATGCTAATGATGTCTGTGAAGATTCCCAGTCACCCAGGTCATGGTTATCCAGAATGGGGACTTGGTTGTAGATCTACAACCAAGTCCAGCTGATTCACCCCTCCTTGGATAATGCTAATGATGTTTACGAAGATGATGAAAGGAGAATGAAAACAGCAGGGAACGTAACGATAGTGATTAAAATTTTGATGAGGAAAACGAGGGTGGTGACTGTGATGGTGATAGGGACAATCACAGCCATGTTTTCATTTGATGTTGATTATGATAATGGAAATGATGATGATGATGATGATGTAATGATGACAGTCGCAGTAGTGATCAGGAGGATGAGGGAATAGATTAGAACATAGATAATAAACACAGATAAAAGTAAATACAGCACAATACAAATAACATGCATCACAAATCAGCAATACAAAACTACACTGTATGTGCTTTTTGTTCATTACATTGATTGTACATATATTTTTATTTCCAGAGGTGTCTGTTGCATCTGCAGCAGCAGAAAGTATGTTGTACTTGTAATATTTAAAATGGTAAAGAATTGTAAATTTGACTCTCATGGCATGATGGCGATGATGGTGATGAGAAGGAAACTTGAAAATGACAAATGACTATGAATTGGAGCAAATAGAAATTACATTGATGATCATAGTGATCACACTGGTGTGATGAGGAAAAGGAAGTGGTAGAAAGGTCAGGTGAGAAAGGTAGTGATAAAAATAAGTAGAAATTATGAAGGTGATGTCTGTGTTGTTGACAGCAGCAATGATGGGGATGACACTGATGCTTATAGGGATAAATTGATTATCATTATAATCACCACCGGTGTGATGAAGATAACGATGATGACAGAGGTGGTGGCAGTAATGATAAGGTGGACAGAGGTTAAATTATTTTCAGAAAATGTATAAAAATTATGAAAGTGATCATCGTGTTGAAGTTGATAGAAAATGAATCACCAAACGTTTTGATCTTTCTTGTTCCAGCTCCTTAAATGTGAGTATTTCTCTGATAGAGGACGACCTCTATCAGAGGAAAGTGAGTGTCTTTGGGTTGTGGACTGTTGGTCAGGACAAAACGAGACATTTGGGTTATCTTGGGCTTTGGGAAATAGTGATTGACATTTTTCACCATCTTCTGACATTTTACAGACCAAAACCCCTAATCAGTTAGTCAAGAATAAAAATAACAAATTAATTGGTAATGCAAATAATTGTTAGTTGTAGCTCTAATGGCATGATGACAATGACTGTGTTGTTGATAATAACAGTAATGATGATGGTATAATTGGTGTAAATACACTGGAATGATGAAGATGATGAAGAAGAAGAAGGTGGTGGTGGTGGTGGTGGTTATTGTGTTAGTGGTAGCAGTAGTGACATGTGTAAAAGTGAAAATGATACTAATTATGAAAATAAGTATTGTGGTCTAATGATGATGATGATGATGATGATGATAATTGCAGTGGTATTTTTCAAATAATAACGAAGAAAATTATTTTTTTAAATCCTGAAACTGATTTTCATGGTAGGATGGTGGTCAAGAAAAGTCGCTGATAAATGATTACAATGATGATGATGATGATGATGAAGACATATGTTGTTGACTAGTATAGTAATGATGATACTGATACTTATAGAGATTATTTTAATGATGATGATGATGATGATTTTAAAGACAGTATGATTAGACAATGATAACCATGAAAAGCCCATGATGAGTCACCCACTCTATTCCAAATTTTTACACCCCCTCCCTTCCTACATACACACCCACCAACTCCCCCACCTCACTCTCCATCAAGAAGGTTTTTGAGAATCAGAGCACTCCATTAAGATTCTTATTTTCTCCCTTCTGTTGCCTCTCTGTAGAAAATAAAGAAGGACAGAAGACATCTGAGAACATTATTAATTTTTTTTTTTTTTGGCAGCTCTGTCCTTTCTTCCATTAGAAATAGAAAGAGAGGAGATTCTGAGGAGATTCTCCACTGATTGCTCCATTCTTTGAGGTGTCACCCCTAACTCACTCACACAGTTGCAGTGAGATGTTGTGTCAAAAAAGAGTGGATTTGTCCATTCATTCTTTTTTGTCCATCTCTTCTTTTTTATATATATATTTTTTTGGCGTCTGTATGTGTGACTGCAAGCACCTGCATGCCATCATGTTCGTATGTGAGCGTGTGGATACATGTGCACCTCTTTATTTCTTTGCCTATTTTATGTGGGTGTTTAGGGAGTGTGTAAAAGTGTTGGCTTCAGTGGTAAAAAAAAAAAAAAAGATCTTTACACCGGTTTGAAGAGCCCAATCAAAGCCTGGCAAATTTTCCTCGCCTCTTGTGTAGTTCTGAGGCGACTGCTGGGCTCCTCTTTTCTCGGCTTCCCCCTTTTTGCTCCCTCCTCTCCCACCTCCTCTCATCCCTGATTACTGAAGGGGCTGCAGGAGGGCTCTGTTCTTTACCAGGCTTTGTGTTGACATCCTCCATAGCTGTTGCACTAGAAGAGCGTGCTTCCTTACAGGAGGTATCAGCTTCTGAACAAACAGAGCCGCTGCAGAAACTTCGACTGTCTGCATTTTTTCATTTCCCACTGTGGATGTATGTACACATGTGGGTGAAGAGAGGCTCACAGTGGCACCAATCATCCAAAGCCTGAGGTGAAGCCAGGGAAAGGAGGGAAGGAAGGAAGAGATAGTAATGGATATATTTTTAGTTTATGCACAGTGGTGAATTGTATTTGACTAACAAGGAATATGGCTCTGAGGAGCTTCCTCATATTTTTTTTTCTTTTTTCTTTTTTTTGAGATAAGGATGTGATATGAAATAGGAGGAGAAAAGAACTGGTCCAAATGATATCACGTTTTTAATGAGATTAGAGTCTGAAGCAATTACTATGTGCTTTGTTAAGGAAATGAGCACAAAAATGTTTTTGAACCGATTGAAAATTTAAATAGGATGGAAGAAAAAAAAGGGATTAGATGGACATAGGACTTTTGGGAGAGATGGAGGGGGAAAAAAAGAGAGGAAAAGATGAGATGAGGATGGAGGGAAGAGTGTGAGAGATGGAGAGAAGGAGAGAAAATTGACAGGAGGCGTGTATTGCTGTCTCTGGGTGCAGTGAGGAGTATAGGCTGTGGCATCCGCTAGTGGTGCTGCATACTCTCTGTTTGATCAAACACACTTCAAACACCCTCGCTGACTTCCGCTTGCAGAGAGTTGGGAGACGCACGACTTCGTGTGTGTGTGTGTGTGTGTGTGTGTGTATGTGCACGCACAACTGTGTGTTTGCTGAGAAAAGCGTTATTGATGTTTTGTTTATCTAAAATGGGTCAACCCCAAACAACACAAGCACAGTGTCTACAATGGCTGCGATGTCGACTGCTGTAAACTGCAGCTTCTTTACGGCTCCTAAATCGGTGAATAATGTTGATGAATGACTATGACTGTGTGTGTGTGTGTGTGTGTGTGTGTGTATTAGTCGTGCAACTGTGTGTGTGGTTGAGCCGGTGTGAGCCTTATGCATGTGCGTTACTTTCGCTATTATCACTCCCCTGCCACTCTTTTCACCTCTATTAATTTACTCGCCATTAATCGCTCTCTACATCTACTTCATTTCATGTCTTCATTCTCTCCGTTTGCCCTCATTGTGGATCTCCTCCGGATTTCTGCGTCTTAAAGAGCCGCGACTCCAGAGAGCTCATTAAAGCCATTAGCAGAGAGGAGTCACAGAATAGTTAGACTCTCTGTCTTCGTTGTCTGCTTGCATATCGCTAACAGCTCCATACAAGAAAACCAACCTTTGACTCTTCCGGTTCTATCTGCTTGCCCTTCAACCTCCTATAGGTCCCCTCTTCATGCATGTTACATTATGTGCATACTGCGGCTCTCTCTGTAAGACAACTTAAATTTTTCTCCATTAAAATCATTCCAACACAGTCATCCTGTCACATGAATCTTTGATTAAGAACATTATTGAAGATTAGATTGATGAATTATTGATCAATAAGGTGGGAAGTCTATGGGGAGCAGATTAGACACGGGTGCAGAAGTGTGTGGGCATGTGGTCCGTATATGCATGTGCGGTTGAGCATGTGTGTGTCAGATCATGTGATTGTGTGTATGTGCTTTTGATTTTGTGATCAAGGGTATGTATGGATATGTGGTCACGTGTTTTATTGAGAGCGAACTGTATATGTGTGTGTATGTGTGTGTGTGTGTGTGATGAGAAACAGACACACTGAGCACGTTCATGAACATGACAGTATGCGATAAGTCAGCCCGGAGCTGATGGTTAGTCAGTAATGATTCTGTTTAAAAAGATAATTTAAAATGCTCTCTGATGTTACAAAAGACACTTCAACCTCACGTCAACACGTCAACAGCTCTGCGTAGGCAAAAATAAAAACTGCTGACCCTTTTATTCATCCACTGAACTAAACAATAGCGAGGTGAGAGAGGTCCTGGGTTCAAATTTCAGATGAGTCTCTCAACTTTTGACAAGAACACACATTTGTAAAGGATGACAGACAAATGCTAATAGAACACACTCAATGTAGCTGTGTAGTGGTCAGTCAATTTAGTCAACTGTGGGTGGAGGTGTGAATAATGCTGTTTTGGATGGGTGTTAAATGATGTGGAAATAAAATGACGCACAGGCAGAGAGAGAGAGAGAGAGAGAGAGTGAATTTTTTATATATATTTTTTTTGCCTTGGGCACTCAGTTGCATGATGACCTGCAAAGGCAAAGCATCTGTCCTGGTAGAGCTAAATGGCCTTCAAGACTGTAGAGAAACATGGATGTTGTGCCTATGAGGTTGCAAACACTGTATAGGTCTCTGGTGGGACTTTTCAAAGCCAGGTTTATGCTCACTTATGCTCACATCTCACAAGTTGTCACGGCACTTGGTCTTGCACCTTTTGAATTTCTGTAACTAGGCAGGATGCAGATATGCCGAAGTAGCTCAAGTGCATTTCCTCGTACATAGGATCCACACATCACCAGCCTCACAATACAGCTATATTCTCCAACGAGATGTCTGTCTGCATGTAAGGCATGGACAGACCATCTCCTCTTGTGTTGCATTTGTAGTTTTAATACCCATAAACAGATCAATTTTTCAGCAACAATGAAAGCCAGGATAATGTGTGTAGCCATGTTGAGTAATAATATTATTTTGGTAACACTTGTTGACTTATTGCTTATTTACAGAATATCTTGTTTGTACGCCCCCTGGTGTTTTAGAGAATAATGCAATGAACATGATTTAGTGTAAATGTCTGTGCAGGCTTGTAGCTCACACCACAGTGTCTCGCACAAGTACTAGTAAGACTTGTATTGGCCCATCATCACTATTTTAGTAAAGGGTAAAAAAGGGCAGAACATTGGTGGAGCAATTGAGCAGTATAGCCTGCAACACCAGTGAGTTATCATAGGCATCATATTTCTAACCACACGGTACGTCTTTGATGTAGAAGTTCAGATCTCACTGCACACACCAGATTTCCAGAGGTTATTCTTTATTTTTGCATGAGTTCAATTTTAGAGCAAACAATGAATTTTGTACCAAACATCTTCAGCTACCAACGAAGACACCATTCATTTAAAGTCACAATTAGATTATATTACATCATATTACGCAAGGTTTGTGACAATATGTGTACAATATTAGCTGAAAAAGACTCACTATAACAAACAGCCTTCTCAATTGTGCAGGAATAAATGACATTTTTATAATGGCTACACATACAATAACCATGTATGAATCATTTGCTTTCCCAGATGTAATAGCTTTGGAGATCTCACCTCTTTGAAAGACTTCGAACATCAGTGGTGTTACATATGAAACTCCTCAGTTTTACTGTCTGTTCTGTGTTTAACTGCCTCACCCTTTTTTTTTTTTATCAAATTTTTCATTCATTTTCATTCAAACACAAAACAAATAATAATGTACAGCCACTGAACATACTATTACATCAATCTCACTGCAACTGTTCATTTCATCACGGTTTACTCCACATGCACACTGTGTCAAACTTGCTTGAGAGGTCACTCAATTGTAGTCAGCTGTGGGTGGTGTGAGAGGCTCTAATCGTGTGTTGGTTGGCTTGCCAGGTAGCAATCAATTTGCATTTGCCCTCATGAAAAATCCATGTGTAAATTAATTTAATGTGTCAGCAGTGAAAAGGCTAATTATGCTTTTCGTTTTCAAAGTGTTTTCCTGCTGCACTGCACTATTGTACAGTTTTTGGACTGCTATCAAGGAAAGTTAATATAACCCATAAAAAAAAACATTTTATTTCAACGCAAAATAAAATAAATTTCAGTTAGCAAGAGGAAGTGGAAGGTTTTTATTTAGCTGTGACAGGATAATAAATACAAAGACACTGCTGTTCACCTCATCCTTTTGTAAGGAGGAAACAAATAGGCCATGAGTGTCAGTTTCCGGTCTTTTATTTAGAAGCGCCCTTTGTCGCCTTGCCCTAACAGACTCTTACTAAAGCATCTTTTGGAGCTACTTAGCAAACAACTCTGAGTCAGTAATGAGGAAGGTGGTTTCACTCTCAGCAGATCATCTCTTTTTTTTCTCTTGTTTGTTGATGGCCTTGTTGTGGCTTGCCGTGGCTCTGGGCTGTGACACCAACTGCCGCCGTCTGCATCCCAATTATTTGCCCAGAGAGAAGTCTGAAATCTCGCATTCTGAGCAGAATATGAACTTGTACGCCTACCAGGAAAGTTCTAGCATATAATCCAATTTAAATAGCTCTGGGCAACAACTGCAGATCAAATTCTTCCCAGGTAGGTCTTGCTTGCCGGGCGTGCGCCCTTAGGCCACGCTTGTGGGTGCGGTTTAAGTTCCCTCCAGAAGACAGATACGATGAAAGGGAAGAACATGCACATGGAAACCGGCTGTGCTTTCGTCACTTTGTATTGACATGAGCCAGGTGTGCAGGAGGCAATGTTTATGCACCCATGCTTAGGTGCAAATTGGCTCCATGATATGTGTATGCTTTGATGATGATGATGATGTCTGTTTTGATGACGCAAGCTATCACGGGTTTTTGTTCAGAGCTCATTCTTATCTGCAATACTCAACTTCCGTTTTTTAAATTCTCTAATGAGGACTGCTTCCCACTGCCATTGATCAGTGTTTTCTGTGATTCCCTCTTCACTTCAGAGCACATTCAGTCTCTCAAAACACTTCCATCTGCAATAAAAGCGCTCTCATTCCATGTGAAAATAAAGAAATTACTCAAATGTGAACATTTGTTTTTATGTATACATGGATAAATGAGTTGGCAGACTGAGCATGAGATCTGCTGGCATACGATAAACGCATGACAATTATATTATAGCTGCTGATTTATAAATAAAACTCTATTTACTGCAGAATCCAAACCTCCGTACCAACCCTCACCTTGACACTTCACCATGCAGATGCAGGAAGCAGTTATATAGCAGCAGGGTCGATGTCCTAAAGCCCAAGCTAGAAGATTTACAAAGGCTGTCAAAAAAACAAAACAAAGACACCAAAGCCTCCACAGCATAGTGAGAATCTGTTTTGGTCATCTTCCCCTCTGTGTCACTGATTTATTCAGCTCCTTGCCCAATTCCCATGAAACACATTTAAGCTTTATCTTTTCGCTTTTAAAGGTCGCTGATTTTTGTCCCTGAGGTGATATGTGGGGGTGATGGCAGCATTAAAATAAAAAAAAAGAGAAAGGAAAATCATCTTTTAAAATGCAATAACAGAAAACAAGTAAAGACATGACTAAATTTGATATCAGAAGCTGAAACCAAACAAATCACCTCATGGATAAAAATGTTAGATGAAATACAGCAGATCGAAATAAAACCACCGTGAAGGGAATTAGTCACTGGGAAATTTGAATATGCTAAATTTGAAGTAGTATTTAATAAAAACCTACTTTAAAATGCATGGTGCCTTCGTGGAAGCATAGTCGCCTGTCTTCCATATTCTACTTTATGTAGGAAGTGAATTTCGAGGCCCTGATGAAACATTGATGTAAGAAAAGAGAATAACCAATTTGGTCAGTTGAAACAAAAGAAGCTGATAAAAGACATCCTCCTCACAGAACAAGCCAATGAGACAAACATTAACCGAACAAAAAATGACATCAAAATGCAACTAAATCAGAAAACGCAGATCTAAACCTTAAAAGAAAAAAACTCACAGTAACTGCCAGCAAAAACTGGACAGCTCTCAATCTGAAAATACGTGCATGTATTTTTATTCCCAAGAAGCTGACTCTTCAGAGATGTGAGGAATTTCTCTTGACAGCAGTGACAGGCAGGAAGTCCTTCCTGCATTTTCACTGCTGTTGATTTGGTTGGCATCTTCAGAAAGAGACACAGGTTTCTCTCTTATATCCCTGCAGCACTTGAGCTTTGAACTGTTTATTTTTTTTCTCCAGCAAATGGACAAATCTGTACCGAGGTTCGTGCATTGGAGAAAAAAAATCTGCCCAAATAAATTGTGTGTGTGTGTGTGTGTGTGTGTGTGTGTGTGTGTGTGTGTGTGTGTGTGTGTGTGTGTGTGTGTGTGTGTGTGTGTGTGTCTGTGTGTCTGTGTGCATGCATGCATGTGTGCATTTCCCTCTGCCGCATCCCTCCATCTGCAGAGTAAAGAACTCTTTGAACTGTGAACCAATGAGCATCACAGCAGCAGAAAGATGTAGCTAGGAGCAATTCCTACATCCAGCTGTGGACCTGTGCATAACACACATGAAACACACACTTAGTACACACCCAAAACAAACGCAACTGTCTGTCTTAAGGCCATACTGTTGAGATGACAGACGGTTTGTAGATGCAACCTCCTTCTCGTCCACCTCCACCCCCTCTGTTCTCCTCCTCATCACAAGATAACATGTTATGTATCAGGAACACGTTACCTCCTACTTACAGTGCTGCCACTTCTTTTCCTCTCTCCCTCCATCTCTCTTTCTCTCCCTCCATCGCTCCTTTTTTCTATCTAATGCATAGAGACAAGGTGGATGTATAATTCATACCCCCTCTGCCAGTCGTGCTTCTCTTGGTGTGTGTGTGTGCTGCCACCATTACTCGTCAGGCCAAAGAGACAGACCTCACCCAAAGAAGCAAAGCGGAAAGAACAGGTCATCTGAGTACGTGTGTGTTCATGTGCACATGTGTGTTTACCTCTGTGCCTTTTAGATGTGTATAAATCATGTATAGGCGTGGGAACGCTCGCTCGCTGACTTCTATATACGTTTCATTACGTAGTTAGGGGTTAAAGGAAGTGACCGTGGGCAAAGTGTTTGACATCTGTTTTCCTTCAATGTATTTATTGGTTTTTGGACTCGTATTTATCTCCACATGGCGTGCGCTCCCGAGCTGCTTATGAAACTGTAAAAGCAGGCCAGCGTTTGCTCTCTGAAGGCAGACATGCTTCTCTGAGCTCGAGTTTTTCTGAAATAGAATTTGGGAGGGCAAGACCCACCTCTCTTCTCCACTCAACCATAAACTTACTCATTCCCTCTGGGGAGGAGAGAGGGAGAGAGAACGAGGTACTGGAGTGGGAGGAGAGAGAGAGAGAGAGAGAGAGAGAGAGAGAGAGAGAGAGAGAGAGAGAGAGAGAGAGAGAGAGAGAGAGAGAGAGAGAGAGAGAGAGAGAGAGAGAGAGAGAGAGAGAGAGAGAGAGAGAGAGAGAGAGAGAGAGAGAGAGAGAGAGAGAGAGAGAGAGAGAGAGATGGCGGAAGAGAGAGAGAGAGAGATGGCGGAAGAGAGAGAGAGAAGGGCTGGAGTAAAGTGCAAAGGAGGGATGAAGGGGGGGGGGAAGGGAAATGGCCAGAGAAAGAAGGCAAAATGGAAGGCGAGAAAAAAAGAGAGGGTGGGTGGGGAAGGGTCACTGCTGTACAATTGTGGCAAGCCTTCATTTACTTAAGTATTTATGTTTTTAAGGCCATATAAAACATCAACCACATTTCAGAAGGAAATATTCTACTTTTAATTGCAATAATCTGACTGTTAGAGTAACCAGTTACTTAACAGATTAAAGGATAAGTCTTTCAACATTTATTTTTCTGTCAACAAATCCCATGAAGAGACCAAAACCAAACATGGATTTATCCTAACAAGTGTCTGTGTAGCCAAAGCTTGATTTAGCTTATTCCTCTGCACCATAGACCTCCCCACACAAGTGACATGTTTCCTTCATAGCAAGAAAAAGATGGAAGTTGTAGTTTATTTTGAGTCAACCCAACATACACCGTCCTGCTGCTGTACTGTAAATACTCATCAGAGCGCTTAATGTCTCTCAGTCCATGGCAGATGGCAGAAAATAGTGCACTCTGCTCCTCTTTGAGTAACATTTGCTGAAACATGACTGTACCCCGCTGTTTGGGGAAGTTATTAGCCATTAGCCTTTTTCTTTTTTTTTTTGAATGAAACTATACATTTGTGACTGGGTTTTAAAGATCTATAGCGAACAGACTTGAGTCCACAGGCAATTTAGGCAACCTGGACAGTATTAAACACATGTTTATGGTGTTTGGATGGCATTAGTTGGGAAATGGAAGAATATCATCTCAAACATCCTTTCAAAACATGTTGAGAGCCAATGATGCTTATATATGATTATATCAATTTGTCAGGTTTATTATAAATTTACTTCACCCTGACCTGCCACAATATCAATATGTTGCTTATGTTAACACATATTGCAGGTTTTACATGTTACTGATCAAAAATGATAATCCAATAATAGATACTGTATAAGAGTTTAAAAGTGGCCATGCTGATAATCAGTAAAAAGCAGCAGAGTTGTGTTACATTATAGTATTTTTACCAAAGTTAAGGGTCTTGAGTATATCTTCCACCCCAGCTCATGCAGAAAGAGGAGAGAGAGAGAGGGGAGGGAGGGTGGGGGAGGGAGAGAACACAGGGGAGCTATAGGTGCAGAGAGCAAAGTAATGGAGAGGACATGTAGAGCAACAAAAAAAGATGGAGATGGAAAAGAGAAGAGCTATAAGCCACCGAAAGCGTGTCATGAAAACAAGATAAGAGCAGGAGAGAGTGAGGCTGAAAGCGTAAGAATACATGTACCAGTGAGGTTAAAAAAAAGGGCAAAAGGGAAACAGTATAGGCACAAGCCAAGAACAGAACATGTAGAGACAAAAAGAGAATGAGAGAGGGAGAGTGAGGGTGAGGAATGGATGGAGAGAGGGAGAATCAACTCCTCTCCCTCTAATGGGTGAGTGAGCATTGGGAACAGTCAGCTGAGTCCGTGTCAAGAGGAAAAGAACCTAAACGAGATCTGAGCTTTACATGCACAGTTTAGCCTGCCGCCACACCGCTGTAGACATCCGTGCACTAATGGACAGCAAGCAGAGCAACGATGAAAGAGGAGGTAGAAAAGAGACTTGGGGGAGATGTTTCAATTGAACAGGAGAAAAAAAAGTGCCTTCATGCTCTTTACTGTATGTCTTAGTGTAGCTGGATTTAGCGATGAAGTTGGCTGCCTCGCTATCTGATAAATTGCAAACAGAGGAGGAAGGAGAAATGCACATGGGAGATGCTTTGATTAAAAAAAAAAAGTCTCAAAACTCATTTAGGGTAACTTACTGCTGCTGCTGTAGCTTTGTTTAATAGATGGCAGGCACGGAGGAGAGGAGAGGGAAAGTTACATCAAAGTAATGCTGGTGATAGAAATGCATTAGATATAAGCTCTGCCCTGATGTTCTGAATTTCAAAGCTCCAACATGTTTGCTTCCTATCCTGGGATCTTCGTGTTTTTATTACTTTGAGGGAGTTTTTTTTTTTTTTTTTCCTTGCCAAAGACAGCGAGTGACCGTGGGTGATACTATTCAATAAGGCTTATAACATGTGCTGTACAAGTGCCTAGTTTTTCTATTTAATGGGCAGAAAAGTGAGGAGAGTCTCAGAGCTAATTTAGGGTTTCCACTGGATGTGGCTTGTTAGTACTCACTTCAATGGACAGGAGGCAGAGGAGGACAGAGGGACAGGGTTGAAGCAACGATTTAAAAAGTGTGGGGGCTCTAGGGGTGGAGCATGTGTACCGCAACCTCCTGCCTTCAGCTCTCATTAAAGTCTCCACAACATGCCAAATCAAAAAAAGTGTCTACATTTTCTTCACCATATGCAAATAGCACCACAGCTTTCACCCCTAGATACTATTTTCACCAGCGTTGATATACCATAGTATTAAGCCATGACTTTAGACTTTTTAGTATCTGGTCAAAAACACTCTTTAATTCTCTTTTTTCTTCATTCAACAAGATTGTTAAAGGTGACTCTACACACAAAACCAGTCAGTGGGTGAACTTGGCAAGAACACAGCAGCTTTCCCATTATAAAAACATTCTATTCAAAATCTATGTTAAAAATAACAAAGGACAACACTATCCTTCTTGACCACCATTGTTGGCCCTGAAAAACACAATTACAGGGGAAAATGTCTGAGTATGAACATGCCCGTGATTTTTTTGTAAGCAAAGGCAAAGGCAAAAAAAAAAAGACCAAATTGCCTGCATCTGCTCAAAACATCTAAAGGTGCTCCTTCTGTTGTCTTTACAAGAAACAAATTCTTTGGCAACTGCCTTCCTGTCTATCATGTCAAGCTGTTCCTTGTAAATATGGCACACAGCCACAGTGTTCAGACATGCTTGTGTCATAGTGCTCTGTCTTCAGCCTCCAGAGCCCACTGAATCCTCTCTCTGCTTCAGCTGATGACACTGGGACAACAGTAAGTAATTTCACAAGTGTTTCAACTTGATCAAAGAGGCCACAGACCTCTGGCTACATACCCTGGAGAACACCAACAATGTCAGTGCTGTACTGGAAATCATGCTCGTATTTGAACATTGCTAGTTGTGTCTTCAGGCAATCTGGATTGAGCACTTGGTACTTTTGCATAACATCTTGTAGATACCTCTCCAGTTGAGAGGACTTGCTCCAGATTTCTGATCATTCTTATTCCTTCCAGCTCACATTGTTGTCTAATCTGCATATCCATGACATCAAGGACTTTGTGGAACTCCGCTTTGCAGTACTCAGAGGGGAATGCATGTATATGTGCGGGAGTGCAGCCGGTAAAACACTGAGGTGGCTTATGTACACATGGAGAAGCAGTTGGAGTTAGAGTAAGCGTTTCACACAGCTGTGATGCTTTGGTGTGAACAGTTTGGAATCGACTTAGATTTCTTTTCTAAGTGTCTTTCACACAGGCAACAACATAAAGCATACCATATATAGTCTGTGTTCTGCGCTGGAGGGAAACATAGAGAGTATCTAACTCCTCTGTAGTCTCCAACACAAGCAAATGACTAAGAACAACATTTCCCTGCAGAAATGTGTCATACCAGCCCTGTGTCCTGCCCGCTGCATCTGCATAACCTGTTGTCATCTCACTCAAAGCATGCACTATATGCTCATTGGTTCAGCACAGCACATATGGCACTTGTGCGAACTGTCCACCTTGTGGGACAAAAAGGTCTAATAGCCTGCTGTGGCCCCTTCACAGCTTTCATGATTCCCTTAAAGATATACTTCAGCTTTACTGACTGGCCAAATAAAATTCCCAACTCATGAACCCATTTCATGGAGCTGCAAATAGCAGCTGAGGTAGTACAGGCTTGCTGGGTGATAAGGTTCATACAGTGTGCACCATGGCCTATGCCCCTGAATACTTGCCAGCCATGTTTGCTGCTCCATCATACACCCAGCCACGTAAGCCTGTGATGGGCAATTTGAGGCGTAGCAATACATCCTTCACCATCCTCAACAGATTTTCTCCAATGGCCAATGAAACCTAATAGAGGCTAGTAAACTCCTCATGCACAACCAAATCATGGTTAACAAACCTTACACAATGCTTCCTGCTCTTTTCCTGAGTGATCTCTAGTGGAATCCATCATTATGGAGAACTGCATGCATTGAATCTTGTCAGCAATGTCCCTAACAATGCAGGTGCTGACCAAGTTAAGGAACTCAAATTGAGCCTCCTGGAACTCCACAGATGAATTTGTTCATTGTGAAACCTTTGACTGCTCCCCTGTGCAGTGTTAACTTCATCCTGTCTCATTGAGGTTGATACCTGATGTGATTACCATCCTAAACAAGCAGAACACAGCAGTATGAGTTGATGAGCTGGAAAAAACAAATAGTCCATGTCACTATAACTTGCTATATTGCTGTGAAAATGCTATCTAGTTAAATAATGTCAGCCACCATTAGCTTGTATTAAGTTTGCTTGGATTTATATTTAGAATGACTGAGGTGGCTGGTTAACACAATAACCAGGATATCCTATTTCATTTTATGTTCAGTGACTAATGTTTGCAAACACATAACATAAAACAAAGTCACAAAAGAGAATTCTAACTAACTAGTTAAATAGCCATTTTCTACCTCTGATCAGTTATTCTCTTATCACAGCCAGCACACATGTAACCTTACTGTACTTCAACTGTTGGCTCTTATCCAGTTCAAATGGCCAGTTGGCTGTTCAATCAATCAAACAATGACACCTGAAACCCGTAAAGTGGAATGAACTTACCCAAATGCTGGAACATTCCTAAATGCCAGGTTTTAAAGCAAAGCTGTAAGGTATTATAATTTAAAATGGAGTAATTAATCCCAGTAACGCTCCATTACTTCGACAGTTTGGGTTCGTTGATCTTTGTCTTAATGTGAGTTTGGTGAAGGGTTGATATGATAAGACACCTGTCTGGAAAACATTAGTGCAAGAAGCTGGAAGTGTGGAGAGGTAGCCAGCTGCTACCAAAACAGAAGAAATACAACATCTGGTAATGAGAACTGCCTATAGGCTATGTTGTGTGTTCTTAACTGGCTTGCTAATGTTAGCCACCTGTACACCTATATTCTGTAAGGTAATAACAAGTATGAAACTAATTACCTTTGTTGTTAAATTACTTGCACAGTAATGTAATAATGTTTCAGTGAGTGATATGCCATGTATGACTGACTGCATTTTTCGAGTTATCTGCCTTACGCTAGTGGACTTGGAAATGTTTGTCTCCAAGTCTTCAATTAGTTCATTCCATAGTAATTCTTGGGGTTTGAAGTCACCAGCTAGATGAGAGGGTAGACAATAGCTGTGTCCCAATTCAGGCGCTGCATCCTTCGTAGGACGCATTTGAAGGCCGATTACGTCACAATGCTGCTTGAAGGCTGTCCCAATTCAAAGGCTTCTTCGAATGCAGCCTTCAAATGTGGCCTTCTTTTCCCTCTTTTTGGAGGATACATCGCTACTATCCTTCGCGGCCTCCAATATCCCAAGATCATTTGCGCGCCACTGCTCAGTCCTGGAAAAAAAAATCGTCGCACTGCATTGGGACACAGCTTATGTGTCTACTAGGTCAACATGCTAGGACACTAGGATGTGCCAAGTCTCATATAATTCAAATCTCAAAGCAGCAGACACATTTAAAGGATCAGACTGGTGATATTGTATATTTTTCTTATTGTCAACAAATATGTGACAATATGTGCAGAGCCAAACCAACAATGAACTTGTTAAAATGTACTAGTATTGTGTGTTTTGAAAGCCTGTAATATCGTATTCCTCTGTGCTGTTCTTGTTTAAGAACACGTCACAGAACTCACTATTACACTGGGGGACATGTTTGCCTCGAAGATTATGGTCATGGTAGTTTGTTTAGGAACAGCTCTAAAAAAGTAGCAACAACTATCATGTTCAGTCTCAGGAGAGTAGTTCTGTGTTAGGCTGACACCGCTGTGCATACACGGGAACATGGTTCTGTTTACAAAGCCTTGATAGCTTGTGCAGCATATCACAACCTTTTGACTTTGTTCTACATTGTAAATTCCTTTTAAAAAAAACCTAAAAAAAAAACCTTAAGCCTTAAAAAAAAACCTTAACCTGCCATGTTTTAACCCTTACATACTGTTCAGGGTCACATTTCACCCATTTTTACATTTGAGAGCTGTAAAAACACCATACACACATTTCTTTTAATCAGACCTTTCCTAATGTAACTCATCGTACACAAAAATGAAAATAAAATCATAGTCATTTTTAAATTTTTGTGCAGCTGATACACATTTTTATGTATGCAAATATTCAAATTGAACCTGTTTAGTAAAAAAAAAAATCAAAAATCATCATTCAAATTTATGCCCGGTCTATGCCACAGATGATTTAAGCAATATTCAACCAAGTTTCATGACCATTCGTGAAATAGCTAGGAAATTTAATCTGTAGATTCATGTACATTGACACGAATTTTGCAATTTTTTTTGTAGTTGGGTAGATGGCTAGGACTGAAATACATTGGTGTGAAAGTTGAAACACAAAAAAATATTTATATATCAGGCTATACAAACAATACGTGTTAGTAGGGCAGTTCATTGTTGGTTTGGCTCTGCACATAAGATTTGTTGACAGAAAGAGAAATAAAAGAGTTTTAAGTCTATCCCTCAGGTAGTATATCAGAAAATAAACTTGTAGACTATTAATTAACTTACCAGCCATTCTTGGTAGAGTCCAAGGTGTAAATTAAAGCTTGAGCATCTTTACAAACACTTCCTCCTGGGAGCAAGAATGCAGCCAAAAAACGTGATGTCAGCAACAACAAACATCTGTACTCATATCTTAGCTCTCTGTCTACCTAGCAGGAAGTAGAGGGGAGAAAAGAGAGAAATATCTATGGGGAAATGTATCAAAGGGAGGGAAAAAAAGTGTCCCCCTGCCAGTTTAGAGTTTCCTTGTCAATGTAACTAAATAGCTCTCTATTTAATGGACAGCAAAACAGAGGGGAGAGGGAAGAAAAAGATACATCGAAATAGGGCTGGATATTGAAAAATGATATCTTCTACTGAGCTGCTCGCTCTACAGCAGCTCTTTAAATCACGGAAAGTAAGCAGACAATGTGTGAGAGAGAGACAGAGAGGGATACAGACAGCAGATGCTTAAAAAGTGTCTCCAAGTCAATTTAGTGTTCCCATGCCACTGTAACTAAATAGCTCTCTATTTTATTGACAAAAAGTATAGAAGAGAAGAAAGACAGAGAAAAAGATGCAAGAGTGATGAGTTGAATGAAAAATGAGTCGCTGGAGACGTAGGAATCCTCTCAACCTCATTTGTGAGCTCTTGTATTTACTGCTGCTATCAGATGTGGATTAGAGGAAGATCACAGAGGGAAGTCGTTTTATCTCATTCATTCACTGTGTATTATTAAATCATCACTGTCCTGGAGAAAGCTTTTACAGTATGTCTCCAGTTTGACATTCTTCCATCGACTAATTAGGTTGTTTAAGAGCGTGTCATGTCCAATATATCTTCTTGTCTTGTTTGCAAGAAGAGCACATTTTTTTTAACGTATGCATTAGCGATATATTTCAATTAAATGTCGGTTATGTGGGCAGCTCGTTGATGTCTCAGTGATGACAGTGTTGGAAGTGTGATGTTTTATGAGTGTGGATGTTCAATTAGTAATCTGAGAAGAAATATGTGGGAGTTGCAACAAGGTTTTTAACACTTGTCTCCCATTAACAACTGAAATGTGTCATTCTGTTTGTCTTTTCTACTGCGATTAACACACATTGATTATGATTTTTCCAAGTCTGTAATTTACTAGGAAGGTCTCATTTCAAAGGCAGTTTAAAGATCTATGCAATATTCTTCTAGTTATAGAGAAAATATTAATTTATTTGCATTTATTATTAATGTATAACTGGAAACATCATTATTCTTATGTTGAATTATTTGTTTGCCTGGCAGGAGATTTAAAATGTTCAGCTGCCCTTACTGTATGTGCACTGACTCTAGGTTGTGCTGGCATTTCAAGGACTAGTGTGTAAGATTTAGTGGTATCAAGCAGCAGACTTAGCATAATATTCATAAATATGCTCTGATTAGTGTATAATCCCATGAAAATAATCATTGTTGTATTTTCATTAGCTTAGAATGATCTCTTTATATCTACATTGGGAGTGGTGATTCATTTGGTTACATTCTGCAACCTCACCGCTAGATGCCACTAAATCTTACACACTCGCCCTTTAATTGGAATGTATCAATTGAAAGTCCATCAATTTATTTCCTCTCTACTATTACAAGTTCTTTCCTAGGATATATATTTTGTTAAAATGAAATGTTATGGACATATTTACTATATGATTGCAGAGGTGGCTGTTTGGGTGTGGTTTTGACTGGTACTGTACATCCATAAAATTAACATTTAATTACCTTGAAATTGAATGAGGTGTACTTTTGAGTACTTCTTGAGTGGAAATGTGTAAAACACAGGACTGTGACACTGAGACCAGGGGTCCCACCCACATGTGGTTACATTGTTTAGGCAACAAAAATGCACTTTGGATATCATTGAAGAAAGATTGTGTTTAATAAAGTAAACACATCCTTTCTCGTGCTTAAAACATTTTATTAAATCAAGACCACTATCTTTACCTTATTCTTTTAACCAAGTGATGTTCTGCATAAACACAACTATTAAAAAGTTGTATCCTGTTTTAATTGTTGTAATGTACTGCAAGAATAGAAATTGTAGGAGAAAACGCAAATTACATAGTCAGTGAGTACTGTGCAGATGCATTCAGTACACAAGTTTTGTGACTTGCAGATACTATAAGTCAATATAAAACCTCCTTATTGTGCTGATAGAAAACATCATTTCTTGTATTTTTTTTCTGTGCCAAATTTTGTAGTGCATGATTCATTGGCGACAGTGTGAACTCTGTAATATAAAGCAACATATATATAGGCGGTTTCAGGGTTGTAATTAAGACTTCAACATTGGACAAGTTCCAAGTTGGAAAGTGGCCATTACAGTAACTCCCACATGATATGAACTTGACATTAGTAGTCATAATGAGGTGGATACACTGGTGTAGGAGTTAATGTGGGATTGGTCTGTTTCCCTCAAAAGAGTTAGTTTTTTTAGGAAGAATTTGGGCTCTGCGGGATTGTATGATGTATTTACTTGAGTATGGAATCAATACAGCAAAACAAACATTCACTGTATATCTGTGACTGTATTAGAAACTACTAGAGCACATCTGCAGTGCAGCAAGGTTACCAAGTTCAAACCAGCCTGATCTGTCAGTCTTTGTTCCTCTCTAACACACACACATACACACAAAGAGAAGGGTATAGGGAAAATTAGTCAATGAAAACGCTCACAGGAGAGCAGAACATGTTCGTTTGGGAGTGATATGGTGAGAGATAAATGGAAGAGGTGTTAGTATGGCGTGGGGGTGGAGGGTACAAGGTAGCAGAGTGAAGGGAAGACAACAGAAAGAAGGAAGAAGGAAATGAATCCATGCATCACTCCGCTGGGAGACACAGCTCCAGCGTTCCTCAAGACCTTCAAGTCAGAGCCGTCTACCACTTCAGAGAAAACACTGCCACACACACAACACACACACACTACCCCCACCTCTCAACACCCAGAACAGCTGTCAGCTACCTCTGGACCCCTCTGGAGGGAGTGTGTGTGTGTGTGTATGTATGTGTGTGTGTGTGTGTGTGTGTGTGTGTGTGTGTGTGTGTGCGTGTGTGTATGTACTGTAACTACATGTCATGCATTTGCAGTGTGTGTATGTTTGCATGCTTGAGCATTTGTGAGTCTGTGTGCGTTTATGTGTATGTTAAATAAGATGACTAAAGGATTTTTTTTTTTATTAAAAAAACAAAACATGTATTTATAATATTAAAAACTTGACTAAAGAAATTGATTTTTAAAAAAGCAATCCAGGTGAAAATAGGTTTCTAAAAATACGTCTTTTTTCAGTGCAAACATTCTCTAGTTTAACCATTTCTAATCTTTTTTACTCACTTGGAGAGATGCTGGTGCATAATCAGCAGCAGCTTATTTGCATTTTCTTCCCATCTTCCTCTTCACTTTTGAAAAGTAAATGTTTCCTGAGCTGTATTTGTCAAAGAAGGACCTTTCTTCTGAGAACAACGTCTTCTTGCAGCAGGAAAAGCACAACAACTGCAGATGCCTGAAGACATCTGGGTGAAAAGAAAATCTAAAAAAATCAGGTTTTCATTTTTTGGTGAAAATTGAGAAATTGAAAGGAGGGGAAAATGAGCTTTTGATAATGCAAGTGTGAATTTGCCTGCTTCTAGCATGTATTGCTGTAAATCTGTTTGCATGTGCCTGTCTGTATTATATGGTTACATTACATTTCCACAGCAGAGCACAAGCCTCTCTACTGCAGAACGTGTGTGTGCGTGTGTATACGCATCATATAAGTAAGACGGCTGGTTAACAAGGCATTAGCGGTCTTACTGTGCTTTCTGTCACTTTGAGTCTTGTTAGACGCTGTTTTAGCTCTGCTAAACTCAATCAATACACAACCGCTATTGCTTTACAACAAATGCATGAGACACACACACACACACACACACACACACACACACACACACACACACACACACACACACTGATGCTGCGAGAGAAATCGCCCGGTCAGCAACAACGTCAAATCAAGAGCTGTTTAGGAAGATAGAGAGAGCTGTTCAGAAGATGTGCGTGTGTGTGTACGTGCTGCTTAAGAGAACGAGAAAGGCATTTAAAGAGGTGTTACTCCTATTAGAGAATGGTGCTGCTTGAATTAACAAGCTGCTAATTCATCAATAACCTTTTAGTTTAGCTGCCAATATGTGTGCGTGTGTGTGTGTGGATGTTTTAGATGTTCAATAGCTACAAATGGCAGTCAAAGTATTTTCTCATTCCAAATATACATATACTGCTTATATGCTATATATATATGGTATATACAGGTATAAAGCTTTTGGTCAAAAATCATTACTTCAAAAATACACTGTGTGGTTTCACCTTGTCAAAGCTTTTAGACAAACATAGACAACCTGCAACACAAGATTTCATATTATTTCTCCAATCATTATGAAATAGGTTGTGTGTAAAAAGCTAAGACCAGGCTTACATATTGTTGTCATGTAGTGTTCATGGGGCGGCCCTGCAGAGGGCAATTAAAAATGCATACTTTGCTATTTATGGAGCTGAAATTTTACTGTTATGCGAGGGCGGACCACATGGTTCTTTATGACCTGTCCCATAATACCCTAGTGTGTTTGTGTGTTTGTGTGTGTAGGAAGGGAAGGTTGAATATGTGTGCAGCAGTACAGCAGAATGTGTGTGTGCATTTTTGTGTGTGTGTCACGAGCATTTGACTGCTAAAGACCTGAAAAGCCGTGAATCAATACTTCTAATGAGAGTCTTAGAGCTGGGAGAGGAGGGATAGAAAACCTCTCACCCTGTTCTTTCAATTTGTCTTTCCCTCCTCCTTTCCCACCTTTTTACCTCCCCTTTTCCCCTCCTCTTCTCCCTCATTCTGTCTCTCCTCTCCCTGTCTCCACTTCCCTCTCAGTCTGTATGTTTCCTTGCTCTCATTCCACCTCCTATTTGTGGTTCTCATCATTTTGTTGCACTCTCCCCTCCTCCCTTACTTTCCCCTCCATTTCTTAGACCCACAAGTAGGCGTCAGGTGAAGGTAAACTGTACCATCATCTCCTCCTCTCAAATGCACTTTGCTCCACTCCTCCACTCTGACAAATTGAATATTCCCTCTAAACACTTTTTTCCAGGAGCAGAGGCATCTCATGTTCGGATTCCACGGCTCCGCAAACTTAACATGAGGACCTCTAGAATCACAAACAGCATGTTATTCAAAGAGATGTCTCCTGCGACGTCAAAATCTTAATGTCTTAAGGGACTTTTTCAACAGTGTGTTTTGAAGTTACCTCCCCAAATAGAAATCATGTAGACTTTACACTTTTGCTGTACATTTTAAATGCAGACTATATAGTTTAAACTGGTTACCATTCAAATCTGCACTATATGGAAATGAAGTAACTCTTGAATCTTACTTATATTGTGTTATCCATCACAGTGAACATCAGGTCTGCATACATTTTTGTCAGTGTCACATTAGCAGTGTGTAGCAGTGTGTTTTTTAGGCACAGATTGAGTTAAATAGTCTGCATTGCACCACAACAGTAATGAAACAAGTATTTAGGGGCTGATTACCAAATTTGCAACTCAAGATAATTTCTTCCCTCTAATTTTGACATTTTGTCACTAATGAAAACAAACAGCACACTTCTGCAACACATGCATGAACATTTGAGAGCCCTCTAAGACTTGCAAATGTATCTGCAATTTGCGAGTGACAGTCATTTATGAAGCGGGACGTTGCCAACATTTGCAATCTGCATTGAAGTAGATGGTTTATGTGAAATGGGTCTGTATGGTCATAATTGGCTCAGCAAATGCCAAAACATCCTAAGTGTTATACCCTAATGTGGGTCAAGTTACAAAAACACTGGAATCCTATACTTCCCAAAATGCAGCTAGACAGCATCTTTCATTACAACCTCCCTGCCTGGTGTTGCCCTGTGTATGAAAGGTGCTACATAAATAAAGTTTGACTTCTTTAGAACTCCACACACACCCTCAGAGTTGTTAAGATTACATTAATTATGTTATTTGTAACTCTTTTAACAAGTATGTAGTCCCTCTCATTAATTAAATCCATTAGTTGTATTCCAATATCAATTTAGTACATTGACAGGCCAGTTGATGCAATATCGGAGGAGTGCCCCTTAACTACTTTGTATTCTGTTTAGTGGTTAAATATTTATTGTGGCCTTATATTTTATGGATGTGTTATATGTTTTGCATTCAGATCTATACAGAAACCAGTCACTATGGTATTCAAATAATAAGTAATTAAATATAGTTCAGTATAAGTACATAAAGTAGTGGCAATACAAAATAAAAGGCAGAAGGTGTTATTTATAAGCGGGTCGACAGGCAGGAATATGTGCAATACAAAGGTGATGTTTATTAACTTAAATATTAATGAAACAGAGGCAAAAATGGACCTTGGAAAATTCAACAACAATAATTCAAGCCAAATCAAAGAACAAACAAATAAAAATCAGCAGCCTCGTTGCACGCTGCCATGTTCACTCTTCCATACTCAATCTCACTATCACTGATTCAGCTCTACCATCTGCCCTAGTACCGTCACAAAACTGTCACAAACATCACATCAGGACTGAAGCCCTTCAACAAAATATAATACTGTGAAACACAACCAAACTGAAATCCTGATAAATAAAACATGAACATTGGACTCAAATTGGTGACTTAATACACAAAAACACTAATAATATTGGTAACCAGGGACAAGTGAAAAAGGGAGAGGAGCAAGACAAATGGAAATTATCATGTAAAATACCCCATAATTGTACACAGGTATGTGAGCAAATCTACTTCATTTATTCCCACCACTGCATGATAGTAATGTAACTTTAATGTAGACCTAATGTTTACTCTAATAGTCAACATGCAACCATGAAAGTCTAATCGTAGAATGGAAATAATTGTAAACCAATGGAAACCAAATGTCTAATCACATCAGCATGTGTGTGCGACTGTTCCTTTAAGAAAGAACACCACTTGACTAATAAAGAAGTTGAAGAGTTGCTTATTAACACAGTCAGAGGAAAACGGGGGTGGAGAAATGATAGTTTAGAGACTGGGTTGCACAGAGGTGAGGTGCGTTTGATAAATGGCTGACTGGGCACAGCATCGTTTAGAGTTATTAATAAAACACAGACGCTGTATCGATCCATGACACAGGCGGGGCTCAGCGCCGGCAGATATGCTCTCTCTGATATAGATTTACATATGGCCCCTGTTCTCCCATATGGATTAAGTGGCAAAGCTCAGAGTGTTTCCAAGGGTTTGAGTGATTAGGGCTGTCCAACCTGCTAAAGGTGCGAGAAGAGATTGAAATGAAAAAGTGGATGAGAGAAAGATATTTACTTTACATGAAGAAGGGGAGGGCAGAAGGGAGATGCCCCCCATTCCCAAATCAACTGTGTACATGTGGAGTGCTAAGCGGAGCGGACAGGTGTCAGCGGTACGATGAAGTCTCCCTCCCAGAGAAGCTATCAAGGGGTAGAGCTGTCTGCATTCAGTTAAAACTCCTAATCATTTCCTGCAACTTACAGCCCATCGTCGCCATTCATCAACTTCCACAAGACATCTCAGAAAGAAGTTCTTAATTTACTGTGATTATGACACTGTTTGCATATAAATTGCAGGTAACGATCAGAGCCTTAATTTGGAGGGAGAAGAAAATGAGGAGGGAGGGTTTTCTTGTTTTTTCCATCTTTGTCTTGGCAAAGAAGAAAAAGAAGCAGATCCCACGGCTTAAGTTCCATGCTGCTTCCACACACACCAACACACATGCACGGCCCATCTTCTTTTCCCCCATGAAGGCACGTGCAGGGGTCCAGGGATCACCCAGAATGCTTTGCCCTGCATTGTTGAGCTGTTCCTTTCAGTGCATTAGAGGGGGGTGAGAGGCTCCGCTTTGCCAAAAGATGGGTCAGGCCCTTTCACTGCCAGCATCCTTCTTTCACCCAGGCCTCTGTCTCCCAGGGCAACTCTCTTTCTTGTCCCCTGCATGTGTGTATCTCTGAATGTGTGTGTGTACATATGTATGTGTGTGTGTGTGAGGAAGGGTGCAAGTGAAAGAGGAACATGAAAGGGAAAAGCAAGCTCGATGGACTCGCTGCCAAACCTTCTCCAATTTCCTCTCCACGACTAATCTGATTGGCTCCTCTGATGCTCCGACGGTGAAAGGAGAGCAGGATTGGATGATGCCGGCAGGAATTGAGCAGGCAGTGGGCCGGACTTGGCTGGGAATGTTTGGGATGAGGCAGGAATTTGGGCAAATTTCCCCCTATAGAACTCTTTCGGGGGAATCATTATGTGTATGTTGATGCTTCTGTGTAGTGTGTATGTTTAGAGCATCCCTTCAAGTGCCTAATTTGTGTTAGTGTGTACGTGCATGCGTTTGCAGTTTCACATTAGCGTTCTGTCGGATTGAAGGGCAGAGGAAGCTTTAGATTTGAGGGGGAATAAAAGACAGAGAGGCCAAGGGAGAGAATGAGAAAACTCTATCTCCGTTCACCCGATTTAGGATTACCAAGAAAAGCAGGGGGCTGTCTGAAAGAGGGGGATGTGGAGGATGAAAGAGAGAGGGAAAGAAAGAGAGAAATACGGGGAATTAGAGATGTACAGAGAAACAATGAGACCTAAATGAATCAGGCTGAGCAAACCAAACCTAGGGGGCTGCTGGGAATTTGAATCAGGTTAATCGGCAGGTACAAATTTGCAAATGTGTGATCAGACAGAAATGCTGAAGCACCCACTTTATTCCCACCTTGGTCATCCATGCTGACACCCATGTAAGCCCTTTTTAGACATTTTTGGCTTCGTCCCACCTTTAAAGTGATGGCTTTTTGCCATTCATGCATAGGTAAATGATCATTACAGCTTTATTCCGACTTGACTTTTTCTGAAAAGCTGCATGATATTTGGCAGCTGGCATCACTCACTGCTGGAGACAAGTTTTGATTTGAAGGAAGGAGAATGTTCTCAGATCTCAGGCTCCATCACTGATGGATATTATATACTCAGACCTCTGTGCTCTGAGTATGAACTGCTACCATCAGGGAGAAGATACAGAGCTCAGAGGTGTAAGCTGAATCATTTTTAAAAACTCGTTTGTTCCTTTATCAGTTGGAATATGGCATTATAGCCTAAAATAAATAGAGGTTACAGCAAGGGTAGATGACAGTTCAATGTTGTTTGTAGCCTTTCAGGCGGAATCGTGCCATGATGTTTTTGTTTTGTGACACGCATTTCTGTAGTCTTTTGTGTAAACTGATGATGACAGACAGGTTTTATCTGATAACCCTCGTTCTTTTGGCATTTCCGTTTTGACTGTACTGTAGGCCTAGTACAAATCTATCTGACTGATGCCTTGGTAGATATTTTTTCTGTACTGTAGCCTGCACTATTTTTACTATACTGTTTTGTTTTGTACCTTTGTATATTTATTGTCTTATGTGTGCTGTTGTTGTGCCCATATTTGTTGGCGGGTCTAACTTTTTAAGAGTTAAATTTCCCCATGGGGACAATATTATATTATATATTATTATTATTTTGCTCTTGAAGCCTCAATTAATGACGTTGTGAGTGTGAGGGGCACTTGCTCTGTCTCTCAGTCACTTAACATTGTTAGTTTGACTGTACACAAGCATAATCCCTGTTTCTCACATGCTGTATGTAAACAGTTTTATTGGATATTCATTTATTCGTCCATGTAGTTGGCGAAAGTAAACAGTCATTAACTGTGGCGCTCTGCACTACACAGAATAAGCAACAAGACATTTTACAACACAAACAGTCCAAATCCAAACAGTGATACAATACAAGACACAGATTAACTGACAGAGTGAGTGGGAGAAAGAGGGAGAGGGGTGGGGAATAAAGCGACAGAAAGGTGAGAAAAAAAAGAGAGAGGATAAAGGAAAAAGGAGGTGAGAAGCAAATGAATAAATAAAAGAGACACACTCGCCAATTCGGCGGAAGAAAGGAGTAAGGATTAGGAGGTGTACAGATGCGGAAAAAGAGAGTGGGAGAGAAGGAGAGATGGAGAGAGAAGTGGGGGGAAGGAAATGAGAGAAACAAAGACCTCACAGTGTTAGGAGTGCTGCTGGGCATCCTCAGAGGAAAACAGAGCAGACTCCTTTGTAGTTGGAGAGGAAGCTCCAGGTCTTCATGGATGTGTGCATTAGCTGGTCGTTGAATTAGTGGCTCCCAAAGGTCCCTCTTCCTCTCTCTCTGTCTATCACTTTCTCCATCTTTCCAGCTCTCTAAACCCTCCCATCTACCATCAGTTTATCTCTCTGGCTTTTCACCTTTCTCTATCTTCATCTCTTTCTTTCAATTTCTCTTTCACAATCTCCCAAACAAACTTTATCTCTGTGTCTCTCTCTCTCTCTCTCTCTCTCTCTCTCTCTCTCTCTCTCTCTCTCTCTCTCTCTCTCTCTTACACACACACAGCAGACATACCAAAATAGAAACATTTCAGTGCACACAGTAATGCACAAGTTACACAAGTATATGTGCGCACACACATAAAAAAATAACAGTGTTTTTCTCTCACAGGCTTTCTCTCACACTCAAACAGGCTTTCCAAACCTGGCTTCTTTAGCGGGTCCCCAGGTGCAGAACTCGGCATCAAGACAGATTCCTTCTTCTTTTCTTTTACTTCTCTCCTTGTCTTTGTCTGGAAGAAGCTAAAACAAAAAAGTATCCACAAACTTGAACTTGACAAATTACCCACACCTTGCTCTACTCGTGCTCTTTCTCTTCTCTTTTTCAATTCTTAATGGTCTTACTCTTCACTCATTTCTCCTGTATTTAACTCTCTCATGTTGTGTTAATTTTTCAGTTCTTCCTCTTTCTGTTTCCCCTTTTCATTCGGTAAAGGTGAAACATCAATGGTATGTGCAACCAAAATTGCTTTATTAGGAAATTGTCACTTGTGGGTATTGTGTGTTTTCAGGTAAAAGCTTCAGAGAAAGTTCTTGAGTCCTTTTAACACAGTTTGTCAAAGGAGACCTACTTTTTTGGTGTTCATATTTTGTTTTGCTTAAATATGAATCTTAAATATAAGCTAATTTGTTTTTTTGGCTTCATTATGGTAGCTTTTTCAGCTAAGCCCCAAGATTCCAGACATTAGAAGTAAAAACTTGCAGATTGATTCAACTTTTTCTTCTTTATTTTAAGCCAAGCAGGTCACATTGCCATTCAAAGTGCCAACGATGAACACCATTTAGAACACCTTGACCTTAAAGGAATAGTTTGACATTTTGCTTCTCACTGAGAGTTAAATGAGGAAATCAATACCACTCTCATGTCTATGCATTACGAATGGAGCCGGAGCCAGGGGGCGGTTAGCCTAGCTTAGCGTGAAGACGGGAAGGATGGGGAAACTCCCTCTAAAACTACAAATTGTCATTTTTACATTTCTGTTAGTGTACAGATTAAACAATCAGTGAGCGATTAGTGAGCCTAATCTGTACTTGTAGACCATTTTAAACTTTGGACACAACCATGCTAACTGTACCTACCCCTTCTTGAAATTTTGATGCAAAGTTAAGGTAATGGCCTCCTGACTGTAGCTCCATACTTGATGCAGAGACATGAGATGTATCTCTGTCCTTTCATCTAAGAAAGAGAATAAGCAAATTTCCTCAAATGTCAAAGTATTTCTTTAATGTGCTGCTTCTGGTATTTCTATCCTTATTTAGGTACTTTTTGATCAGCCTCATAGCATAGCAGCCACCTAACAACAGTAACACAGTTATTGCACCATGATTGCTTCTGTGGTTTGCAGGGTCTTTCAGTAAGCTTTTAACTAGGGAGTGACTTACTGTACATGGTTGCTTAGCTGACAGTGGAAATTTTAGTCACTAGTGAGGGGAGCTCTGAGGCTGAGAGAAAGGGATTTAATTAGTGACAGTGATGCAGTCAATTCAGTTCAGCTTGAGGATTTGGTTTGAAAAAAATTGTGACACCTCAACCACACACGAGCATATCAGACGAGTTACAGTCAGACACTGTAAATTAATTAGGCAATCTCTTGTAATGTTGAGATCAGTGGTCTCCAGCTTGTTTTTAGTGCTCATGCATAATACCAACCTTTTTCATCTTTCCCTGTTATGTCGCTTACAACTGCCCAGCCTATATTAATTTTCAATAAATGTAGGTCAACTGTTAACTCGTAAATTTCTGATCGCCCACAGACAGGTAACACCAAGATGGTGGATATAAAAGACACTCTTTCAGGGAGGAAAATGTTCCACCAGTCAGCGCTGTGTGTATTTTTCTCAGGACAGCTGGCATATTGAACGGAGCCCTCTTCACAAACCTCCAGCCCCCTCTCAACCCTCACATGCCTCCTGCTCCCTTTCGTTCCTTTGGCTGCATCCTTCACCCCCTACCATTCAGCAGGGTTGGCACGGAGACAAGAAGTGGGAAGAGATGGGGGAGAAGAGTGGGAAGGCGAGGGGGGTAGAGGGGGCGCTGGTGGAGGAATTTAGAGAAAGAAAGCGTATTGGTTGCACCTACAGAGAGTGCCGAGGGGCAGCAGGCAGAAATAGGGATGTTAGTGAGGGGTTACAGTTGGAAAGTGTGCAGGGGCCACTGAGCTGGAACAGTAGACGATAAGGGCAAACTCGTTCTGATGAAGAGCTCCCCGTTGAGTTGTCAGTCCATGAGGATTTTGTGGTTGGTTTATTTGTTTGTGTGCACATCGGATTTTTATGTGCACATGTCATGTGAGTGTTGCCTCTTTTGGTTTTGTGAGTGTGTTGGGTACCATTGTGGAACTTGTGTACTTTTATGCACATGTGAATTGACTGTGCCTAAGCCTCTCCAAAGTCTGTGCGCGCGCCTCTCAAAAGTCCCTGCGCGTGTGTGATTGTCAAACGTCTCAGTGCGTGTCTGTCAAATGTCTGTATGTGTGTGTGTGTGTGGCCTCCCCCACATCTGTTTATCTCATTGTATCAGTCCCAGCAGTAAGGGCATGTCTTCAGTGAGTCCCAGTCTGCCCATATGTCTGCCGTGATCCGTGAATAACTCTGCCTACCAGTCTCAGGCAGGGTCGGCCCTCTGCTCCACACTGCACTGCTCTCTGATGCACAAACACATACTCACAAACACACTCACACACAGATGCTAATGGTTCCCCACGCTTAGTTATGCACACAGGTATTCACGCATCTTCTGATGCATGCACTCATACACCCACATAAGTATAGACACAGACATGTGCAGGCACAAATTCTGCTCAGGTAGATAATTGCAGCTGGAACACAAGTGCACACTCACAAAGATACACACCTACTACACACACCTGTCCACACACACTAAAAAACCCTCCAATCACTCACAGATGGGTAATTGATGCAGGGAACACAGGCAAATGTACACATAAAAGCTCTCTCTCTCTCACATGCACACACACACACACACACACACACACACACACACACACACACTTTATGCATGGTGACCCCCTTCAGCATCACACTAATTTCCTCCAGGTTAGAGGACATTGAGGTTTTTGACATTGAACGCAGAAGAGGGAAGTAGTTTATATGCTTTAATAAAGTCAGATAATAAGGGGTAAGGTAAATAAGGGTAAGGTTAATAAGCTCTGGGCCAGAAGTTGTGTTAGAACATAGAGCTGAAAAAGCGGAGGGACCCAGGTTCAGACAGATCAAAGTCTTACATCAAGATTACTCCTCTTGGAAAATAAACCACAACAAATTGGCGGCAGCCGAAAAAGTCTCTCTGATTCTAACTATGATAGCATCAATTAGCACTTCAAAGCAGCATAAGGGTTTTCTCCAGCTATCTTTAGATGCCAGTAGGCGTCTTTTTGCCTTTCTGTCAATAACATTCAAAGTTACTGTAGAGAGAGAAGGAGAGGGCGAGTTTGTTGGAGAATCAGATGTTGTAAAATGTTTCCAGCAGAATCTGTTGAGGCCGGTATCACCTTCATAATTGGCATCATTATATAAATGAACAGTCATGCTTTTAAGCTATCAAGACAGACATATGGAAGAAAGAAAGACGGACTAAAAGTTGGCAGAATGAATTGATGCAAAGATGAAATTGTGTGCGTGGGACTGTTTTTTATCTGTTGTATATTCAGCCTCCTCCCAGCACTGTTGTCAGGAGGAAGTTATAATGATGTGCATGAATTCATCAAGGATTTACACTATTCAGATTCACAGCACCACACTCAGCATTTTGGAGTCTTAGAGACAAAAAAAAATCATCATCAAACAGCACCGTAAATTATCTCAGTCATCAGCGTTGTTACATTTAACTCCAGACTGGAGCTGTGCACTCTGGATTGCTGTGTGTCTCGTACAGTAGGAGGGCAGCGTGACCCTAATATTTCGGCCTAGACGGTCTGATTGCTGCTGATTGAGTTGAGATTGCAATAAAGCGGGGCGCGCTATGGAAGCCTTATGATTTCCTCCTGCGCTTTGTCAGCTGTACAGATTGAGCTGCTGTTCATTATCATGGAGAGGCTGTCGACTGTTTGGGGAATCCAGGGGGAGGCTGGAGGGAGGAGACAAGGAGAGGGAGGAAGAGGAAGGAAGGGGAACAGAGGGGGTAAATCAAAGCAAAGTTTGGTAAACTTTCCTGAAGGTCGTCCGAGAGCGTGGCAGGGACGGGCCCGGGGGAGGGCCAATCAAAAGACAGCTTTGTCAACCAATCAAACGGCAGGCACCGTATCATCTTCAATCGACAAAATGCGCCTGCGGAATAAAAGAAAGGAAATGCGAGCAACCGTGCTTCGCTCTCTCAGAAGGTGGGTACAGAGAGATCCTAACCTTTATCTGTGTACTTTATTAGCAACTTGAGCGACTTTGACCTCCACAACAGGCATTTCTGTCACACGCACCCAATGCAACACACATACAAATGCACTCTGTCCCCGTCTTCTTCACAAGCACACATAGTAGGAAATGTAACACTTTTTCTCACACACACATGCACGCACACAGACACACACACACACACACACACACTGCTCGGTGCTATGGGGCTGTTTACATAAGGCCTTGCCCTGGGAAAGCACTGTCATGCTGCCAATGCTGCCAGCAGCGAGAGAGCGAGTGAAAGAGATGGAGAGTAGAGAGGGGAGGGAGATGGCGGGTGATGGAAGATAGAGCTTTGCCAGTCTGATGTGCTCACAGCCTGGGGGACCAGCGGTCACTCAGAATGAGGGATGAGGATGGACGGAAGGAGGGATGCAGAAAAGGAATGGGAGATGAAAAGAGAAGTGTAGTCGAAGAAAATCTAAGCAAGAGAAGGACGGATTTGGATGGATAAGGAGATACATGGGGCAAGGGCGGGGTGGGGGGTGTGGGGATAAATTTAAGCAGAGCAAAGCAGGCCAAACTAAGCAGGGCAGAAGAATGGACCGACAACCACAGAACAAAGGAGGTTAGGGAGAGATTGGCAGGAGGGGAGGATGGAGAGACAAAAGAAAGTAGCAAAAGAGAGGAAAAAAGAGGAGGAAAAGATGGAGAGGGAGAGGGAGGGGAGGGAGAATCCCATAGTCCCCTTGGTTTGATGCTGTTTCTCTTTGAGGCTCTTAATCTATATGAACAAACGCATCAGCTCCATGTTCATACACGCACACACAAGTCAAACCCTCATGTCCACATCCAGGCTTGAAATAAAGTTTATTTATTTAGGCTGTAGAAGGGGGGGTGAACTGGTGTGGGATGGGGGGGCAGCAGGAGGGATGTACCCAAGGTCAAAACCACTTAAGTGTGTCCCTCTTTATTCTTATGTAACCTCTCTCTCTCTCTCTCTCTCTCTCTCTCTCTCTCTCTCTCTCTCTCTCTCTCTCTCTCTCTCTCTCTCTCTCTCTCTCTCTCTCTGTATCTGAGCTGCATACTAAGACACACACACAGGCACACACACACACACACACACACACACACACACACACACACAGAGGCATACTAAAGCAGGCGGGAGTGTATCGATTTAGCATGGTGTGCAGATTCCCACCACTGCCCCTATACGCAGATTAAAGGGAGAGGGGAAGAACACACACACAGTCTTGCATCCTCACACACACACACATACACATTCACCTGCACACACTCACACACACTCGGCATGGCAGCTTTTGCTCTCCAAGCTTTTTCCTTTATCAGTGCAAGTGGGGTTCAGTCATTATGCATATTCATTTTACGCATATTTATAATTAGTTCTCAGCCGTTAAGTGGTTGTGACAGTATTTTCTAAACATGCAAGTTTAGAGTTGCAGCTTTTTAAATTTAATTTAACAGGGATGTGTGTGTGTGTGTGTGTGTGTGTGTGTGTGTGTGTGTGTGTGTGTGTGTGTGTGTGCAGGTGAGCATGTGTGTTTGTATAATGATCATTCCCCCACACTGTGGCTTCTCGGGGCTCTCAGCTTGCCAGCTGTTATCTCCTGCTGAGGGGCCGCACACACAAAATGCTACACCTACACACTCACATGTCACACCCTCTCTGATTCAACATTATCAGGCAGCAGTGCACTTCTGTGTCTTCCTCCAGGATCGCCTCAGTGTGATTGGTGTGGGCCTCGAGAAATGTGTGTGTGTGTGTGTGTGGTGTGAGCCCTGTGTGATCTCTGTGTTCTCTGTGTTCGCTCTCCTCTGATACACTCTGTTCCCAAGCCACACCATTAGTGGCCCACTGGACCCTCAGAGATACTCCGACAGCAAACCCAAAAGGAGCTTTTACTGGCATGCACCAAAGGGATATGGCACGCTCTGCTCCATTAAAAGCATTTAAACGTATTTTTGTGAGCCTGACAGCTTTTTTTTTTTTTTTCCTTGGCTTCTGCACGCATGCTTCCACATACAGTTTGGGTTATTTCCCACTCTTGCTGTGCGTTTAAAAGCATTAAAGTCATGGTTTCCTGCAAATTGTGGGTTAGGACCCAAACATGGCTCACTGGCCCATTTCTTGTTGAACTACAAGAATAGCAGTAACATTTCATGACCTTTTCAGGGCAGGAGGTATCCATTATCAAGAGCAATTTGAGACTTTCTAAGCAAATAATCATGTTGTGGAGTTGTGGTCTAACCAAAATATTGAGTTTGGAAATAGTTACTTGATTCAGTTGAATTTTTTTATTTTATTTTATTTTTTTATACATATAACTTTGCATTTCTTTTCATTCTAATGTTGAATATTTAAGAGACCTAAAAACGTTTTAGGTGAGTGACGGTAAGAGCAGCACAACACAATACAACGCTGACAGACACAATGGTGTAACAAGAGTAAAACAAAAAAAACCCTGACAAAACTAATTTAGGGATTTACTGTGGTGGATTATCCGGCTCAGGCAAGTTTCAAGTCTGTAAATGTCGTTTTTAATACTGTACAAGAATGACTGCCGGCAAACAGCTTTTTTTTTGTGAGGTAAGAATACAAGTTCTGACATCTGCAACATCATTGACTGACTATGTGCTTAAAACACAGTATAGTATTTCTTTAACATAGTTGAACTAATCATTTATATAAGGGATAACACTCCATATATTGAATGGTCCATAGTTAGAATGGATTATGGGGGACTAAGACCCACCTGGTGCAAAACAGCCACTACTAGCTACTCAATTTCAATACAATTAGAATGCATAAATACTCAATAGGTGAACTCCAGTCTGGATCAGGACAAAGTAATACTATCATGTCACCTCAGCTGCCCACTAGTTGCCTCATTTACCAATATTTTTGGTTGCCAGCAGCGGTGTCAGAATTAGTTTTGATGTTGCAGCTTTAGATGACGTAATGAGCTAGTGACCTTTTTCACACCCACTTCCTTTCAATCTCAGCCTAGCCTTCCATTTTTGTGCTACTAAAAGAAATGCATTCCCTCTTCTCATCAGAGTATCCCCAGATCAAAACAGTAGCAGCTTTTTTTTTAAAGAATCGACTTAAAAGGAGCATCCTGGCTCCTGTTTTTCACTCTTACACTGTACACTGTAACCAATCAACCAGTTAATTTTTTTTTACTAAGGTTTGAAAGAGAATCAAAAGTAATGCCTTATTAAAACAGAGGCTTTACATCCAATATACCTACTATCAATACATACATACAATGGATTGCACCACAGCAGAGCAAGGTTTAGTCCCCTAGGCTTATTTTCCAAAGTACTGAGTGCGCCCATTACTCCCAAAGCAAAAGCTATTCAACACTTTGTTCATGTTCAAGTCATCAGTCAGGTCTTTGTGGAAGTGCAGGAAAAGCAGGTTGTTAAGCCGTTTCTCTGTCACTGTAGATTGGATGCAGGTCTTCAAATGACAGAGACTTGAGAAACTCCAGTCAGCTGTGGAATTGGACATCGGCACAGTGAGGTAGAGATGCAGTAGTTTCTCCACTTGAATAAAAAACACCCGCTGCATCTCCCGCTGCTGCTAGAACATCAACAAGGGTGGTGATTTCAGTAACTTTTGAGATGTGTGTAGAGTTGACCACAGAGTTGTGGAATGTCAAAAGGCTTAGGAGCATCTCCAGAGATGTTACTATTTTATTGCAGTAACACCTGAAAGTGGAGAAACAAAAAGTCTTACTGTCCCCCCTATTCTTGCACTAGTAGTTGACAGAAACGGTGCATTTAGGGATGACTAGGCTGAGAAATACGCATTAATTTTGCCTGAGGGAGGTGTGAGACCATTGTGCTTGATTTGCAATGAAACAGTGGCCATAACGAAGAGTGGAAACATGAAACACCACTACGACACAGAACTATCCAGTTGAAGTCATGCATAATTGTAAAATCAAGCCTTTTCCACAACAAATACAATACATACAAGTACATAATGGTTAACATCTAAAAAGTATTAGAAATAAGTTTGAATCCAAATTAAAAAATATTGTCATTTAAGTTTTTGGCTTCCTTTTCTCCCTCTCCCTCTCCTGCTCTCTCTTGCTTGGTGTGTCTTATATTTAGCTATTCCCCTGCCTCCTCTAATGATAATGATACATGTAATAAATGGAGTATATTTACAATGCTGGAAGTGAGGTTCAGTAAGTTAGAAATGCAGCTCTGCCTCATGGAAACCCAGTTGTTAGCTACTGTAGTTAGTCAGATCCCAATAGTCCATGCCAATCCAAATGGGTGTCAGTCCAAATGTGATCTGGCATGTCTGGATAAATGTTGTCTCCTCTCCTCCTCTTGTAGCTAAAACTGCATTGATGTGCCAACAAAAAGTTGCTAACCTTGGTAGCTAGATCCTTGACCACTTATAGCTGCTTCACAATAACAGCAAAAGTGGTTTGGCATTGGAAGGCAGTGAATGTGAAACAGTATTTGATAATAGCACAGTACAATGCATGTACAATGCACTAGGACACAAAAGCTATAGTATACCTTTTATTGTTTTAATGTGACATTTTAATATTGAATTGTGTCAATACAGGTCTGCGGAGAAAATGCGTATTGTTAACAATGCTGTCATATCTTCCATGAGGGTTACAGAGGTGAGGCAAACCACATTGCAAATTGAAGTTAAGGTATTCTGAACACAAGCCACAAACAAGCCATTTGCACTGAACAGCAATGCAGACATGGATTTAAATAAACACTGTACATCCACAAGAGATGCTCAGAAGACATTTTCAGGCCAAATACGTGATCTCGTGAGGTTTGGGCTTTAGAAACCTAATCTCAGATTCAAAATAAACAAGTGTAAGTATAAACAATAGCAGTCATCTGACAAAGCCTCCACTCTGGCAAAAAAAAAAAAAGAAAAGGAAAAAAAATAGCTGGTTGTCATTTTTGTCAGGTTGACAAATGGTTGCAATTGTAGCTCTTTCACACATATAGCGTGAGGCTGGATGGACCGTTTGGATTGCTTTAACTGATACAAATGATGAGAGCTGAGCTTACTTGATGCATTTGCAGTCCCTTGTTGGATTAACTACAGTTAATGGTTGCGGTGATGCAGCTCTACTTTAGGCTTGGAATAGGTGCTGTTTAGTATTCTGTCCTACTTTGTGTCTTGCCTTTATACTTTCTTTTATGTCGTGTGCTCATGCCTTGGAAAAAATATATATGATTTAACCTTCTGCAACTGGTTTTCTGCCTATTTGATGAATTTGTATCTGTTGTCATGAGTATGTTCCTTAATGTTTCTTTTAAAACACCTTAATGCTTCCAAACACCACATTAGGCATGAGTGCTCACTAGAAAGAAGATGAGTGGATATACTGTACCTTAGGCAGCCTGATCTAGATAAGACTAATGCTGAATTCGTCTCCAACAAAATGAATTGTTTCCCTCATGATGTATTTACTACCAGTGCACTTGTTAGAGAAGCTTCAGTTTGGACTGTGCCAAGATTTCTTTCTTTTTTCCCCCCTTCTTCCCTACCTGCTTTCTTCCTTTCTCCACCTGCACTCAGGAGATAATTATTGGCGAAGATAAATGAGACCTTCGCTGTGAGACCTTTACTTTTTGGCAAATGCAAAAACCAGGGGTAAAAGATAGCTCATACAGTAGTCTTCTCTATGTCTTTCTTTCTTCTTTCACTCTTTCATTCTTCCCTTTGCTTTTTTCTTTCTCTGTCTCCATCCCTTATTAAAGCACTGAGGGGTGTGTAACAGGGATACTGATGGAATCAGGAAGGCTCATACCATCATGCTAAGATCAATGTAACATGACAGGGAGCTTTTTGGCCAGGTATTTATAGACTCCACCATTATGGCCTCTCGCTCTCTCTCTCTTTCACACACACAGAGAGACACTTCATTATCAGGAGCAAATCAAATCGCTCTTGCTGGTGTGTGTGTTCAGTGATGTAGAGGGGCCAGTCAAGAAAAGTGCAAAAGAATGTCAGTGTCTTTCACTTGCTTTTCCAGCTGGTCCTTAATCACACTGGTCGGATGCATTAAGGTGTGTGTGTGTGTGCGTGCATGCGAGACATGTGGTCTCCCATTGACATCTTCCTATAATGCTGTGAATACTTCTACTTGTAAATTTTTCACCAGTACTAAGCCATCTCTGCACAAAAAGAACCTCCCTCCCACATTCCTCTTAAATTTGCACTTTGATTTAGCGAGAACTTGTCATCGCTATTAAGTGTCATTTGAGAACAAGATTGCTGGAAGAACAAGTAAGAATCCAGTCAGCTAAACTCTATTTATAAACCTCAGGCTGCTGATTGGACGGTGCTTAGTTGCTCCTGTCTTCATTGGCTAAAAACACATGAAAGAGTCAGAGAGCATGCACACTTCGCTCGTGCGTGCACTCACAGTCGAACACGCACAAACACATGCACACGCGTACCCGAACATGCACAGATACCACCACCAGCTTAGGCATGCATGTCTTCTAATTAACATCCAACCCCCAAGCTGTAACGTACAGTACAGACTGTAACAATAAATTCATCCTCCTCTCTCTCTCTCTCGTGCTCTCGCTCTCCCTCTCTCGCACTCACACACACACGCGCACACACACACACACACACACACACACACATACACCTCTGCTAATCCGCTATGTGTTTGCTTAGAGGCATTCCCCTTTCCTTTACTTCCCCCCTTCCTCTCTTGCTCACATCTCTTCTTCCCTTCATCACTCCCCCTCCACACACACACACACACACACACACACACACACACATCCTCCTCCCCAAACTGCCTTAAAAGAAAAGACTTTTAAGACTTACGGATCTTAACACTTTTTTTGGGTTGGCTTAGGGGTGTTAAAGGTTGTGTGTGTGTGTGTGTGTGTGTGTGTGTGTGTGTGTGTGTGCATGTGAAACACTGTAAATGTGTGTGGTAGTTTGTGTGCATACGCCTGTGTTTGTGGGGCTGGGATGCTTGTGTGCACTACAGTGTATATGTATGAGAGTGTGTGAATATGTGTGAGAGTGGAGATTGGGGGGAAGGGAGGGAGGGAGTGTTAAGGCTTTAGGGTTTAGAGGGATAGAGGCGAGGGAGAAGAGGAAAAGAAGGAGAAGCAGCCATGTGTTTGTGTGTACGTGCGCAGCGTGCATGTGAGAGGCAGCGACGGCGGAGAAACAGCAGCGCAAGCACTGCTTAATTAATCAACATCAAAAGACAGCATTAAAAATGAATGGAACCCGAAGCAACAGTTTGGCTAAAGTGAATTATTCAGGCGTGGAGCTTACCCCGCTGCCCAACATTCTATTAAGAACTAAAATCTTGATTTTTTTTTTTCTCCTCGTGCCCCCATTTAGTCTCTGTTTGTAACAGGGCTGCAAAGTTTGCTGCTGAAGATCAATGCCTGCTATGCCAAGGGAATTTTTAGGCAAACAACTCTCAGTCCAGTTTTCAGGCGCCTCTGTTTGAGCAGAATGCCATTAGTCTCACTGCTGACCACAGTTACGGGCCCTTAGTTCCAAATTAAGGCTCTATTCCTTTTTCAATTAATTGTATTCAAGGAAGTGGTTTTCAATTAAATGAAAAAGTCACTGAACTCTGAGATGAGGAGATCTTTAACCTACAGTAAGTGAAAATCCATTCTCCTGTCCATTATTTAACTGTAATTTGAATATCTGCCCCGATCACAATGAATTAAAACTGAGATAATACACATATTAATCATTTAAAAAGCAATGTGTATGTGTCCATCATGAGTCAGGATTGTTAAGGCTGGTCTGGCTGCTATCGAGGAAGATTGCCATCAGGCATCTATCCAGCCTCTCTATTAATTTATATCAGCGCTTTAAATTAATGCAGATACTTCATTCATTATTTAACAGTGTTATAAAATAGAACCGAACAGACATGCTGCAACTGAGAATCTCTATTTACTTGTTGCCAAATCATACTTAAAGTATACTTTCAGACAGCTAAAAACAGCTAAATTCTAATTTTACTTCCGTTGTTGTATTTCACTGTGGCATGAAATAAGGGCAGCAGAAAGTTGGAACCTCTGTGCAGGCTACATCTTTTAAGTAGCTAGTAAAAAACGGATGTCACAAGCATCCCAGTGTGCAGCTGTTCATGCAGCTACAGCCACCGAGCCACACAGGAGCCACAAACTCCGTCGACCAGCCACAGGCAGTCTGTCGCATTGTGGACTCACTTCCTGCTACGCCAGCCTGAAGCAGTGGGTGCGTGTGTGATGGCGTCAAGGGGATAGCTAAGGAGAAGGCAAGATGGAGAAGTGGGGGTTGAAAAGGAGATTTGGGGAGATGGAAGCTGAAGGGGAGGGAAATGAAGAAAGAATTGGGAGCTAAAGCAGCAGGACTTTGTTTGCATACATTTAGAAGTCTGGGTGCCATTGTCATCAAAACCAGACTGTTGCATGAATTATGTTTCATGGAACTGGCTCACTGCCTGTATTTGAGGCAGTATTTGTGAAGTTTGATTTCATTTTCAAGTTGAGGACACACTGAAACATCTCTGCTATGCAGCATTTTTACTTTTTAATGTTTTATTAACCCAAACTTCAGCGTGGAGTTGCTGCAGGAAAGAAGCCACATCAATGGGTGACATTTCAACCAAAGTGAGAGGGTTTGAAAAGCTCCTTACAGATTCCTCATATCAATTTATGTTGTTGTTGTATCTATTGTGATGGGTTTTTAACACAAAGACACTAAACAAAGGTACCAGCTTACACATTTTATCTTATTTTTTAGCTTCTGATCTGGATCTGAAAATAGAATTCATACTGCTCTATAAACCACAGCACTATATTAGAACAGACATATAGCAAAATGGTGAGTAAAAGAAAGTGAAGTACACACACACACACACACACACACACACACACACACACATGCAATTTCTTTTGGAAATCCGTGCCCCCTTGGAACCAATCTTCTGGGACACTCTTTGGGTTAAAAAAAGGAAAAGGAGACATCTGGAACAACAGTCTGGGTCTGTGTCTACGGGGTCTGTCTATGTGTGCACGTACATGCATGTGTGTGTGAGTATTTTGCTGTGTTTTACTCAGCAGTCGACAATATGAGTTCACCTTCTCCCCAGAGTGAAAAAGTGGAAAACCATGCCTATTTGTGTGTGTGTGTGTGTGTGTGTGTGTGTGTGTGTGTGTCCGTGCACATCCACGGTACACACAGGCAGTGGGAAATGTATGTGTGTGTGGTGAAAGGAAAAGCTGGAGGCTTTATGTGTGTGAGTGTGTTTCTTTCTTTTTCTCCCTTAGCGAATGCCTATTTCTAGATCAGTTTGAGGGTCAAGGTTTGGCCACCGGTGGAGAAAAGCTGTGTTCCCATTTAAAAGGGAAAAAAAAGCTCTCACTCTCTCTTCACAATGAAAAGAAGACTGAACACACATCATCCTCTTAAAGCCTTAACCCTTGCTCTGCCATATAGCTCCTTGCAGCAAAGATCCTCCCAAGACGGACAGATGATAACGCTAAAGGATTCAGGATAAAATAAAGATAAAAAACATCAAATCAACATCAAATTCTGACATTTTGCTAACCATGAAGTCAAATTGTTAAAATTCAATTCAAATGCTTCTTGTTTGCCAGAGGCAACTGAGCAAATGTAATTGGTGTCACTGTGATTTCATCAAAGGCTTTTACCCCTGCCTCATAGCTCGTTATACAGCAAAAGGCTTCTCAGTGCCACATTATGCTTTCTACAACGCCATTAAAACTGCTTTATTGGTGGAATTTTATAATATTTCTGCTTCATTAGTGGAATACCATTAAACACTAAATTATTTCAGAGGCATTTCAATGTGAGTAATTTTAATGAAATACACAACTTAAAGAGAGATGAGAATTTTTCTCTAAGATCAGCATGCTTTATTCAACCTCATATATATGTTGCTGGGATTAGGAGTTCCTTTGAGGTCTTGTGAACTTAGAGTCGTGATGACAGTGACTCAGACTCTGACTCACAGGTTAACAAAGTCTTTAAATCCATTAGGCTGTAGAAATACATGGATATAGCAACCGTGACGTCACTTCTGGGTTTCTTCGGGGAATTCTGGAAGTCTGGAGTCTAATTAACTGCTGCTGGTGAACTTGTTATCTGTTTTAGTACCAGATAAAACTAATTTGGCAACATGGTGGAGTCTGATTAGAGCCTGTAGGTGAGGTAAGCAAGCTATGAATAGGTTGAGATGCCTCTTAACCAAGCTAACACATCTCAAAAATTACACTTCTATATACCCAAATATGTTAAAAAATTTACAAATAGAGGTGTAATCTGCATCTTTAGGCACTTTGTATTGGGTTTGACTTTCAGCTATGATGTTTGTCTCTTAGTTTGTTTTGAGAATATAATGTTTAATTCTGCAGAGCAAAAGAACCTTTGACCAGAGACAGGTGTGTTGAATTTCACCTTTATTTCAGGTGGAAAACAGGGTTTAGTTGAACAAAAAACTGCTTCTGACTGTCTGTCAGATGGACTTCAACATTTTTCAATATATAACAAGTGGGAAAGGACCTCAAATTATAGCTGTTAAAATGCTAAACAAATCACAAACCAAGTAGAATTTAGATGACGGATAGTGTCAGCTTGCCAACCCTGTTTACAGCACTGTGCAGAGTTTGCAAAGTAAGTGCATCCAGCCTTCCCCAGCATCACCTGGCAGATATTTTCCACACAAATAATTATAGGTGGCATGTCGAAAAGTGCTTAAAATCCTAAAAATGGAAATCTCAAATTATGTGCATCTTAATGTATCCTAATAATAAACAGAGCTGGTTTGTACTGGTTTTACTGGGATGTTTTTCCTGCATCAGCCCAGATAGAGTAAGGAATGTATTTCAGCTACAACCTCTAAGCCCTCGCTTTTTTACTTACCAGTGTATTTTAGTGATCTGTTAATTATTTGTATTTGATTTTCTTTTATTATAAAACTTGATACTAACAATATTGATAATAGTTTAATCTTAAATAGACCAGTAACAAAAATAAAAATGTGGGACAATACAACTCTGACTGCAGACATAATACATCACTTTCTCACTCACAATACATCAGTCCACCAACCTGTCTATGATTAAAACTACAGGCAATTGGCGAAGTAACATAAAAATTATGATAAATTTTAAATATCTAACACTAATAAATATTTTTTTAATCCTGTTATTGAAAAGCAATTCTAATAATCTCTTGACAAGCTTGATTGTAATAAACATTTATTACAAACATATCCTGTTGCATACTTCCCTACCGTAATGCAATGCCCTTTTGATCACAGCCGTGCCATAAAATGGCAACATCCTCATCAACAAGCCCGTAACTGTTGCTGAAAGAGCACAACCATGTTTGCAGAATGTCAGGGGAATCACAACATCCAGATGTGATCCCAGCTGTGAATTTTAATGGCGTAGCTGAAGCCGAAGCTCCCATAGCGGCCGTGTGCCTGCTGCAAGCAAGAAAAGACTGAGAGCCCATTTGATAATGTAAATCATCAACTCAGCTAGTGATTTGCATTGACTCAGCGGTGATGGATGGACTCGAAAACAAGTGTATGAAAAACATCACTGCAGGACATCTTTGCACAATTTTTCCATCCATTTTTTTTGAGTGTACACTGTGAAAATCAGCTCTCTGCACACAACACTAAGTTTTCAGATGGATGAAAGAGTTCTACCATCAACCAAAGTAGCTTCAGGCCAGGTTGAAATCATAACCATGATTGACTAATGTTTATGGATTTCTTGTGTGTGTGTGTGTGTGTGTGTGTGTGTGTGTGTGTGTGTGTGTGTGTGTGTGTGTGTGTGTGTGTGTGTGTGTAGTTGGGTGGGGGCTATCTGTGACTGTTTTTCTTAAAAAAAAGGAACGAGACTGGGGAACAGAGACTCAGAGAGAGAAGCAGCGAGTCTCTGTGGAGTTGTTTTGGTCATGGTGCTTGAGCACTCTGATTAATGCTCATAGAGAGACACCAGATGGAGAGAGAGAGAAAGAGAGAGAGAATGAAAGGGTAGAGGAGGAAATTTGGGGAGAAGAGTACCGTGGAAGAAGATGATCACAGGGAGGGAGAGAGAAAAGGGCGGACAGAGGCAGGAGGTGGAGAGAAAAAAAAAAGATTAGACTTAACACATGGAGATGATGAAAAGAAAGAATGAGAAACTGAAATTACACACTGAAAAAAGAGGATTCTTCTCTGGGTTTTGGTCATGACATTGTCTCTTAACAGTAATAACTCAGGTTTGTTGAAGTCCAAATAAAATCACAAATAGAGGCAAAGAATCATATATTTGAATGTATTTTTATTATTATTTTATTTTTATGATTGAAAGACACAAAAACAGAGATATCAGAAATGCTCCTTTAGCCTCCAAGCCTGAGAGTGGGTGGACATAAAGCGTTTCATTATCACTGGTATTTAGGAATAAGGATCACAACATTTAGATAAGGTTTCTTTAAGATGTTTAATGTGTTGACAATCTAATTAGCTATTTAGCCTGCAAGTTTGATTAATCACTCATGCAACAATCCAAAGTGCAGGAAAAGGCATCTGTCTTTTGGTGGCACAGATATTGGTTAGAAAGCTAACATGGATTGCAGTTCAAAGTCATGTCCTCAAAATATAAATCTGCATCAACTTCTTTCAAGAATGTAATGCTACGTCATCGGTCGTCAAGACCATGTCAATTGCACATTTCTGGTAGACTTCTTTATGGCATCAATTCTGTATTTCTGCTAATTACCCGCCAATTGTAAAATGAGAGTTAGTAATAGAACTCCTTCAATAAATCATATTCTTATCATGAAAACTGACCTTCCTGCATTATATTTTGTCATCTCACCCATGCCTGAAGCAACATTTTGTATTTAATTTTTTTTAGAAAGGGCTGGTTTCAGTCTTTCATTTTTTTAAATGCATTTTTTTAAATCAGCTATATGCAAAGAAGTTATCAATTTTTTTTTAAGAGGAAGTATGTTTGCTGTATCAGAACCAAAACATCAGTTCAATCTTAGTTGGACTTTAAAATAACAAAACAGCAAAGGGAAAATAGAAGTGCTTTAACAGTGTTGGCTTTGAAGCTTTTCATTTTTAAAAAAAGACTTTTGTAAAGGGTGTATGCAAACTATTTGAGCATGATTCAACAAAGAGCATCTGCAAAAAGGTTCATTATTGCACCAAGATAGGGTACAAACCCAAAGAATTGTTTTTTTCAGTCAAGAGTCTACTGTAGTTGAAGATGTAACGTTTTCAGATGAGAGAATTTTGAAGGAGAGAGAAAAGAGCAGAGAGGTGTCAGGGGGTGGAATTTTGGTAGATGTGGCAGGGAAGAAGATGAGAAAAGAGGGTCTGGGCACAGGGGGATTACTCCAAGTGAGTGGGAGACAGGAATATAGAAAGACAGCGAGACAGCAGTGCTCCTTTTGATTTGTAGTAAAAAATTAAGAAGACAGACAGTTTCTGATGTTTGTAATGTACCAATTTAGGAGACATTTTTCCCAAATTATGGATATAAGAAATGGAAAACATGTTGGAAATATAGATTGTTTGCTCTAAAATGTTCATTTAACCGATAGATTCTTTCACAACCAACATGAGTAAATTGTCAATGCTGTCCAAACTGTTTGAAATGATGAAATGCAAAAAAATATTTGTGTACCAGTAAGCCTCTGCAATCCAGATTTACCTTACCTTCACTATTTGGTAAAGCTATAAAGACTTTTGCCCTTAGATGTGATCAGACCAAGTGGCAACCAACAACGCTTGAGGCTGAAGCCAATGTTGAAGTACCTTAAAGTGCAATGCCATCAACAGCCACTAGATGCTGGCTCCAAAAAATCCCTGGCTCCAGTTGACTCCCATTCAAAAAGGTGTTGACTTCTCTCTAGAAATACTAAGCTAATAATTGTTCAACCAGTCATTATGGTCTCAATTGCTAGATTTGGGCCCTTGAGTGTGCTAGTGGTCATTTTAGAAATTGTTGCTCTGTTGATGTCAGCCTTGTGGATGCTAATTGACAGCTAAAATTAGTCTGGCCTGTTGTCACAATATTTCAGAAAGTTAAATTTTACTCAATTGCAATACCTGGCATGTTACAGTAGCACAATTTAGAAAAAGCAGGTAACATTAGCAGAAGATGTTCCTAGTAAGCTTCTGTAAGCTAACGTGAAAGGCAACACCCCACACTCCTCATTTGGAAGATCTTGGCTCCAAACATAAAATATGGCACAGACCATAAACTGCAACTCTGGGTTTCAAACCGGCTCCAATGCAAACCAAGGTGTGTTGTCATTCCTCAATGCATCCATTTGCATTTACAGTCAATGGGTCATATGATACGGTGTACAACCAAGTTCATTTCAAGCAAGCCCCATGTCCAATGTCACGCCACTTTCGCCCTTTGCTCCCAACTGTCATAACTGACCTGGCCACTAGAGGTCCTCGTCTGCAAAGCGTAAACACAGGTCACGCCGCTGTTGTTTCGAGAACACTCTTGGTTTAGAATATGTTTTGTTACAACTTGGAATTAGCACTGAGATAGTGAAAGTGAGTGACAGAAACATTGACACTAAGAGAGGTGGACAGAACGTGAACGAGAGAGAGAGTGAGAGAAAAAGCCAAGGGGGAGAAGAGAGGGAGATGAAGATGGAGAGACAGAAACAGAGCAGAGAAACAGGGAAAGGGGGGGAGGGAAAGGAGAGCAGGAGATGCCAGCTATTAGTGTCAGACAGCATTGACCTTCATTTCAGCCAGAACCCTGTACAACATTCAGCACATATGGCTCCACTTAATGTGGCGAGACTTGAATTTGTGTGTGTGCGCGTATGCATCTGTGTGTATTTCTGTTTTTTGATTTACTCGTAGGAGTGTGACTATTAGTATGAGCGTGCATGCTTCCCTGTGTGTGTCTTTGATTTTGTTTACATGCTGATGTTTACTTGAGCGTCGATACGTGGATGTGTGTGCGGCTGTGTGTGTGTGTGTGTGCGTGCCTGTGAACACAGTGTGTATCTTAATTGGACTCCATTCAAGTGTTTAATTACTCATTAGAGATGCTGCAAAGCAATCTATACACCAGCTTTCCCCATTCACTCCCTCTGCCCTCTGTGACTTCCAACCCACAGAGGCTCAAACGCTTTGACCCAAACTACATGGATTAGTTCACCTCGTCAATCTGGATCAACCCATCCATATTAGATGAAGATCCTTAAGCCAGAGTGTGATGCTGGAGCGAGACAGACAGTTAATAAGTCAGTCAGCCAGTCAGTCAGTCAGTCAGTCAGTCAGTTTGACATTCAGGCCGTTTGTTGATGAGTAAGGTTAGTAGTAAGACAGTCCGTCAGATTGCTGGACACTCAGGCAGTCAGTTAATGAGCCAGTCAGTGGGCCACGCCTGATAGCCTTATGGCTGGCTGAATCAGTCAGTTACATGATCGTGTTGACACCCTGTCATTCACTCTGCCTGTTAATCTGTCAATCAGAAAGTGAAAAAACCCACAAGTGCCCTTGTAAGTAGTGCTTCACAAGTATAGATACAACAGATAATATTCATTAAATGTGACATATCATGTTTTTTATGGTTTTCTGTTATTTTCATATTGTTGCGATGTCGCACTTCTATGTTAAAATGGTCAAAGTTCCAAAACTTGAGGTGGAAGTATGTAAAAATGCTTCAGCGTGCTCTGAATGCTCCGTTTATCATGTTACATCCACTTCCTCCTCATGATGATGTCAGATTGTTTGTGAATGCTGTCCGTTCCAGCCTTTGTTTATGTAGCCTTTGTTATTAAAGTTGTTGTGAGTTGAGGATGCTGTTCACTCACAGGTTTCGAAACTGAATTTGGGCTCGAACATGTATAGATGTATTTGAGAAGTTTTCCATTTTAAATCAATTACTCAAATTGTTATTAATAATACTGTTTGTTTACATGGACTCTGGAAACTTCCAGAAGCTAACCCATCAGAACAGAGTGGGTTCGTCAGGAAGGGCCTTTATGAAAGCCGCAGCAATTCTAATCCAATAAACTTTTTGTCAAATTAAGTAAATATCTCCTCATGGTCCACTAGCTGTCTGCTCTGTGTGTGCACTGAAAACATATCCGATGTTCATACACAGCAGTGGCTCGGTAAATGGGCCTGTAAACACAGTGGCTAGGAGCGAGCCACGCAACACTACTCCAGCCAGTCAGCAGGGGGTGTTTGTGTTCGTGTGCAGGACAGGGGGAGGTCATCAGAGCAGCTGGCTGTGTGAGGACCATAGACTGTAAAAAGAAGGTGAGGACATGACAGTCTCCCATCTCCAACACCTGTTGAATGGTGAGAAAGGGCTGGTGAACTGGAGAGAGAAAGAGGCAGTTGCCTATTCACATAGAAAGTGATTTCTCATGGAACAAATATGCTTTCCATTTCATTATATGTATTAATCCACACTGAGTCCGAGCCAGTTTGATGGAGATCGCCCCACATTTTTAATGCTCCAAATCTGTTTGTGTTGAGTTTAGTAAAATGTAATCTGAGCAGTCTGCTGTGTCTGTGTTTTGGATTTTTTTTTTTATCGTATCAATGAACCAATACAAACACTGCTGATTCCTTCCCATGGAGCTGACTTGCAAACTTTTTTTTGGTTCAGTAAATTTCTGGTGTCAGTCAGCCTGGTGAAGGCAGTTTGTCCAGCCGTGTCCTCCCTGCTTCCCAGGAGTTGCTGCTGACAGACGGTTGCTTCTGTGGGCAGAGATGCTGAACGCAGGTCGAGTGAAAACTGGAGAGGCTGCAGAGAGGCAGAGAGTGTAGATGGACTGTTATGCTCAGGTGACACAAAATTCATTTTATGATAATGTAGGAGGAACAAAGGTGACTATACAGTTGACGCACTGCTCTGGATTCTGCCATATTTCTATTTGGTCATTGCTTTGGCAATGTACGTCCATAAATTTGGGGGATCAAAGCTTCTGAGGCTTTAAAGAACCAGGAGCTAGAACAGTCTGTTTCAGACAGAGGCTAAACTGAGAGGCAGCATAAACATTCAGGATAAGATAAAGAAGGGTTTATAACTGTAAATCATGCAAAGATATTCCAGTAGAGCCCCAGAATAAAAATATAGATCTGGAAATGTGCGGGACACGTCTACTTTAAAATTCACCAAAACAGTGATGGGAAATGGTCAAATGTGGATCAGAACAAATACAAATGAAAATACAAACATAAATAAATGATTGAATAAACAAACATAATCAGAGTACAGTGATACATTATGGAGTAGAGTTTTTCCAATAGTTGGGGTAACAGTTGAAGCATGATCCCCCCTTGTCTTGAGACTGAACTGTGTAACCTCTAACAACATTTGATGTGTTGTGTTGTGGTAGAGATGTGGGGTTAAAAGATCACAAATAACAGTGCCAGACCATGGAGGGCTTGGTTTTTTACAATTCTGCCCTTTGAGTGTTAAGATTCAAAATACGGGGTGCTCATGTTGACTGAGCACCAAGAGGGTCTCCCAGTCTGTAAAAAATATATAGTCATTAAAACTGCATCAGAAATTCTAGAGAATGCATAAGTATTCATGGAATGAAAAATAAATCACCCAGTTCGTCTCCCTTCTTTAAACATTGACTCTGTGGATACATGACATTTCTGCAGGGCACTGACACAAATCCTTTTCTGTCTTCGCCCCCCCACTCCCCCTTCCAACACCCTGTCTGCAATGAGATGAGAGATTCCTATTGGTGTGCTTGGACACCAGCCATCAGCTCCTTCTCACTTCGCTTTGGGCCAACCTTGTCGATACCAATACAGCCCCACTGCTGTTTACGCTGTTGACGGTGCCAAAGCCGGTACTGCGTGATGGTGAATGTCCCACAGAAAAGAAGGAGACTGATATAGGCATATCATGCACTCTGTCTGTCAGCTTGTCAGATGCGCCGTATGTGCCCGAGCTCTCATCTCATCTGTCTGACTAACTCGTCCTGCTTGTCCATCCATCAGTGGCTTTGTCACTCTATCTGTCTGGCTTTGGTTGTATCCTGTCCCTAGTTTTTTTTGTGTATATTTTAGCTACCACATCACCAAGGTGACAATGATCTTTCCAGGGGGTCTAGAGATTTTTTTTTCCCGACAAGGTTTGTTATGTTAATTCTGTCGGTGGGTGTCGGGTTGTATGTGTCTGTATGTATGATGTGGAGCATGTTTGTGTCTGGCAGTGTGTGAATTTGCCTGGGATTGGCAAAGGCGGCGTTTAATCCACAGGGGGTCTGAGTTGCCCGTCTTGAAGAAATACATAATAACCTTTCAGATGTGCTGAATGTCACCGTGGTGATCTATGGGCAACATTATTCAGAGTGACAGATGTGGAACTTGTCAAAACAACACAACTCGAGTTTGGCAATGTGTGCGTGGGTTTCGGTTGTTTTATCTTTCATGCTTGCTGCAGTGCACATACAGTACATTAACTAATGCATGTGTGTCATTTGCCTATTTCTTGTATTTATGAGCATGTGTTTATGGAGAATCAAGAGATAATTACATAATTAATAAACCTGTGTGTGTATTCATCTGTACACGTGTCTCATTGTATTATACTGTATGTGTTCATGTATCCTGTCAGTGTGTGTTATATGTGTTTGGTGTGTTTCAGTGTACAGTATATGTGCCCTAGTATTCTACAGTATATTTTTGTTTGTAGATGTGTGTTTCACCATATGTTTGTGTGGAGGGAGGTAACGTGTTTACTTTGCCCCACATACCTGAGCCTCAGCAGCAATACAGCGGGAGTCACAGGCAGAGATGACAGCATGAGAAAGGAGCACATCTCCTGCTGAGAGAGAAGCAGTTACAGAGTCTTAGGGAGCGGGTGATGGGTCTTTGTGTGTGTTAGCGGTGCGTGTGTGTGTGTGTGTGTGGAGTCATTTTTTAAGATGTGTAGGATTTAGTGGCATCTAGCGCAACGGCTTGGCAGATATGGAATGTAATATTCATACTGTAGGTATGTTTTAATTAGTGTATAATTGCTAGAAAATAAGAATTGTTGTGTTTTTGTTACCTTAGAATGAGCTCTTTATATCTACATAGGGAGCGGGTTCCCTTCCACTGGAGTCCACCATGTTGCACTGTCATGTTTCTACTGTAGCCCAAAACAAACAAACCAAACACTGGCTCTATAGCCTTCTTTTGCAAGTTTCATGGCCACCGTAGATTCGTCTACACAATTGGAAAGGGGGGTGGAGGGGAAGAGGAAATTGCAGGCAATGAGTATCATAACGACTCTAAAGAGGAGACAGCAATAACGTCAAAAGATGCTGATGTGCTCCTGGAGGGAAAGTGAGAGAAGATGCAGAAGAGGAAGAAAGGAGGGAGTCAGAGTGAGTAAATGAAGCTGAAGTGAGGGGAGATGAAGATTGAAGGAATAGGGAGAAAATGAGAAGAAAAGAGAGCAAAAGACAGGAGTAGATGAAGACGGAAGGATAGAAATGGGGAGTAAATGTGGAGTTAATTGGAGAGACATTGAAAGTGAGTGAAGCTGCAGCGCAGCAGACTGAGACAGCGATGTAACTGTGCTACTTATAGACACACACATCGTGAAAGCGCCTGCCAAAAAGGCAAATGAGGTGAAATTGTGCACTTCTCAAATGCTGAGCAAGAAATCTTGCATTTAAAAGACTGCACATTTTAATTTGGCTACCAGTGCCTTGAGTTGGCCGTGGTTTGGCAATGATTATGTGCACTCTCTTTGTGATGGTGGTATGTGGTGGAAAGCAAACTGGATGTTCATTACTGTCAACAGGAGAATAATAATAAAGTCAGTGCTGGCAGAAAATATCACCCGCTGTGCCTGCTGATAAAACTTGGCAAAAAAAGTTGAATTTTCTCGACTTTTTGCTTTCAGCTGGTGAAGCGAGGATAAATCAGATGTTTAAAAATTGAAAATCAATCCACACCTGATTCGTCAACCTGTTCTCTTTGAATCCTTTTCCAACTAGACAGGCGAGAGTGATGTGGTGAATGAGCAACTTTTTTTCTTCTTTTGACTGTCGAGGAGAATTAGAACTGATTTTACTGAGCTACTCCAACGCTTGACCTCCTCTTCATATACTGTAGAAAATGAGTTAAAGGTGCCCTGTGGAGTTTTCTTATAAACAAACTAAAGTTAAGTTTACATTCAATGTGTCTGACCAAGATCCAATAAACATCAATGTCAAAGTGGCAAAGTGCCTTTATTATCATTATATTGTGAACAATACAACACACAGCATACAGTATTTCCCTCCTCATAACATTTTTACAATTGCAGTTTTTTAAATTGTGATTTGTTTACATCCATGCCCAATCCAATCCATGTCTACTAACAAGGACTATATTCTTCACTGTCTATGACAGTATACTGCTGTCAATCAGCAGTATAGTTTCCAGGCAATGGCAGGATTTTAATCATACTGCAAACAACACTTTATAAATATTGTCCCATCATGCTACAAGTGGTGACAAATTCCACAGATTATAACTGGATATAATTTGATTTTTTTTTTTTGGTGAACCATTGAGTAACAAGTCTTGATTTGTTTTTATATTTTATCAACTGTGTGTATAAATGCTTTTGGTGGGTGGAACACATTTTTAAGGTCAGGGTCAGGCAAGCATCTGTGTGGGAAAAAAGCAAGCATAAATTGACAGCTGCACTCACAGTTACTAGATCATTTAAAACAACTGTTTCTTCTGCATATAAAAAACATATAATATAACCCATACTGGACTACTGCATGGGCTTTAGTTTGTTGTTTACTGTAAAGAGCAGTTTTTCACTGTTTGCATAGATGCGAGGATGCCTTTGTAAGTCAAATCATTGCACCATTACATTTTTTGAGAGCTTGCATATTTAAGTTTGTGGACAACCTCTCATTTTCTTTTGAACCTCTCTTTAACCAAAATCTCACTGGCGAATTTGAAGCAGTTTGGTTGATTGACACACCGCACCAAGAGCAGAGTTTTTTCAGTCCACAGCGTGAATGCCACATTAGCAAGAGTGACAGAGAGAGAGATCAAGTGAAGCTGGGGAAAAAGAAAAAGCTATGGATGAAGAGAGGGGTGACATTAGTGGGAGCGAGAGAAAGAGAGAGAGAATGGGAGAGAGAGAGAGCGAAGAATCCTTTGATGTTTGTTGGTTGATCCGGCCTGCTGTTTAGGACGCAGGCAGGTATGGTAAACATCTGAGGCTTCTTCAACCAGGAAGCTTTGATCACAGCCATGCTGAGGGATGATGTTGATGACTCAGTGGTGCCAGAATACTAAGGAGTGGCCATTACACAAATACACACACACACACACACACACATACACACACATACACACACATATTACTGTACGACGCAGAGATTCTTGCATCATAGGACACACAGACATGCTTTCATTTTTCTCCTCTCTTTCTTAATCTTTCATTTCAACTTTTAAACTTCTTCACTTTCTTTTTTTATTCTGACTTGTGTGCCCAACACCATAAAACCCTTTTACACACATTCTTTTCCACTCATTGTGGTCCAAGCCTCAGAATGAGCCGTTTACATCCAGATGAGAGGCAACAGCCAAAAGTCAAGTCCTTCAGCTGCATCTGACTAACCCCACCAGACAATTCAATTGCTTTGAGAAACTGAGGAGAATCTGTGAGACATCAGGGGATTAGTAATGAAGCAAACCATCATATCATATTGCTCAGGTTTACACACAGTCAATATTAAAAAGAAATGGCTTGAAGGGGCAGAACAAAAAAGCTGAAAAGACCATGAACTGAACAACATGAACCTAAACAACAGCCTGCTTTGCCGGCACATTTTAAGAGTCTTGAAAGCAGAAAGAAAATAGGATAACATTTTGAAGATCTATTGTCTCTTTCTAGGCATCCCTGAACCTAATTATCAAGTTTTCCTCCCTTTTTTTCTTTTTGATAGTGGAAATTATATTGACAGTCAATACCCCAGAAATAAAAAAAAAAAAGTTATCTTTCTCTGGAAATGAAAGATAATCAAGTTTTATCACCCGGAAAATAAGAAGTGCATTCACTATTTCGTGTCCCAGTGATAAGAGTGTACACAGAATGAGTAAAAGGATTAGTGGAACTTTTGTAATTTTGCTTGTACTTTATTGGAAGCTACCTTAAAGCCCCTATGTCTAGACTGTTTATATCATTGTATTAGAGCAACTGTGGAATAATTATGATGGGGTAAGTTTTGAGAACTTTTTTTTTTTTGGGGGGGGGGGGGGTCGTTGTCAAGAATCATCAGATGTCAGAAACATCTTACATGTCTTTGACTGTTAAATTATGGTTCAAGAGATTTCAGTCACTCTGTCATGATATTAGAGGAGTACATTATCTTACTGAGATGATGAGATAAGATGAAGTTATTACTCTATTACACTGTTAATTGTTGAAGCTACTATAGTCAGTGTTGCTATATTTAATGGATGTGAATGGGTTTATTTGTACCAACCAACTGCAGATCCCCTCAGCTTTAAATCAGTTTAACATATTTTGGCTCATTATTTTGCTTTTCTGGCCTGTAATTATACTGTCACTGCTCTCATCAGCCTTTTTTGCAGAAAAAAAAAAATACAGGTATATATATCAAGAAACAAAAAAGCAGTCAAATTACAAGTTTCCAAAATCTACATCCTAACTTAAGAGCAAGCCAATTATTCAGGAATTTAGCCATATAGGAATTTCAAGCTAATCACATTTAAAGGTGCAGTGTGTAATATTTAGTGATATCTGAAAGGGAATATTATATATGATGTTCATAAGTATGTTTTAATTGGTGTGTAATCACCTGAAAATGAGAATTGATGTGTTTTTTTGTTAGCTTAGAATGAACCCTTTATATCTACATAGGGAGTGGGTCCTCTTCCATGGAGGCCACCATGTTGCACCACCATGTTTCTACAGTAGCCTAGAACAGACTAAACGAACACTGGCTCAAGAGAGAGGATCTTTTGTGTTTTTCTCAAGTTTCCTACACTTTTGAAAAATGTAACTAGATGCCACTTAGTCCTAGACACTGGTCCTTTAAGGAGTAATTTTACACCTGGCTAAAAAGCATCATTCTGCTGTCCTCTCTGGTTGAAAGTTTTAAGTCTGGGTTGGGTGTTGTCAAAAGTGTGCTCTGCTGTAGCTCTTACTGCACCCAAGGGTGACGCTATGGTGTACTGATGCACCCCAGAGTACACTTCTACATCACTGCAGCAAGGTGAGAAGTTCAAGTTGCTTAAAATAATATTTTCAGGGGGTGTTGATTTATTCTTCAATAACACCATAATCATAAGAATTCATAATTTTTAATATATGTCAATTTTTTGCCCTCGCCAATTGTATTATGACAGTTTCATGCAAATTTTTAGAATAAAGTATTAGACAATATTGTAATGTCTGTAATAGTTTTAATGGGACTAAGCAATGCAGGTACCAACACATATGTATGCACATTGACAAAACGGCCCAGCAACAACACACACACACACACACACACACAGTTCTGGGGGAAAGAGACTTGCCGTCAGTGTGAGTGCATTCCCATGTCTTTTTGTGCGGTGCAGTGTGTGTGTTTAATTCCAAATGACACACAGCTTAAGACGTAACACACACACACACACACACATACAGTACACACACACACACACACACACACACACACACACACACACACACACACACACACACACACACACACACACACACACTCGTCCACACATAACTGCACACAAACATGTACTGCTTAGCAAATCGGAGTGCAGTGGCACACACCTGCACACACACACACACATACACACCTGCTGCACACATAGTTTCCTCTTGCCTGGGCATATTAGAAATGCAGACAGTGTCACAGGAGTAGGGCAGGGCGCTGAGTAGCTTAATACAACCTAATGTATCCTGGCACATTAGCCCTTTCTTGGATTTAGCATCCTCACCCATCGAGAGCCACTTTACCAAGCTACCATTTAACTAACCATACATGCACACGCGCACACACACACACACACACACACACACACACACACACACACACACACACACACACACTATACCCAGGCATGCAACCAGACACACAAATGCAAACGCACCTCATCGTATGCCTAAACACTCAAATGGTAGTCATCCATAAATGTATCAGCGCCCAATCAATAGGCAAAGCACATTTGTCTCAGTTGGAAAACCACAGTGGTACAAATTGAAATGAAAGACAGAAAAACTCCTCCTCCATCTGCTCCTCCTCCAGCTGGCCTATTCCTCTTCTTCTGCTCTCCGTCGACTTCTCTTCTGTCTTCTGTTTAACTCTCATTTCATGCAATCTCATTATTCCCCTCTCAGTCTCCTTCGTCCTCTTCTTTTTGTCCTCATTTGACATGTATCTCCATTCCTCCCCTACCTTTTCTCTCTTTGTCTCACTCCCTCTTTTCCTCCATTTTCACTCCTTTTTTTATTGTCATTCTGTGCATCTCTCCCTCTGTTTCTCTCTCTGTCTTTTCCCCTTTAGTTGTTAATCAGAGTTGATTGGGAGCAGAGAGAGCTGAGAGGAGCTCCCCAGTGGATCAATGCCTCTAAATGATCTGTTCAAGGATCCCTTTAGAACCTGCAAAACTCGCTCTGATAGGGCACTGAAGCATGAAGGCACTCATTTCACATCTAACTCACTTCCTGATTTGCCCTCTGGGAGAGAGATAGGACTGCCGTTATAGGGATAATTTGTCCCAAAGCTAAATATCTCACTAACCAAAAGTACTTAGACCAAAATGTCTTCATTCCAGGCAATCAATTACTGCCAAGGTGAGGGGGAAAATGATGAATTTGTTTAAAATGCTCAATCTGTGTGTGAGCCATCTGAGACGTCGAGATTCCCCGACAACTGGTTCTGTTTATGCTTATTTGATTGAAGATATTTTCCTGTGTCTCAAATTTACAGAGCGTCAAGATGCCATATTTTATCATGTGCAGCAGCTGAATTGTAAATGTATTTGGCGTGGTACATTTGAAATTAAATCTATCGTAGTCATGGTGAGTGATGATATTAATGACGAGCACCAGAAGAAGAACGCAGACACACATATGAACATGCACACAAAGAGATTTGATATTACTCTAAGATATGGCATCAATTTTAAAAAGGTTTTGAAATGTTAGATGCTTTACCAGAGACTGTCTCAAAGTGAACTTGAATTTTGAATTACTGCGGGCTGTTAAAGATGCAAAAACAAAGTCATACCCTTGGGAGATATTATTTATGGAGTGCTAATTAATAAAATATCTAAAATATCAAATATTCAAAAAATACTGCTGTATTGTATTCTCTTACAGACGGTTGCAGATACAAAAGAACAATTGTTCATAAAACGTAGTTGTTGTGTATTTTAAGACCAGTGGTTAAACAAATACTACAGTTGTGTTTGGGTGTTAGACGTAAATATTGATTGAACTATATTAGAGTTGCAGCGATTGGTTGATTAATTATTTGCCAACTCTTAAATGAAAAGCCATGAATTTTGATAACTTATTAATCATTTGGAGTCATTCTTTAAGAAAAAAAATGTCCAAATTCTTTGGTTGCAGCTTCTCAAATGTGAATATTTCCTGGTTTCTGTTACATTCAACAGAATGTCTTTGAGTTGTGGACTGTAGGTCAGGCAAAAATATAACATCTTGGGCTTTGGGAGACAGTATTTGTCTGGTATGGTCTCATACTGGGGCTTAGGTATGCATTTATGTTATATAGGTATGCATTTATGTTATATAGGTATGCATTTATGTTATATTGTAATTGTAATGTAATTGGTTGTATTTATTTTAACATGGACCCCAGGAAGAGTAGCTGTTGCCTGGGTAACAGCTAATGGGGATCCAAATAAACTAAACTAAACTATATATGTTTAGCATATTGAACTAAGATTATTTTAAAGGATGGGTCTGGTGATATTCTAATATATAACCTACTATAGTGCTACTATTAAGTATTATCTGTGTCTCTCCTGTACCATAAACCTCCACTGTTTTTCAAAAACTGTTAAAAACACATAAATGAGCCACACTATTGCACTATTGAGTGACATGTTTCTTCATTACAGTAAACATGGGTGATGTAGTGTAACTTGATCTGACACACTGTTCTGCCTCCATAAACACCAGCTTAGAGTGCCAAATATGTATTAATCCACAACTGAAAATCCCCAACAAAGTTTGTTACAACCTGGAGAATTATTCTGCCTCTTTCAAAATGTATTTATTTAGCCTTTTTCCTTCAATAGGAACAAATGTGTTTCTGGGCTTGAGTGTGAAAGACAAGCTAGTAGGACAGTATTGAGAGAATGACTAACATATTATTGGTTTCATGGGATTTGTTGACAGTAAGAAACATATAGAACGGTGCCAGCCTCAAATGGTTTCCCTCCAATGATTTCAAGATTGTACACAACAGTTCAGCTCACATACTGTATAAGAAAAACTGCCAACAAACCAAAACATAAAGGAGCCTGTATTATGAAGGAAAAAAATGCAGCCATATGTTTTTAATGTTTTATAACCGTTTTGCGGAGGCGATTGGAAAGGGATCAAACATCAACTGAATTCAAGCACCACCTTATGTATTTCCATGTGTTACCTGAAGGTATTTCACAGGCTGTTTGTCTCAGTGCCAGATGGAGAAACACAGCAATGAAGAATGCCACAGTATATACACTCTACAACATGTAATGTTTCTTCTTCAGTAACCTCTGACCCACTTCTATTCATCATGCCAACCTCAGTGATCCGCATGTCTATAGAACTAAGTGGACATTCACCACAGCCGCCTCGATACGCTGCTTCAGGCAGTGGGATAATAATGTGTGCTCTACCATCACATGACCCACTTCTCTAGAGTATCATACCAGTACACTCATCTAAGCACTCTGACTGGAAAGAAAAGCCTATATTCCAAACATGCTAATAATCCCCATGAAGCATAACTCGCTGAGCTCTATTAAAATGGAATTGGTTACTATGCAAAATTCAGCCGTAAGCGGAGAGATAATTATTGATTTTTTTTTTCCTTCTTTTGTTTATCAAATCAGTAAAGAACACCCTCCAGGATGTTTCTATTGCAAATTGCCATCACTCAGGTGGTTTAAAGACTCTCCATCAGAAAGCCTTTGTGGGCGTGTCCTTGAGCAAACTGGAGGGTTGCTGTTTTGTTGCTGGCTGTAACCTCTGATCTCTCTTTTGGTGCAAACACAAGAAACCTGCTAACAGGGATCATTCAATCATTTCATAATTATGATACGCAGCATGGACTCTCATTGATTGCAGTATCCTTTATGCTGTGCAGTCAAACAGAAAGCGGTAAATATTCATAGTTTTGAAGAGGATGTATAGTGTTTTCTCTAAATATATGGCTCATACTATCTCATTTTACCTCAGTAAACTATTCTCCTAGCCCTGTAACCACACGTATTCTCGAGTCAATCTGTAATTATTTTTATTGATGAAGAAATTTAAATGTATTGTTTCCTCTGTGTCTTGCAGGTTCTGGCACGGAGAGTACAGGGTGGCAGTGAACATCAATGACTATCTGGACATCTACTGTCCCTACTATGAGGGCCCTCCGTCCCATGGGCGCATGGAGCGCTACATCCTCTTCATGGTCAACCAGGAGGGCTACACTTCCTGCCAGCACCGGATGCGTGGCTTCAAGCGCTGGGAGTGCAACCGTCCCAGCGGTCCTGATGGACCCCTGCGCTTCTCAGAGAAGTTCCAGCTCTTCACCCCCTTCTCCCTGGGCTTTGAGTTCAGGCCTGGACACGAGTACTACTACATCTGTAGGTTATTAGTGAGGTTGTGTGTGTTGCTGTGTGTGTGGTGGCAGATTGTGTCTGCAGTTAAAGGATGTTTGTTTATCTGTTTGTTGTGTGTGTGTGTGTGTGTGTGTGTGTGTGTGTGTGTGTGTGTGTGTGTGTTTGTGTTGTCCACGCTACTGCTCAATATGCATTTATAAATGATATGTAAATATGCAATCAACAGAAGTTGATTGAGTTCTCAAACACAGCCCACGATCATGCACCCACAGGTGTGCATAAATACACCTTTCATCTCTCAATCTCTCCCCCTACTCTCTCACTTTCTTTATTTCTCACTGCTTCTGTCTAGATCATAAATGGTGTGCTCAGCAAAGTGGTAAAAATGTCACTAGGCGTAGTTTTTAATCATTTTTATATTAGCTGTATTGATGTTTTTCCTCACTTCAACAAGTCATGTATTAGTATCACAGATGGGCTGTGCCCCCTGAGACTGTTTTTCTGAACAGAGTTAAAAAGCTATCATTCTCCCACCAGGCATGGACAAATAGTAGCTTCAAATTACTCTTAAACATTGTTTTCAGCTGCTCGCTGTGCCAGATGGGTGTGATAGATTTACTGCATCCGGGCAGTTTAGTGCAAGATCAGTTGGTAATAACAGAAAAGCACATTAAATTGACTTTCAAAAGCTTTCCTGTCAATGTCCAAACTTTCAGACACAACACAGAAAAATGCTACTTTTTCTGTTTGGAAGCTGCATGAGACAGCAGGCTTTTGACTAGATTGCCTTTTTAGATCCCCATACCAGGCAGGCAAATATGCAGAAAGCAATGAGTAGCTCTTCCCAAGTCTAAAAACTGTAACTGGAAATGTAATAAACAGAGTTGGAACTATCTGTACTTACATAGATACAGTTGAGATTTTTAAAATACACATTTGTTCATAAGATATTTCCCCAAAATGCTTTGTAACAACTAATTTGTAAGTATTACAGTTAGGTGCGATTTATTCAATAATTACTCAAATAATCCCATTAGTTATTTCTTAATTGACTTGTATGGTATCTTGTTAAGACTTTGTCCAAGATGATGATTCTACTTTAGAGCAGCATTTCTGTCACTATAGAGCTTGACATGGGTCTCTTCACTTCTCCCTGTGTTACTGCAGCACAGTCGGCTAAATAGTGATCTTAGCCTTTGGAGTTGCTACATTCTCACCATGACCCCTGATGAGATGATGGTGTCAGGTTGGCGTGCAAATGCGACAGATTAGTTTGTCAAGTTGTTTTTGCCCATGGATAGTAATTCTGACCCAACAGTGATATTCTCTCTGTTCAGACACCAGTAAGAGCAATCAGCAAAGGCAAAAAAAAATATGTTCCCTGCAGATTTTGTCACAAGTTGGAATTGAATTTGCCATAGAGTTGCTTTGTTTCGATATTGTAGCACAGTAACACAATTTTGTCATGTAATTTAATCACTGAAATTCAAAATATAATGCATTGTACCATTGCATTACAGGGAAAAGAAACAAGATTAAAGTGACACAATTTGACAGCTGATAAAGTAGCTTTTAAAAAAATGTGTTTGCAAATATTTCTTTGCCCGAGTCTGGTGTCTGCACTGTCACAAAGACACAGCAGGTGAGAGTCAGAGAGCTAAAGAGGCAAAGATAACTGCCAACCGATGTCCTACTGCACTTTTCCCAGTCGGCTAACACACACACACAAACACACTCTTTTGTTTTCAGTCTCATGTAAGGATGGACAGGGCCCCTCCAGAGTTGTATAGTTGCTGACTATAGTATTGTGTTTCTGGGACCCCTGAGGGCAGTGTGTGTTCCACAAGACTGGTGTGTGTGTATGTGTGTGTTGTTGGGGGGGTGGGTTGGTTGTGGGGTCAGTTGTCAAGTGATTGTGAGTCCGTGAAAGGCCATGTCCATCATCTTGACTGACAACCACACACACATTTTTGTCTCTCGCTGTCTCTCACATGCATAGATGAACACACACACACAGGGTCACACACACATGCACTTTAACTATCCAGCCCTTCCGATATGTGTGTGTGTATGTGTGTGTATATTTGTGTGTATGCATCTCCTCTCCACTGATAATCCTCGGAGTAAAACACCATCGATCTTAGATGGTGATTTGTGGCCGGACCGGTGTGAGCGTGCACCCGCGTGTGCACGTTTGTGTGTGTATTTGTCATGTGGTTGACATGTTGACAGGTCTGCTCCACCCCTTACTTCCCCCAGCTGCCATCTGATGAGGTTGAGTGATTTTCAATGGGTTTTCTGGAGACGATGGATTGTGGATGTGCTGGGAAACTGAAGCACTGGGAGAACCGATAAGACCTTTAAAAAAAAAAATGACAAAAGTGAAAATTGTTGGAGGGCACAGAGAAAAGGGAAGGGGATAAAGGAGAGGGGGGTATATATTTATCCACTTCTAGCCCCTTTGCCCTCGATGTTGCCATTGTTCAGTGAATCAGTAGGGAAGTCAAAACAAAGGCACACAACAGGAGAGAAGGCTCGATATCAGGTCGGCCGGGATTCATAGGAGACCACTATATACTTTCTCTGGACACTGTAAGGGGTGTAGATGGATGATTTAAAGAAGTTTGAGGCAAAGGAAGTGGGCTACAGGGAAGGGAGAAAAGGGTAGAAGAGGTGAAGGGCAGAAAGAAGGGTGGAGAGAGGAGTTATGGGCAGAAAGAGAGGGAGGAGAGGGCAGCAGAGGGGTCAGATTTATTTCCTGTGCGCCGTGGATCTTGATGATGGTCCTCTCTGGGGTCACTGTGGGCTCTAACTATACGGACTTCCTCAAGGGAGAAGGCCAATAGGTCTCCACACACGCTTCTGCAAGCATCAGTGTATGTGTACTTTCTTTTACACATCTGTGTGTGTGTGTGTGTGTGTGCATGTGTGTGTGTGTGTCTGTGTCTGCATGTGTAAGCGGTCAGAGCTGGTCACCATCTCCTTAAGGGTCTCCAGTTCTATTTCACATCAGAGTGAGGTGGGACTAAAACCCAGGTTCAATTTCATTTACTGTACTTTGAAGTTTGAATCACAGTAACTTTTTAACATTTTTCTCATTTTTTGGCATTCAGCCGGGGCAGCACAGTGGCTCAGTGGTTAGTACTGTCACCTCACGGCAAGAAGGACCCAGGTCTGTAGGGAATTTGCATGGATTTCCGTTCCCATTCCAAAGACATTCAAGTCAGGTCGATTTGAGAGTCACTATTTCCCTTAGGTATGAATGTGACTGTCACTGAATCCCACAGTGCGGGCTGATCCCTCATAGACTTGTTTACATTGCCTCAAGTCCTCAGTATGTTTACAGGAGTTCACAAGCTTGGGAGCATGGGTTTAAGAGAACTTAAAAGGACATAATATAAAAAATTCTCCAAATGCTTGAGGCAATAAATGCCATCAAGGAAGTAATAGGCTAATGATTACATTAATGTTAAATTAAAACAAATTATAGAGAGGTAACACAGAAAATACACTTCTGACTTTATAATTCCTACCCTTGCTATTTTTCAGGCAAGTCATCCTCCAGTGAACAGAGTTATTTTCACTGTGCCTGTGCGATATATAACTTACCTGGTTATATATTGCTCTCCCTACCATCCCATTAATAGGTGCTTTAAGTGATAGCACATTTCCAGGGGCCCGTAAGCCCCAGGTTCACTGAGTGTCAGTTAGTTTGAGGTATAATTGAAACTACTATAGATTTGTTTGAGACCAGGCACCACTAAATTACGCTATCAACTGAGAGGATGACAGTATGCTTTAACAGCATCCTGCATTATTACTTGGATGATTGGTTGGTGTTGTTCCTCATTATCAATAAATCCCAACCAATGATGTGCAGTCTCTCAATACTGTCTGACTTCTGCCATTACTGGGGCACTGAGTCCAAAGCCCAAACATATAGTTTCATTTTTAATAAATGTTAAACTGGGCGCTGTAGTTTTAACCATCACATAAGCAGGTGTAATCTGAGTAGTTGCTGGTGAATATTTTTGGCTGCAGATTAATACACATAGCACATCATTTATATTTTTAGCAGCAGGACAGTATATGACTCAATATAAACTACAATGCACATGTTTATGCCCATGTGGGACTATTATGACTAAGAACAATGGTGTAGTTTGTGTGTTTTCAATAGTTTTTGGAGAATGGTGGAGGTCTAGGTCACAGAGGAGTAAGGAGTAAGCTACATCACCCTTTGACTACACAGAAAATACTTGTTTGTAGGGTAAATAGTAAAAATATAAGTACCTGTATAGGGAGTCTTTTCCTTAAATGTGGAAATCTTGTCATTTTGAGGGGGCCTTGTGTCAAATCTTTGTTTTTAATTTGCTTACTTGTAGACAAAAGGATATATAAAGCAGTGAAGAGGGGATGAGAGAGTTAATACAAGCCCACATTTTGTTTTACCCCAGGGCCCGCAAGCAGGTCAAAACACTGTCTTTGTGACTCCTGGAGCCACCGACCACCTGATAATAAGCACCATGGCCCTCCCTTGGTGACAGAATAACATGGGGAAAAAAACTTTTATTAAATGTCCTCAATTACTTTACGAGTGCAATCAGCAGCACAAATCGCTTTATCTCTCCACTAATCTCTCCTTTCAATCTCTCTGCCTTTTACAGCGTCTCCTCATCCAAACCATGTGGGGCGGGCATGTCTAAAGCTGAAGGTGTATGTCAGACCTCCAGGTAAGTCACGCTCTAACTAAACACACACACTCACAAATACACACGCACACACACACACACACATTCACACACATTCACACGTACACACAAAGGTCCAGATTGGCTATCAAAGTAAAATTAGGGGGGAATAAGAGGTCTGATAGAATGCCCCGGCAACACTCTCTGCTCTGATTCACAGACCAGCCAGGCAACACTTTAACACCTTTACACACACGCTGAAAAGACACGCACACACAAACACACATACTGACACATTCACACATAAAAGAACACACAAGTGTGCATGGGTGAGCGCGCACAAGCACACAGGCACAAAGTGGCATACGCACTTCACATCAAATCACATCACATCACACTGGGTGTGAGCGAGACCTTCTGTCCTTGTAGAGAAAGAACAAAGTAGGCTGAAAGTGCTCTCTAAAAAATGTTACCAAACCTCAACATCACTCAACTCACTAGATTTGCTCATAAGAAATAAGAGAGCAATCTAATAATAAACCTATCGCATACAGTAGGAGTGTAATCTAATGGTAGACACTCCATAATTTTTAATAAAATTACCCTCATGCATCAGCCTTGTGGTAAAAGATAAAGCATGACTTTCTTGCTACACAATATGCTTTTTTCCGAGCAGCGGGCAGCCTGGTAAGATATACTCTTTTGAAAATAGCTTCTTCATAAATTGGCGTAGACAGAGTGCAGTGTTCACACAAGTGTGCCAGGCTGGCCTATGATTATGCCGTTTAAAAATAACTCAACAGAAGATTGGCATACATGGGGATCAGATTGCGGTAGGCATTACGCTACACTTGCGTTATCTTGAAAATCTACCTGTTCACCTTTTCAAAGGCAGATTCTACCTCATGAGTTTTCAGCCAAAGCCCGACTAAAGAATGAAACCTGGGTAGTAACATGTCTCCCCAGATAATGACACGGCTTTGAAGATCTTCGTAAAAGATGAGAGTCGGCCTTTGCAGCTTTCCAGGCTCAGATCGTTCCACATCTCACTAAGGAGGAAGGAAATTCTCTCCTCCTCCATAATTACTGAAAACATACATTCTATTATTCTGTCATTGCTGCTGCTCTTTTTTTTTGAGATTTTTCTTTTTTTGTGCATTTAAAGTAATCTGTCTGACATTGCAACTTCCATCTCATCTGTGAAATACTGTCACTAGAGTGAGCTCTGAGCAGTTGCACGTGTGGATGTGTGTATATGTATCTTTGCATGTGTGTGTGCATGTGTGTGTGTGTGTGTCAGCTGCTCCAGATTCCTAGTCTCTGTGATTAAACTGTAATTAGGTTGGTTAAACCCCCTGCAGAGCTCAGTTGCTGTCGCCAGTTCTCCTCCTCCCTTTCCTCATCCTTTTCTGCTGTCTTCCCTCTGCCTTTCCTCAGCTGTCGAAGGGTGCAAGATTTGTGGTTTGTCACTCTATTTCCACCACTTCCACCCCCCACCCCCCACCCCCAACAACCAATGGTTTCACTTGTCTATGCATTGTCATTCTGTAAATCCATTTCCTCGTTCATTCGCTTCGTTTTAGATTGTCTTGTCTTTGTATCTGTCTGTGTGTCCCTCCCAGTTCAGATGTTTTGTCGTTTTTCTTTTTTCTCATCTCTCTCTTTCAGATGGGTCGGGATATGATTCTCCAGAGCCCTTCCTGACTGATGGAGGTCCAAGCTGGAGGCCAGGGTCCATGGCCCTGTTATCTGTTCTGGCCTCACTGCTCCTGGGACTCTTCTCCTGGCTGTGACCCCTTTCCCCTCATCCTGGAGCTCCCACCCCATGGTCACTGGGCTGGGCTGGCTGTCCCTCTAAATCCACCACCCCTCAGGGAAGCCCTCTGTCTCCGACCCCCCTTCCTCCCTTTCCCACTTCCACCTCTATACGACCACCAACCACCCCCACTGCCAGCCCCCTCCATGGCCCAGCCACGGACACCCTTCTTAGGCCTGGCTGAGAGGGTCGGGTCTTGAGCTGTTTGAGAAGCGGCCCTTTTTCTGGTCTGGGTGAAACAGACGTGTTGCACCTCTCAGCTGATAAACACAAGGGAAATGTCTCTGCACTCATATCAGGGGGTCCTTTTGATTTGACTATTGACTCTTGGCCACTGATGGGGTAGATGTAGCCATGGCTATGATTAAACTTGTCGTTCCAATGCAATTCCTATCATCCAATCACGACGGGATGCATTAAGCGATAGGCCTGGATGCACAAAAATTGGATTTTTCTCACATTGCTATCCCATTCTCAAGGCAGGAATTGGAAGTGGCCAAGCTTGCATTGTAATTGGAATTCTATACTATCTGGATAATTTCCAACTGCAACCAGAATAAGAGCAAATGTACAGTGATGGAGAGGAGAAAAGTGGCTCGGCCCGTGCAGAAAAGAAAGGGGAAAACAATAAGGGCACAGATTTAAATACATAGGGCCGTGTGGGAAATGTAATATTATATGTGTTGATATTTTTCAGACCCGGTGTAGATTCATGGCAATGTGATATAAAAACAAAAAATACAGTTTGATTCTTTCTGAGACGCTCAGATGTCACGTCATAATGACAAGTATAACCATAGCCTGTTCCTGGGGGAGGGTGGGGTGGTGTGGGGGGTGTTCTGGGTGGGTTTGGTGAGGTGTATATTTTCAGGTGGGGTGTGTTTTGTCTTATTCATGTTTCTAAAACAAAGCATTTATCACAGCCTGGCCAGCACAGGCGTCTTCAGCACTGTCTAATGTCGATTGGGTCGGGTGACTTTTGGAACCATGACTTTCTCATGTATGAATGTACCACTGGTCACCCACCTCTTTGTCTTTCTGTATTATTATGACTGTGGTCACTTACAGTACCTTCTCTCGGACTGGCAGGACGAATGGGACAGGGATTTTGGGGGGGGGGGTGGGTGGAGGTAGGAGGGTGGGTATGGGCATGGGGTTGGGGATTTGGTGGGTGGGTGTGTGTGTAGAGGCTGAAGAAAGGATGAGCGGAGGACAGGTGAGAAAAGGAGGCGACACTCAAGTTGCATGACCACTGTGAAACCTTCAGATCAATCTTGTTTGTAATGATGATATATTTTTTCATGGGGAAAATGAGAAACACCCTGCTACCGCTCTCTTGCTCTCCCTGAGACTTTTCAGACATCAAAAGGAAAATTCAACCTCTCTCCTCACACAGTTTCTCCTGTCTGGCTTTCAGTCGTTGATGGATTAGCTTGTGCCAGGAGATAAATGGACCCACAGGGTGAAACTGACTGGAAATCAGCCCTCAGAGCCCAGGCCAGATCACTATGGACGTAAACACTGACTGAAGCTGGTCCTGGGTCTGAGGGTTAAACCAATAAGGGAAGCGCATAGACTGTGGCAAATGAGGCGAAGTGTGTGTGTGTGGTAGCATCACAAAAACACACATATGCGCATGCACACATACACACACACACACACACACACATACACATACACACACATGCAGTCTTTTGATAACGAGACTTTTCCTCTGAGACGGTGGGAGCATTCATGGACATGACTAAAAAGGGAACTGCACAAAGAGAGAGAGAGCAGAGGAGGGAGGAGGAGGAGGGAGAGAAAGTGTGTGTGTACCATGGGACTGAGACTTCTTTAATGTTGGGAAGTGAAAATAATGAGTAAGCACTGTGAACACACACACACACACACACATACATACTTACATACATGACGACCCATGTACAGATACGCACACACGTACAGACGTATGTAGAAAAGCACACGCAGATAATAGACCTTTACAAAGACATGGCATGCACATACACACATGTACACACACACACACACACATACACACACACACACACACAAACAAGGGGAAGCACTTCCTTCCCTGTTTCATCTTATTTTTGTAGCATTTAAAATCACTGTTAATTACTCCTGTGTGGGATGCAGTGATGGGGTATAGCCTGTGGAAGATTAAAAAAAAAAACATGTGTCTTCTCTTCTTCTATTCCACTGATGCTGTCCTTCTATCGTTCTTCTTCTCTGGTTTGTGATCCATGGTTGGTAGTGGTAGGATGCCTCCAGGTCTGAGCGTCATGTATGAGTTTGTCTCCTTTTCTGTTTGTGGTGTTTTTGTGGAAGCTGACCTTAGTCATTAAAGTCAGTCAGTCAAAAGTAAACACAGAAGTCAGAGCAAGGAGAGAAACACACAAATAAAGATTGTCTTTTTGTCTACTCAAAAAAATCAAGCCAAGTGAGTGGAATTTCTTCAGTGAAAATGTGAATTAATTTTCATTTGATGTTTTTCTTTTTTTTTTCCTCCCGCAAAGGGCAGATGATTGTATTCATTTATTAGACTGCACCTGGGTCTTTATTTTGCCCAGTCTATCTTCCTCTGACGTCAAAGTCTTTGGGACGGTGAGCATTGAGCTCTGCCAGTCAAAGCATGAAATTATTCAGATGAAATCACCCTCTCCGATCTTCAGCTGTATCTCCCTCAGCGATGTGACAGCTAATCTGAACTGCTGACAACATGGAGACTGAATAGTCTGATAGCCTTTCCTCTCTTGTTTCCATCAGATTTCTAGCAGGGTGGCCTACCAGTGAGGGAAAGTAACAAAGTGCATTCGAGTTCAGTACTGTAATTAACTGTAATTTTGACATACTTCTATTCCACTACATTTCAGAGGGAGGTTTATTGCATAGCTGTAGTTACATTTCTGATTATGATTCAACACAAAAACACATATGAAATACATTGTTCAAGATAGTGGTTCAAAGCCCTTTTTGTTTGTGACAATAAGCAGTATCTACAGCACATAAGGCCTATTGTTATATTTCAGATGCTTAAAAGTCAAAAATTACACCAAACAGACATATTTCCCCTCTAGACTTCTAAGATGTTTTCTTTTATGTAAGTATATTCCAGTATAAAAATATCCAATATTTAAAAAAAAAAAAAAAAAAAAAAAAAATCATACAGATAAGTGTGGAAGAAGTTTTTTCCTCTTTCCATGCACCATTAATCGCATCCCCCTGGACCCTAATGAACATCGGCGCATGTTTTTCTTGCTGTAATCATTCCCTCTGTTCATACTGCCCATTAAGAGATCCCTTCATAAGGCCTTTTTTCAATGTAAGTGATGAGGGACAAAACCCACAGCCCTCCTACCGTGCGAAAATGTATTTAAAAGTTTACCTCAAGCTAATATGAGACTCCATCCATCCAAATTAGTTGAATCAAGTCAATATATTTCAAAGTTACAGCCTTTTTAGAGCCAAATTCCCTCTTTTCGTTTCTATCCCTCATCCAGCTGAGCAGGAAAACACGGTCCATCGAAACACAGAGGGAACTTTTTACTAAAAAGTGTAACTGTGGAAGATATCCACTTTATTGGACGACCTCAGACTGCTGAAGCCTCATACATGATTCAAACTTTCAAATACATTTTTTCTCAGAACAAGGACTGATGATTTTATCTGTCTTTTACTTACATTGTGAGCACATTTTGACAGGGTCAGTATAAAGTGGAGGACTCCTTGCAATGAGGTAAACCTGTTAAAATCATTCATATGGGAATCTGACTATTGTTTTAAAAGACCTAATGTAGGATTTTGAATACAGGACTTATACCTGAGTACTATATACAGTAAGTTTGTACACACTTTGTCATTTCAGGGAATGGGAAGGTGTCTCCAAATTGTTTGACTGGTACTATATATAGAGAGTTACCCTGAAATTTAAAAGGTTCAACCCCCCTCCATAGCTGATATGTCAATCAAAAGTCATGTGTCCTTTGAGCTAGACATGAAACAATTACATGCTGATGATGTCTAAAAAAAAGTGAATATAAAATGTTTCCTCTCCTCTTTGAGCTCAATAGGTTTTCATTAGATCCAGACATGAATGGACAGACAATAGAAACTTTTCCCCATCGGGGGTTGTAAGGGCCAGTGCTAGCTTGAAACATTTATCAGCCCTATTTTAAAAGCGTTATTTGAAACCACTGACTCGTCTCTTTTCGCAGCGTGATGCAAAAAGAATATCAGAAACATTGTTTTGGGGGGAAAACTGAGGTGCATGAATAATAGATGAGCCCTGACTTTCCATGTTTGGCCCTCCTGTGCAAAGCAGGCTAATGGCTATCGATGTCTCTGGTTTCCATCAAATTGCTTCATATGAGAGCTCAATTCAAACAGAGAAAGAGTATATTCTAGTGAAAGCCGACGAGGGAATGAAATTATCTCTGAATATTGAGACGCACGCTTGGTCAGCCATTCTATGTCCTGACAAGTATTGGGTACCAGCTGAATTAGCCTCTAACATAAAATTAAACCTGATCAAGCAAAGGCCTCGAAACCTTCCCATGTCTCAATCCTTGTGAGAGGAAAGATGAATGTGTGATACAACTGGAGCAGTGCCAGAAAGGAACAGATGTGCTCCTTGAAATCATGAGAAACTAGTAATCTGGGCTATGTCACTGACACACATGCACACACACACACACATACACACACTTGCATTATATCCACACGTATTTTCCTCCAGATCTAATTAATCATTTGATTATTTAAGCTATTTTCATTGGCTGGCATACATGTGAAACAATAATTGGCAAGAATAAATTTGGCCTATATAATGTTGGTTTTAGCAACGGCCAAAAAGGAAGGCCAGAAAATACAGATGGCGACCCATCTCTGTTCTTTCGCTCTGCTCTGTTGCTTTTCCTCACTCTCACAGACACATTATTAGGCTATAGGCTAATCTATTCTCCTCTCTCCCCTGTACTTTTGTCTCCTCATATTCAACTAACAGGCATGATTTAGGAATTATGGAATTAGGGCAGCGCTCCCATCTCTATTAATGAGGAACGGCATGATGAAAGAGCTTGATCCTGAACGTGCCATCTGTAGTCACTATTACACATTCACTTAATCTCTCCTTCTCTCACTACCTTCTATTCTCTCTTCCTTCCCCCTTCCTTCCTTCCTCTCTCACTCACTCTCTCTCTCTATCTCCCTCTCTCTCTCTGACACACACATTTATACCTAGGTCATAATTACAGAGGAAATACTAATTCTTAGCTCTTCAAGCACTGTTGGATGTGGCGTGAAATGGTGAAATGGCACAGCAGGAAAGTTAACTGTGGACCACACACCAATGCATAGGCGCGCACACACACACACACACACAGGCATCCAGATGGACCGTGTGTTATTGCTGAATAATGCATACTATGTAGACTCTATAAAAGAAACATGGGCAGAGAGATCTGGGCACCACTCAGGAAACCAGTGGGCAGTTCGATGAGGGCAGCTCTGGAGCATCCCCTGTGCAAATTTGGAGATGTTACGAAATGTCCGGCTTGTAGGTATTTAGCTCTAGGTGACCCAATGGGGACAAATATTTAGCTGCAGTTAGAGGGAGGGGGGAAAAAACCTTGCCTTTTAGACACTGTCAGTTGATATGTTGGCTGGCACTATGCCCAGTGTCTTTGCAGTCACCTTGAATGGGCTTTTGTGGTTTAAACCATAAAACTTGGGAATTACACAGCAGATTCAATGCTAAGGGGCTCAGATTTCAGAACATCTCTCAGAAACGCTATGGAAAAATATCCAGCAGGCTGCCTTCATGTAAAATACTGAGAGAAAGGTGGAGGAGGGGGGTGGGGGAGGTCTGGGTGAAGGGTAAATGCTGCACTCATGTGGGGAAAATGAGCAGCGTCTCTTTCTCTCTGGAGTCATATGACAGGACATGCGTACCATCATGTGATGCGTTCAAGGGCTCGTCGAAAAGCTCCTTCATCTGAGAGTTACAGTTTGAAATACAACTACTCAAACCAAACGGTATTGAAGGGAGGATCTAATGCAATAGCTAAAACAAATTAAGTTTCATAAAAAGAGGCACAAATAAAAACATATTGCCATGATAATGATTTACTTGCCAAGTAACACAATTACATTAACCACATCTACAGTGATTAAAAGTAACCAAAAACATTTCATTTGTACCTTAACCTCTCACTGATATGAGGCTTATGCGAGACTTCAGCAGTCTGATTTAGCCATATCAGACCTTTAAGAGTTTGCTCAGGAGGACGTGTTACTGAAGAGTATTGCTGTTTTTAATAAAATCTTGCTTTAATGAGAAATCATTTCTCATCAACATCAATTTTAATAAAAAGTGTCTATACCAAATTTTGAACTATTAATGTAACAAACAAAAACACATGTCAATAGTGGGGGGAAAATTGAAGTTTATTTTCATTTGGGGACATCATTTGCAGGTGAAAAAAGATAATGAATCACAATTTATTTAAAATTGCAATAATATTGTATTGTGACACAAGTGTCGTGATAATATCGTATCGTGAATCCTCTGCTGATTCCCACCCCTAGTCAATAGATAGAGGTCAAATTTGATCCAGGACAGCATGTAAGGATTAAGCAAAACAACAAAAGGGCTTGGAGTTGTGGTATTTCTGACGGCACGTAAACGCACCAACCGACACACTTCGGACAGCTGCTGGAGCCACTGAAGGAATCCAGAAGTTACCCAGAGCCAAGTTCACAAAGCGTGAAAGAAGGAGGAGTTGTGAGTTTTTGGAAACAAGGAAGGCTAACAGTAAGTATTGACTACCTAGATAAACATCTCTGTCGTCCTTTTTTTCCTCCTAACATAGTTGTTTTTGGGTGTTGTCGTTGGGTAGTTGACAGGAAAGCGGAACTAGCGAGCTAGCACAGAGCAGCTAATTTAACGAGAGAGAGAGGGAGAGTTGTCCCGGATCCTGCTTTAACTTTATTTAATTACAACACTATTGAGAAACAGCAAGAGCATCTTGTCACACAATGTAAGGAAACTTATTAACCTGCTTTGACACGAGTTTTCTCTTGTGTTTCCTTCTTTATTGGTGTTTAAACGTGTTGTTTTTTTGAGGGGGGTTTCTGTGCCACACAACTTTGGTATCATGGGTGTGGGTGACTGCTGCTTTTCATTCAGGTCTTGGTTTCTCTTTCACCCCTAACGTCACCTGCTTTTTTTTGTAACTATTAATATCAAGTGACCGATGTTAAAAAGTTGCCAAGCACTGCCAACTTTCTTCTTTAGCTTGCGAGATAACCAAGGTCAGGTGTTTCTGTAGCTTCGCAGCGTTGCAATTTAAATGGGAAACACGCCGGAAATGATTAACTATCAGCTGTATTTCAACTTTTATGATTGGCAGCTGTGGTGAAGAAGTTTTTATCTACTTTTAATCATATACTCTACAAAATAAAAGCCTCACGGTATAAGTTTTTTATTTGTTTCCTTTTTCTCAGTATTATGTCATCATTCCCTGTGGTGTGTTTATATACACAGGTCAGCATTATCAGTCCACCACCTTGTCCAAAGCATACAAAGCACAACAGGACAGGACTGATGGTAAAAAAAGATCAAGAAGGAGGCTATACAGAAGGAGGAATAAATACATATCATGATAGGAATAAGCAAAAAGTGTGTGTGTGTGTGTGTGTGTGTGTGTGTGTGTGTGTCTGCAGTTTTAAAAAGCTGGAGAAACAGGTTTGGGTAGAAGAACAAGAAATGTGGTTCCCTGTAGGAGCTCTCTTTGCTTTGAACACTTGCTGTTTGGTGCGGTGAAGGGAGACAGCATGAGTGGGTACGTCCTTTTTTTGTTTGTTAGGCTTGTTAAATTATTCTTGTTGTGTTGTGGCTGTGTGAAGACATGGTGGTGTGGTGTCAGCTTTGTGAAACTTGATAAGTGTTTAAAAGTGTGCAATTGTAGGGCTTTAACCATATCAGGAACCAAAAAAAAAGTGTTTAGCATAAGTGTCACCCTTCTCATCGCTGAATCATGATGAAGGATGAATAAATATTGAGCTATAACATAGTGCTTTACTGACACATGTAATTGATCTTTTAAGTGTTGAATATATAATGAGTCGTTCTCATTCGGTGTTGCAGCTTTAAACTCACATCAGTGTCTAGCCAAGTCTAATAATCAGCTAAAAAAAAAAGGAGTCAAGCCTGTGTGTGTGAACCAAGTGCCCTCTTTCCACAAAAAAAAAGAAAAAAAAGATGCAGAGTCAACAACATTAAATCCTCTTGAGCTGCCCCGACAAGTAGACTATCCATTTTCTCTCCCACCTCCTCCTAGTTTTATGTTCCTCAGGATGTGTAGCTGCTGCAGATTTGGAAAGGGAAACTTTGTAAAGTTCAGGGGTTATTTTGCAAAACAGGAAAAATGTCATTTGAGGTCCAATAAGGAAAAGAGAAGCTCAGGAAGTAAGGAAGGAAGGAGAAAGAAGGGAGGAAAGAGTAAGCAAGTGTTTCCTTAATGTTGGTATGTTAAAAAAAAAAGAAAAAAACCTCTTGAGTTGGAATAAACAACAGTGCTCTGTGTGTTTATGGTTCAATGTCTCTCCCTCCTTCACAGAAAACAAGGTTAATTCTTTGCTTATGACTTCATGACTTTAATCTCATGTTACCTTTCAGTGCGTCCTGGACTGAGTCGAAGGCCGCTGCTTTAAATGCTATAAATCAGATCAGTAAACCACTCGGTGAGCTAGCTTTTTAAAACGTTAAAGATAACAATTATGCAACCAAAACAAAACTGTAATGGATCAACACGATGAAACCACACGTATTACTCAAGCTTTGTCCCCGCTAAGTGTTTCGGCTTGTCAAGTGTTGTTGTATTCATGAAATGAGAAACCATCCTGAGTCTTTGACAGCATTTGGAGCCACGTCCTCAGAGGAGAGCGCTGCTACAGTATTCTCTTTTTCTTATATTCCTCTTTCTTTCTTTTTCTTTCTTTTTTTTTTTAACAATCCCCCTTAACACACAGACACATTTTTATCTTCATCTGCTTTCATCTTCTGCACTTTGACTGAACTCTGTTGAAATCCATTTCTCCTTTGCAATGTGAGTGTTTCAAACTCAATCTAACAGTATCAAAAAAAGTGTAATTTCACAACGTTGAGGCTTTCAGTAAGTGATCAGCTTCAATAAACACTTCCTGCTACTTGTTCTGAGTAATATGGTAACACTTACTTGCGTTATGCCTGCTCAGCAGTCATACATATTGTGTAAGATCATGAAATATACATTTTTATATGAATGCAGAACCTGCACTGAGCTATTGGGGTTTTTTTGAACTACACTAGCCTGTCTGAAAGGAGCTATATAAATACAGTTTGATTGATATAACTCAGTATATATCACATTGTGAGAAGGATGTGACGATAAAATACCTTATTGTGGATCGTGATTTTAAAAAACACAAAAAGTTTATTGTGATTCATTTCCACTATCGCGATAATTGTGAAAATCCTCACTTAAGTAACTTGGAAAAACTGTCTAGCACAGCAACAGTGTATAGTCTTTTTTTAAATAGATTGATTTCCTGACTTATTGTGAATTTGCCAGTTATTCACTAAAACAATAAGTGATGCAGTAAAACTCTTAGCTATTTCTGTTTTTTTTTAAAAAGTAAATTTAAAATGATTCCTGTATGTTTTAGTGCCATTTAAGAGTTTTATACAGTTGCTGGGAAGCTCAAAACAACATTACAAAGTGTACAACACTTTTACAAAGCTTGAGACAAATGTACAAATAACACAATTTTCACGGAAAGGGAACGTACCAAATATCTGAAGTGATCAAATGTAAATATGTCTCAAGCTTTGTAAAAGTATTTCACACTTTGTAATGTTGTTTTGAACTTCCCAGACACCGTAGTTTAAAGCTTATTTTGACAACATTGTGACTTTAAATTCTTATATCGTCTCATGCCTGGTGACAAGTCACATGATCACTGTGCCTTTTGTACTGTAATGAACCTTATATAACCTCACATATTTTAAGTTGGTGCGATATATCTCCAGCTGTAAGAGAACCCTGATATCAAGACCATAAATATACCAGTGAGCATGTGAACTCCTAACATTATGGTTGCATTTAAAGATTCATATTTGGTGATATTTGTTTTTATGATTGACATGACATATATTGTAAATATTGAATCAGCTCATTTCACCTTTAAGGTTAATTGTTGCTAAAAGCACTTATAATGTTGACATGAGATGTAGAAACTCACCGTACTATCAGGCGGTATGTTTAATGATAGTTATATTAGCTTTAATCATGAAGCCCTGTTTTAAAGGCCTCAGCAATATAAACACACTCAAATGTCACATGCTTGACCTATTTCCTTTATTCATGAATTAATGGAGATATTTTGGTCCTTTCAGGAAATATTTACATAAAAGAGACATTAATAATGTCTGATATGATAAGTTCACCGTTCATGTTACTCAGTTAAAACAGTGAAATAATGTGTGTCACTTAATTCTGATGCAACTTTTTTAAAAACCAGAATAACAAACTTGCATTTTATAGTGATTTTTATCAGTGGAAGATAATGTAAGACAAACCTTTTCTAGCCTGTGGTGTTTGAGGTTTTAACTTTCCGCCAGTCATTTTATCTTGTTTTATTTTATTCATTTTGATACATGTAAGTTTTGTCAGTCGTTTAATCTACAGTTCCTAATGAGTAAATGAACTTTCCTATATAGTTTTTGTGTTGTAGCAAATCTTTAGTAATCTTTTCACCCTTCTGGCACTTACAACCATCAAATCTCATGATTCACATTTCCCTATCACAGCCTCCTTATCTGTTCCCTCAGCATTCATTCTGCTACCTTTACCGGAGCTAAGCTGTACACCAACAAGGAACTGCTCTAGGCTCCCAAAAACACGGTCTTGCTTCATCACTGAAACCGACTTTTGTTTCCTTTATCGGCAAAGTCTGCTGTATGTGAGCAGACTCTCGCCAATCCTCCAGTGGCAGGAAAATATCTGATTTGATTAGATTTTGCATCTTTTTCTTCCCTCTCCATATGAGTGACGGGAATATACATTTGGTATAGAGCAGTGAGCCCTGTGGGTACCATTTAAGTACCTGTGAGGCTTTATGTTCTGCTTTATGTTTACACCCTGTTTTACAAGAGGAAACATTTTGGATTTACTGTTAGTCATTGAAAAGGGATAAATGTCATTTTTCTGTGCTGTTTTGAGACACAAGCGGGACAGCTATTCAGTTGAGACACACATGGCATACAAAGGGATTAAAATTACAGAATTTTATTTAGTGCCACTGATTGTTTTCATCAAATCAAAGTCAATAATTTAATGATTAACTTGTCGAGTCTTTGTCAAAAAAATAATTAAAAACTCTCTTTTCAGAGTCCAAATTGCATTTTCTTGTTTGACCAGGAAACAAAGAAAGAAACGATTGAAATTTATCATAATTTGAGACAAAAGAGAGAAAAAAGCAAAAAGAAATATCACATTTCAGATGCTGAAATCAGCAAGTGTACTTTATCTTGGAAAAAATGTCCTTTAACTATTAAGTGGGGTAAAAAAAAAAATAGTGCGCTTATTGATATTAATTTATCTTAGAAATCATGTCAGCAGATAATTAACAAGAAGTTGCTGTACAGAAATACCAGATGTTGTTTGTTGGAGGTTATTTAGATATAGTGACTCTATTATGTAGTTTGATGTTTGTTTGTGTATTGTGTGTGTTTCTGTAAAATTCAGCAAACATATTGAAATCTTAGATATTAGTTTTGGCCTCAAATCCTAGTATCAGTCAGGCTATAGTGAAATAGATAAAAATAAAATATATAAAGAAGGTCAACTAATTGCTCCATTACTAATTGGAGTCTTTATGATACTTTATTCCCTCTCAAAGTTAATCCTCTTCACTCTTAGTCATCAGTGTTTGGTTTAACCCCTGCCTCTTTTTTCGCAGGCCGCAGAATATCGAGCTCGGTGCCACAGGAGGAGCCTCCAAACAGGACAACATGGACGACAGAGACAAAATGACGGTGGAAGATATGACCAAGAGGGCCAACGAAGTGACTGACGAGGTACTGAGTCACAGCCACAGAGTCCGTCTCACTCTGTCACTCTCTCATTGTCTGTCTTTCTGAGCAAGTGGCCTCTTTCTTAAAGTGATACTCCACCCAAAACTGTTTCAGTATCAGATGTCCTCAAACAATGAGTGTTAGGATGGATAATACTGAGCACACAGATGGACAGCGGAGGAGTGGAGACAGATGCTTTGATACTTTTTTCAGTAATGTTTTATTTTTTGGGTCACTCATTTTCAGATAATTATAATATTGGTCAATTAACTGCTTGTATAATTCAGAAATTCCTTTAGTGCAACAAGTGAGCCGAACATGCTAAAATGTGAAATGTGCATAAAGGCAAGCAAACAGTTCAACACATTTAGAGGATAATGTTTCCAATATTAAATAAATACTGAATAATTATTTACTTGGGTTTAAATGAGTTTAAATTAAGCACTAAAGGGAAAGCAATTTTCACAATAATTAGTCCCACATTACCGAAGCATTTCTAGGAAAAATCCTTTGGAAATTACAGACCTCTAGAATAAAGTGTTATTTTATTTATTTGCCTCTGTGAAAACATCACCACTGGAAGTCGTCGTTACTTAAATTACATGATTAATGAAACATTTAGTCGATTATCTGCACCGTTGCAGCTTTGAATGAATTTACATTTCTGTGTTTGCACTTCTGAGGAGCTTGTTTGCCCTCTTGCTGAGAGTCAAATTAGAAGATTGACACCACTCTTAATGTCAGTACATTATAATAAAGATAAAGCTAAGAGATGTTTAGCTTAGATTAGCATGAAGACTGGAAACAGGGGGAAATGGCTGGTTTGGTACGTCTAAAAGTTTTTTTGTTTTTTTTAAAGAATCCACCGCCCAGAACGTCCTAAAGCTCACTAATCAACACGCTTTATCTGGTTGGTTTAATCCAAACAAAAACAGACGCTAAGCTAAACGCCTGCTGGCTTTAGCTTCATATTTAGCATACAAACATGAGAGTGATATATGGCTTCTCATTTGAAAAAGCAAATAAGCTTATTTCCCCCCAAAAATGTGAAACTCTTCCTTATATGTCCACACTCAAAGTAAAACGTTTTAAAGCTTCAGTAGTGCAGATAATAACCGTATGTGTTCACTTAATCATGTAACTGGCGCATCAGTGTTATTGAAATATCTAATTTAATCGTAGCCACTGGTCAATTGAACGAGAATTAAAGGAGAATTAATCAAGATTTGGTATTATCATGAAGGAGTAATCGCTTTCCATATCCATGCTTTTTTTTTTTTAAATCAGCAAATTTTGGCATAATTGGAAAAAAAAAACATGAGTAAGAAAGACACAGCACACCAGCACATGTAATACTGGTGCAATAAAGCACTGGGAGCACTGGGAGAGCAGGAGCTGTGTGATTAGATTCATTGCACTCACAGTTGATAATTATGCCAGGCATTAATAGGAAGTGTGTAAGGCTTTACGCCTAATTTAGCCTGATAGCTCCCTTGCCCCTCTGTGGTTTTGACAGTTTGAATGTTGTCAGCTATATCTAAGGGTTTTATTATCAAGGAGATAATTGTTTAATCAGCACTCCAGGGCATCATATGATCAGCCATCTGATTGAAATGGAGGCAAATTAACGTACTGTAGCTGGTCCTGTAGTTATTCATTTCACATTCCTGTAATTTTAAATGTACTAATTATCATGTTGTGTTTTTCTCTCCTCTCTTTTCTCTTCGTATCGTGTTTTTCTCTCTCTCTCCCTCCCTCTCTCTCTTGCTGTGTGTTTGTGTGCTTTCTGACTTGACACCTGCAATTTTTCTATTTTTCTCTCTTTCTCTCCCTCTCTTGCTTCTGCTGCTGCTGCCTGTGGTTGACTGACATCTGTCTCGTTCTGAGCTAAAGGAGATCAAAGAGGGTCTCCTTTCTGCTAACGCTACTTTACAGCCTTGCTTTGGGTAACAATTCATACCTGAAACACTCAGAGGACGGCTGGCAGTGCATCAGGACGACATCTGAAACTTTAAATGATAAAGAAAGACTGACTTTAGGAAGGCTAACATGAAGCTGTCATACAATTTAAAGGTTTCCGGTACATAAAAATGGCTTCACACATTATTTTATGTATTATTAATATGATACTTCCTAAGCATCCTGGTTTACTGCAGCCTCTTAATACCTATAGTGTGTTTCATTCTTTTTTTGTGGTAGAATAACCCTTTATTTTTCTGTTAAAATCCCTCACATGTAGCTTTCTGGAACCTGCACGCTCCCCTTGCTTAACTGTACTCGTCTTTTGAGCCGCCGCAAACAAATGATTAAAAATACCACAACCATTGTCTGCATCTCAAAGATTTGTCACAACAACCCAATCTGGAGAATTTGGCTAAGAGTGCGATTTCGCCGGCTTAATTAGCCGAGTTCAAGGATTTTCAGGAGACATAATGTAATGTTTATCCACCCGAGTGATGTTCTGGCTAAGCCAACAGAAACCTGGCTGAGCTCGACACATCCGGCTCGCCAATTGCATGTTTGTCTATTTCTCAACTCACTGATTAATGTATTCACAGCAAACATAGCAGAGAGAGAATGAGAAGTCTCCACACTCTCTCTCTCTCTCTCTCTCTCTCTCTTATTAACAGTTCATTAGTGATGGCAACAAAGGAGTCATGCCCCAGAGACACTATCCTTGCTTCTCTCCTTGTGGATAGCCTGCTCTCCGTGCTGCACTTAACTATTAATAGAGACACTAAGATGTCGATCACCTGAACCGACCGCATTCCAGTTCACCGTCAGCACTTTTTTGTGTGTGTGTCTGCGTCGTGCTGCTTGATCGTTAACTTTTATGCCTTGCCCATGTCACCTGGTCAGAAAGAGTGACTCAACGTGAAAGTTTTATTTGCGTAGTTACATGACACAGTTTTAATGAGGCGTTTATTGTTGTGGACTGGATCATTTTCTAACTAGTTATTGAAGTTGATTGAAGTCTAATCATGTTTTATTTTGAAACTTTGGTGTAGTCAAGCATCATATCATGTAACAAAAAGGTAGGGCTAATGCTACAACTATTTTTATTATTAATATGTTACTTATTTTCCTCAATTAATCACCTGATGTGTCCGAAAATGTCATAAAATAGTTAAACAGTCAAATTTTGTCGAACCAACAGACCAAGTAATGAGTTGGGTTTTTTTTAAACGCAAATATACACATATTTTATACTGGAACCAATGATGAATAATAAATGGCTTATAATTTCAGCTCTGTGGTGGAAAGTAGAACTGGCTGATACACAACATATTATTTTCTTATTCAATAACTTCTGTTGATGGACATAAATATAATGTAATGCCATTTTTGGGGTATTGATTGTCACCTAAAACAAATAATTGAAACTGAAAAATCACCAGCAGTGTGGATATAATGACCAAGATACAATCACTGGTCGTTTCTCTAAACTTGAAGAATCAAATAAACTCTAAAGCTGAAACTGTGAGGTGAAATTAATCGAGTAATGTGTCAGTTATGAGATTTTCCTGCTTTTCTTTATCTCGTGATAATAATCTGAATAACGTTTAGTCTTGAGTTATTGGTCAAACAAAACAAGCGATCTGAATACATAATCATGTTTTTGCTATTTTCTGGTGTTTTATAAACCAAATAATTAATTGTGAAAGTAATCGTCAGGTTAAACAATAATTAAAATAAGCTATAAGAGCAGGAAAACAAATGTACCCTGTATCAGGATGTTATAATAAGTAGAATATGCAGTCTATTATAACAACATGGACAGGCACATGGAGAAAAAAAATCATTCAGACCGACGTAAATAATGAGAAACAAAGTGTAAAAAGTATTTCCAGGCACAGTGCAGACATACAATGATATGATCTTATAGCTTTACTCTGCGGCTTTACAGATTTGTTGCCATCCACTTTCATATCTTTATGAATATTAATAGTGTCGCTTCCTGCATGTTTTTTTTTCTTATCCTGAGCATCTTTCCATTCTCCTTATCCCTCTTATCTTCCGTCATCATCTTATTGTCTCCTTTTTAATTCCCGTCTGTTGTCTGTTCTCCTCCTTTCTGATCCGTCTGCCTCTTAAGGCAACATTCACACCTATCGATTGGTTTGTTCAGAATGACTCGAAGGACCAGATCCAGATAGACGATAAATGTAAAACCTTCTCTGGGTTTGACATTGGTCCATCTGTACCAACATAAATAAACTTTTTCCTCTCTCCTGGGAAAATGTATTAATACCTAAAATTCACAAAAAAATCATCAACCCTTTTTGTGGTCAAAATAAAATCAAAGGTGTGAATGCACTCCAAAAGCAGACCCTCATTATCTGTGTAAATTACTTTTTAGGTAAGAAATGTTCTCACTTCTCATTATTCACTAACACCTGTTTTTTTTTTTTGTCCCCCAGTCACTGGAAAGCACACGGAGGATGCTGCGGATGGCAGAGGAGGTGAGACTTTGACAATTTGCTGCTGCTTCCAACCCAAAACGATGACAAAATAATGACTGGAAAGTGTGTCACATTGGATTTAAGAAACTTGCGGCTTAGTATATGCTGATTTTAGCAAACAACACAAGTCACAATTTAGTCATGTATTACATATTCCTATCATACATATATATATGTACTTGCATTTTGGTTGGAAAAAGATTTTTATTGTCATGGAAAGTTTGATCAAAACCAATACACCAAATGTATCCAATATCATAATACCCAGTTCAATATATAATATACTAAAAGGTTCCAATCCTGATGATTTCCACCCTTCATAATACATTAATACATTTTGAGTCTTTTTATTGTTTCTTTAATTTGTGTGACTCTTTCTTTTGTTTTCAGAGCAAAGAGACCGGTGTCAACACCATGGTGATGTTAGACCAGCAAGGAGGTAGATATACAACATAAAAACTGCCAGGTTTAATCCAGATGTTTCCTCCTGTTGTTTTTATTCCCTAACTAATTAAATTTTTTTTTCTTTTACTTCATAAATGCTTTTGTTTCTTTGACCTGTGGCATTCACCAGACAGTCAAAGCTAACGGTTAAGTTGAGAAAATAACCTGCTGTATGTTCTTCATTCATTTTTGAAAGGAAACTAACTATAAGTGACTGATGACATACACTATATCACATTAATGCTTTTACATTATACTATCTAAAAACATAAGATTTTTCTGAAATACACTGAAACACATCCTTGTTGCTTTTCTCGTTTTTTTTAATATTTTTAATGACTACATGTATTTGTTGCAGCTAAAATCAATCAGATGACATTTTTTTTCCATTTCAATAACTTTTCTATTTCAACTTTGCAAGATATTAGTTGATGATTGACAGGAACAGATTATTTGTGTTGATATTCACAGAAGCTTTAATTCATATTTGGCAGTCAGGATTATTCAGGAAAGCTGTCAGAAAATGGGACAAAAATTTGAAGGAAACACTGTTACGCCTAAATTAAATTTTCACTAACCTCCTTGTGTGTCTGCAAGCACTTAGAAACTGTGTTGTGTGCAGTTTTTTTTTTTGAATGTTTGCATCTGTTCCAATATAGTTCATAAACTGTACTGAAGGAAAATAGAATCACATTGGCAGCTTAAAAACATGTATGTGATTAAGCATCAGTATTAGCCAGAACATTCATGGGGATTATTTGTTATTGGTGCATCCTTAAATATTGCTGGCCAAACTAGTGTGTTAGTGGTCTTTGATTTGGTTTTGTTTTTTCAGAGTCAATCACTTGCCTATATGTAACTTCATGGGTCCATGCTGTGTTTCCTTTTTGGAATTTTTTATTTTTTGCAATATGTTCTTTTTTTTTTTTTTTTTGGTTGTCTGTATCCCTTTTTGCTGCAATGACCCAGTTATTGACCCAATTTAAAAATCCTCATAGGATCATTAAACTTTAATTACATCTATTCTGAAAGTGGATAAATATAGGCAATACACAAAATACAAATTTAAAAATAATACCCAAATGTATAAAATGTATTTTATTTTATTATTTAAAAAAGGGGGGAGACTCTGACATGGTGCGGTGTGACTATCTGTGTGTTTCAGAGCAGCTGAGGCGTGTGGAGGAGGGCATGGACCAGATCAACGATGACATGAAGCAGGCTGAGAAAAACCTGACTGACCTCTCAAAGTGCTGCGGCCTCTGTGTGTGCCCCTGTGACAGGTAAGCTGAACACAGAACACGTTTTTTATTGCCATCAGGGAGAAAATATTTATCATGCTTTCTCTGTTGTTTTGTGTTTTGCTTGATTTGTATCTAGATTATTTATGAAACAGGTACGTCGCTCGTTTTTTAAGAAAAATGAATGATTGGGTTTTACAATGATAGCTATTAGCAGTATAGAGCAAGTAGGCAAGGAGCTCTATAAAACTATTATAGTCTGAACATTAGTATAGTTTGCCTTTGATATGGTTATTTTTTATATCATGTATGGTATTGTAAAGTAGTTTTTTGCAGGCCCCCTGGGTGCCAGAACAATCCCATTCATTTTCTTCATAGACACTATGAGGTGACTAACAGCTGAAAAGTTAACTACCAAGTCGCATTTTGTCAGGAAACAAACAGTCACCAACCTTAAAATTCTCTTTCGAGTGCTGCAAACAGCTGGCAGTAGCTAAAGATTACATATTGAGAAAGCCAGTAAGACAATCTGTAGCTTTAAGTAATTTACTTTTGGAAACTAGGTCAATTTTGGATGAATTCAGCAGCTACGGCAGTGTTTGGTTCCCAACTGCAACAACAAAACTTGCTTGAAAAATTTGCTACAACTCTGAGCCGTGTATCCTACTGCCTTCTACACAGCAACGGCAGCTGATACTGTCGAGTATTGTCATATTTAGAGCTGTCCGTCAATTTAATCTGGTGGCCGTACTATAAACATATAAGAATGTTTATAGTATGTGAAATAACATTTATTATATTATTGAATAAAAAGTTTGAAATGGGGATACAGAACTGGGGAAAACATTTCAGAAATCAGTGACCCTTTCCCACTTTGATCTATTATCATGATGTTGAACACTTCCATCACGTTACTTCCATCTGTCAGGTGGATTTAAAAACTTAAAAACAGCATAAACTGCAGCCACGTTCACCAATGGGGCCGCTAATAGCAAAGAGTGACATGTAGAGAAAAGAAAATGACACATTAGCTTGTTAGATGTGCATGTTATGGTCAAAAGATGCTGATACTCTATATGAACATTCATAGTGGTTTATGAACAGGTAGGGAACGTTACAGTATTCCTACCGAGTCCTTAAGATGACAGGTGCAGGCTCTGTGCCAAGCATACCGAAAACTCTCTCCATCTCCATCAAACCATATTGATATGAAGTGACAGTGTGTGTGCGTAGTAAGATCATATCTGGTTCTAAACATGGAAAAAAAATCTTTCCAAAATGCTTTCACATTGGAGAACCGGATTCTTTGATGATTACCAAAGGATGAGGTAGGGAATCTTTTTTAACTTCATTATGAGTCATTAACGTGTAAATGTAGTCATAGCCTAGTTTTAAACCTCACGTGTGCTTTGATTGATAGTTCAGTGTGGTTTTATTTAATGTAACACATTCATTTTTGGATTTCCTGGCTGACTTTCCACTTTCACCCCAGGGTGACGTCCATCGAGCACGACTCAAACTACAAGCGGACCTGGGGTTTTGGAGGAGGTGACGGTCAAGCTGACGGTTCAAAAGTAGTCTCAAGGCAGCCCTCAGGAGTTCGCAACGGCCAGGCTGGCCAGGTGAACGCCCAGGAACCCTCAGGTCCATACATCAAGAGGTGAGGGTCACATCTCTATGTGAGACTCTTTGACCATAACGTCAGGAGTAGGTTGTCAATTCAGAAATGAACTGTCATCTTTAACTATGAAAGTCACATTAGACATACTGTAGTGAGACACAACTGGCCAAATAAAACTTATGTTTACGTCAAATACAAACAGGATAACCAACGATGCCCGTGAGGATGAGATGGAGGAGAATCTGGATGCAGTCGGCAGCATCATTGGCAACCTGAAAAATATGGCTGTGGACATGGGCAGTGAGATAGACAAACAGAACAAACAGATTGACCGGATCACTGATAAGGTAAGAGTATAAGAGTTACAACATGTAACACTATGAGGATGATTACCTATCATGCTCTACTTACTCATAAAATACACAGTTGTTTTTCTTTTCTACTTACAATATCTCGCCTCATCGCTAACCCAAAAACTAGGAGTTACTTGAGCTCATTAAGTGGTTCTAAATATATATTTTGTGCAACTTTAACTCTCCTTTCAACCAACAACCAACTTGGGGTGACAACCTGTTTCTTCTTTTCTTTTTCAGGCGGACATGAACAAAGTTCGCATCGATGAAGCAAACACAAGAGCCAACAAGCTTATCAAGTAGACAATGAATTCTTCTACTGCCAGTTTTATCCATCAACATTGAGCCTCACACTCATCATCATCACACATACACACACACACACACACACACACACACACATATACACAGTCTACTTGTATGCATGCACACAAACACACACTCTGATGAAAAAAATAAAAGAAATTCAGTCAGGAAAGCATGTCTTTGCCAGCAGTGTGCTAACCTTTTCCTGCACTAATATGTAAATAGAATACATTCATACATTTTACAAATTGGCCCCTCGCTGTCAAACACCAACACACTTTGCCACATGTATTAATAGTCATGCTGGATTTTGAGAAGCAGTGTAGGAATCAGAAACTGCACCAAAGAGGAAAGTGCCTGACTGCCTTTTCACTGCTGTTAAAAACCAAATATGTACCAGGTCTGTTTTTGTATCATATCTCATCATTCATTGGAAGGGAAGAAGCACAGGTCAGCTGATTTTCTTTCTGAGTTTCTCTGTTTTGCCTTTTTAAGAACTATGAACTACATCTGTTATGATTAGATCTGATTAGAGTTGGTCAGCTATACCTAGTTTAATCTTAAATCACCGTATTTGGCCGGAAACAATTGCATCTTAGTCAAATCCTTATTGGTTTAATATGTAATTAAGTTTATTGTATCGTGTATATTGTTGAGATGATATACTTATTTAATTATTCTTTATCAAGCAGAAATTACTTGCGAATAAAGTTGTCTTTTTTAACACTTTTTTTTTGCATGTCATTTATGCCTTTTCAGATTGTAAAAGCTATTTTGAGGGAAAAAAAAAACGAATGTTGTGCTTTGAAGTGAGCCATGACAAATGTTTTCATGCTGGAATTTAAAGCACCTACCCCTGAATGAAAGCAATTCAATGTTTTTTTATAATTATCTGACTGATGGGACATTATTTGAACTATTTTCAATGAAAATTATAAGGGGCGCTGACCTGATGTTTAGAAATGAATATATAGCAATCACTTTAAATGTGAAGGAAGGTCAGTAAACATCAGGAGGAATGTTCATCATTACCTCCGTTTAGTTTAGTGTGGAAAACAACAGTAGATGATCTCCATGATCAGATTCGTCCTCGATGGATCAACTGCTGTACTTAATGTTTAATGTCTTTTCAGGTTTTCCACTCTGTGACCACAGTTTTGGGGTAAATACTCCAAACATACTGTAGCTTTTTTTATAAATCGCCTACAGTCATTCTGTTCATGTAATTTGATTCTTCTTTACCCCTAGGTTAATAGAGATTAATAGCACCTGAGAGGAGATTTACAGCCTATGCAGGGTTCCTACACAAATTAATCTCCCCAACTTTGATAATTGCACAGGCTGTAAAAATGTGAAAACAGATGTTTACTTCTGAAATACATGGCTGTAAATCTAATCCACCATAATTTCTTAAATCAGTTATATGCTGGTTTCACAACACACAAGGTTACAGGGCAGAAGTTTTGCAATAATGACAAAAAACAACTAAGGTCTTATAAATTAGAACAATTAGTCTAGAAAATAGTGTAATATAGTTATGGGAACAATGTGCAGGAACCTTGTCAATGTCTTCTATGTGGTCAGTGGTTGTGTTGTAACAGCTGTTGTATCACAAATGCCTCCTCTTGCATCTGTTCTGTAAATAGCCAGTTTTCACATCAGAGCAACAGTAACATGATAATATCTGATGATGGAAAGCATCATTTGTTTTGTTGAAGCCATAGCCCAGGCAGATGGATTACTGCTGGCAGCAAGATGCAAAACGTACACATGTAAATGAGTGTTGTTTAAGGGGGTAAGCGTAGAAGCTGGCGGGCTCTGTTAGACCTCGGTGTGGAAAATTGGCTAATGATAAAGTAATACAGTATGCTGAAAATATCTTTTGTATGCATCTTCTGGCTTATTTGTTTTGAAGAAAAAAATGATAATTTGTGCACTCTGCTTCAGGCATACACCTATTGAATTTGTAAAGATCGAAATGAACTGTTATTCAGGGCTTTGTATTGCTATAAGTGATCATTCTCAGCCTGTGACTTGTCAGTTCAGATCTAATTAGTCTAGCCTAAAGCTGCCTCTCCATCTTGAGGCTGTTTGTGCATTGTTTTACCAACAGCCACTGGAATGTAAATACAACACTTTTGTCTACTTTGAATGTGTTCATATGCAGCTCATCTTATCTGAAATTAACTCGGTGAACGGATGACTGTTAACAAAGTAAAAAAAAAAGCCTTTTATTTCACATCTGCCTCTGTTAAATTGTTTGTACTCAATAAATCTGTTCAGAAAAACACATTTTTATTGCAGCTTTTCTTAATGGGTTCACAATTAGAATGAAATAAATGTCAGCAATGGCACAAAGGTCAATAAATAAACGCAACCTGTTATAGTTTCAGGAGTTCATTTTAAAGTTTATTCTCTCAAAATGTATTTGATATTTCCTGTCAACATTTTTGGATATTTTACATAGCTAGAGAGTACAAAATGCAGATTAAAAACCACGGAACAGAAAAGGCAGGTAGGAAGGAAGGAGTGGAGGAATAAAACAAAGTGGATGAAAGGTGACAAGAGTTAGGAAGTGTCCGAAAATGCAGATGAACACTTCATCTGAGTCGGTTGCGGTAGATATAGTGACCAATAAAAACAAGACTGAATACATGTGATGCAAAACCATTTCCAGGTGCATGTGTGACAGAAAAATGTAACTACTGGTACTCGTAGCACAGACATGATGTTCTGCTGGCCCCTCTGCACACGGAAACATCTGTAATTCCGGTTTTGGACGGGCCGTGAGAAGATCATTGATTAAATTGCTCTTTTTGTTCCTCTTTTAAATGTAGACAATGTAGACAGAGATCATCATGATGCTACCACATTTTTTCTAGAAAACTCTTGAGCTGAACAGTCTTGTTTATCTTTCTACACCTGACTTCCATAACTTTCTATGAGGTCACTTGAGTTGAATTGTAGTTCAGGGACAGAACCCACAGTACAAGGCAAGACGGCAATGGTAGAGTGGGACAGATGGTGAAAATCAGAAATAAACCACAAATTAAATAATTCTATAAATACAGCTCCATATACTGTACATACTCTATATTCCCTGTGTGCATATATAGTTTAGAAATGTATTATTCTATAATGGCTTTTTTATGTTGAATTTACCAAATTCTCACTTCCTTCATTTCTTCCCATACATTCATAGAAACAACACATTCCCTCAGCTCAATACTGCTACTGTATGATCCTCGCCTTTAGATAGAGAGCATGCCTGGTCCTTCTGTTGTGTGGTTTGGAAAAGCAGTCAAGATTCATCCGACCCACAGCTTGTCTTAGACTTTGGCTGGTACTGTCAAACATTTAACAACAATCCAGACTTTCTTTTTATTTTGCTTTTATAAATGTGCCTGATGTAAATTATACTATATATATATACTATAATTTCTGATAAATAAAATCTAGCTTGTGGGACCAGATACTTGGTAGCTACAAGCCAAAGTTGAAGACAAGTAAGGCAGGTCAAGCTGGTCTTAATTGAAGGTTCAAGAATATCACAATAGCACCATATCAAACTAACATAAAACATACTTCATGCATCTGTAGATATATATACTGTATATGTATATATGTTAATGAATAGATATGAAATTTAGGGATTCAATACACAAGTGTTGAATATATTTCAAGTTCACAGACATAACTACTGACACAGTGCAGCTGAGAATATAGCCTGATTGTATCTATATTCAAAGCTGACTGATTGAGGTGTCACATGACTCCTTGTAAGTCAAAATTTAAAATCTCAGTCAAACTCTTCACAGTGCATAGAGCATTTAGTTTGCATACCTGCAATTACACTTGGTGTGTGTGTGTGTGTGTGTGTGTGTGCACCGTACAACACTGCACTACGGTTTGCTTATCACCAAGTCTTTACATCGCATTTACAAAGCTTTTTGTTAAAGCCTGTTAAGTTCACTCTGATTCTATGAGTAGCATTTAGCGCTCCAAATTCAAACAGCACAGTATTACAGTTCACAACCATTTTGTAAGGCAGATTAATAAAAGTACTCTTAAGTACTCTTGAGTGACCCTATGTTCATTACAGGCCTTCATATTGTACATAGCTATATCAAAGCAAGCCAGACTAAAGGAAAAAAAAGAAAAAAGAGAGAAAATGCGGCAAAAGTAGCAACGTGAGAAAAAAGTCAAACATTCTTTGGTTGAGTGTAAAAGGAGCATTCCTGTGCTTTAATTTAATGCTTTGAATTTGGCATTTTGTTAAAAAGAACACATAGAAAAGAAAAAAAGTGGACCTCTGCAATGATACACTGGCTTAAATACAGGCAAAAGAGTGATGGCTTTAACCTAACCTACAATATTAATATTAATTCTCACAAAATAATATAAAAATTCTAAAAAGCTTGCTCTGATTGATTGTACACAAATACTACTTTCTCTTCCCAGGTTGCCTAGGCAACCTCCTGGATGGCTTTCCCGTCTCCTTTCACTTCTTCTTGGCAAAGCGACTGAACTTCTTCTCCTTGTCTTTCTTGGCAGAACTGGGCTCAGGGAGGGCAGTTGAGGAGGAGGGAGGGGGCAGGCTGTGGGTTTTGGCCCCTGAGGGCCCCGACGCCTCCTCTGCTGCCAGGGGTTGAACGGCCTTCTCCATGGCCTGGCTCCAACGCTGGAGCTCGTCCTGAAATTAAACACAAAAACACACACACCACAGCGGCTTACAAAGGGAAGTCCACCTCCTGGGGGGTGGGGGGCAGTGTGTGTTTTGGTCTCTCGGTCTAAAGGCCTTAAAGAGATAGCTCGTCTACACAGCTAACACAGCCTGTTAAGAGACAGAGGCTGAACTGAGGGGCTGCATAAAGGGCCAGTATAAGATAAGATAAATAAGGAGCTTTTTGAACTCTGAATCATGCAAATCTAGTCTAGTGGAGTCCCAGAATAAATATGTAGAGCTGGAAATGAGCAATGATCCCCATCGGGTAAATCTTTGGCTAGCTGGTGGTGATTTAAGGTCTTGCTCAATGACCCTTAGACACTACTTACTTACTTCAACATGGGCAGAGATGTCAAACTGAAACCAATTTAAAAATGTAAGTACTGACGGCAGTATTACCCCCCTGTGACTACTGCTTTACATAGTGTTAAAGATTATATAAACACATGCTTTTTGAGCAAGAACATTAAGTCCTGTGTGATGCATGGAAAGCTGCTAAAAGTTATTTCCTATTATCTATCTGCGATTAAAATACTCACCTCATCTTTACACTGGAACAAATATTCACTGCCGTCTCCAAGACTGTGAGAGAGAGGGGAAGAAAAGCAAAGTTGAAATTCAGAGTAAAAATTAAGAGGATTTTTCTGTAATCTAAGAAACAGAGCTCTAAAATCTTTCTGTACATTTTTAAAAGTCTGGTGTTTATGGTTGTTTCTGGAATTTTCCACTTGGAGCTTGAAGAACTACCAAGAGTTGTCTGCAATTTCTAAGGGAATTTATTTTGTTCTCTAGTTGATTTGGATTCCCATTGATAGAACATATAAACAAGAGGCATCAGCTGATTAAAAAAACAAAAAGAAAAACACTTAAAAATTAAACAAGTCATAAAAAACTTAAACAAGCCCTTGAATGCTACAAGTAATGTTTTTGTTTTATAGTTAACCATGGTATATATATTCCAGAAATGATAGCCTAAATTGAATTTATATTCCCTAAAGACTACAAGTTATGGCTGGAAGGTTTCAATCTGTCCCCATCTCATCAATATATTTCATAAATTTAGTGATGAGACAATTAAAAACCCTGAGGATGGAGAGGTTTCTCACCGTAGTTTGGCGATGTTCTTCTTTTTCTTGTAGTTGGCGAGGATCTCCCAGGTGGCGTTACTGAGGGACAGCGGGTCCTCGCCATGATACGTAACTCCATGCCCAAAGCTTTTAGCATCCTTATAAACTGAGAGTGATCCAGGCTTCAGCACACAGTACAAGTTGTTCCATGACCTTAGTGATGAAGAAGAGGAGGAGGAAGAGGGGTAGTAAAAGCAGGTCTTTAGTGTTGATCATTTCAGGTAGCCAAGTTCTGTTAGTGATGCATAATCAGTCCACTATAATCCAAATGATGTGAGGCATAACAACAATACCACTCCATTAAGACTTAATTCAGTTCATTAAAAATAAGGAGAGCAGTTGTGAGAACTGTGTAATGCTTGTAAATTGTGTTTTATTAAGAGGAAGCTGCCCAGATCCTCTCTAAGACAACAGCTCTATGATACTGTAGTACAAAAACCTTTGGAAGAAATACAAAATATGCAGAAAATAAGAGTTATAAGAGTTATAATAAGAGTGCCATATCTAAATTTTGGGTGAAATATTTTATTTTAATACAAGATTAAGTTCATGATTAATACTATATTGTGAGCATTTGCATAGAAGGGCTTGCTACTGCAAATGTATTTAATGTTTGTGTTGTTACATTTTTATTTACTGTTAGACTCACAGCTGGGAAGTATGTACACAACCAGTGCAAAGTCAGATATAGTTAAAGTAGTTTCACCCACATCACATCTGCCATCCTCTAAAGTCAAGTTGATTAACTCACTCATCCTTTCTATAGTATATCATAATGGTGGGATTAAAAAACAATTTTGAAGACATTTTATCTGTTTTATCTGTTTTAAACCAATCGATTAATCAATAAAATAATCAGCAGATTAAGTTATGTTAAAAATAATCACGAATTGCAGCCCTGATGGATTGCATGAAGATTTTTGTATGTATTTTTCCTGTGACTCCAGGTCGTTAGAAGACTTCACTTGAGTTGTTTAATCCATCACAAAGTTGTCACACTATTGTTTAGGTGCATAGAGTATTAATGTGCAATATATGAGGCAACTTCAAAATAATGCAAAAACTAATGCAGACTTGATGTTCACTGTGATGAATGATACTACCTACGCAAGTTTCATGAGTATGCTAATAGAGTTTCCAAAGATACTGAAATTAATTGAACCAAATTAATGTCTGGCATGTAGTAATTAAAGTAAGTGAGATGTAGTAATTGGGATAATACATGCAAAACCACTGATTTAGGTAAATCAATCTATTATGTACCTATTTGAAGCCTTCTTCCCAGAGCCCTCCACATCATGTTTGCGGGCCAGCGTGCCCTCCTGCAGCACAGTCGGGGCTCTGAGGGGCTCCACGGGCATGGTGGCGGCTCTCTCTGGCTCCTTAGGTGTCACTACTGAGATGGAGGGCTCCAGCTCCAATGAGCCACTCTCTTTCATTTCTGACTCTATGGGTACTGTGGAGTCACCTGCCGTTCCTTCTAGCTGACCTGAACTGGGCTCAACTGCACCAGAACCAGACTGGAGGAGAAAAAGATCAAAATGAGAATTAGAGACAACCCGCACATTAAGAGAGGAAAGTCTGCCCTTGATTTATGCTTCCCTGATTACTTTAAAAAGTACTCAAAGTCAGTCCTCAACTGAGTCAAATGTTTGTTTTAAAGTAAGAAAGTCAAGGAGATCTTTTAAATGGAAGAGTTGGTACAAAAATAGCCGATAAGAGATGCTGATTTTTCCTTTTTCACCAATGCTGGTATGCTGAAACTGAGAGGTCATGCATGATTAAGCGTAGAGGACACAGAGCTGAGTCAGTGTAGTTACTAACCAGAGTCTGTTCCTCAATAGTGTAGAGCTGTGAAGATTCTTCTACAAAGCCAGTGTCTTCTCTCCTGGAGGGAAAAAGGCAACATGGGGATTTTCAGGAGAGACCTTTGAGAGCAGCAGTTGAAAAAATGTGTGTGTACAGACAAAGAACTTAGGCAATTGTGTTTGCATAGGTGTGTGTGCTCTATATATACTGTATGTGCTTATATAATGTACCTGCTGTCCTTATCTGAGCGCTGTTCCTGCTCTTCTTTAATGAACTTCTCCATCTCCTGTTGTTGCTTCCTCAGCTCCAACAACTCCAGCTGCAAAAGTGAAATCAGTAACCATTATGTGCTCCAATTTAGCAACATAATTAGCTGCCATCGGCTTCAGCCCTTGTTGATATATGTGTTGTTAAAAGTTGTTTTTCCCCACTTCATCTGTTTCTAACAAGACCACAGTGTTTAATCCTGTAATCAAATTACTATAAACCACTTTTAAGATTTTTTTTTCTGTACCGTTGTGAGGCGCTCCAGTGCAGAGAAGCGCTCTTCCCAAGTGGCGGTGGATTTTTCAAATGCCTCGTGCCTCTTGATGAGTTTCTCAACCTCGTCCACAGTGTCGCCAACGTCTCTGCTGGTCACGTAAGGCTCCTGAGCGATCAGCCAGGCCTCCGCCACAGAGGCATCCCGAGCAAACTGACACACCTCCAGCACTGCAAGCAAAGAAGACAGGAGTTATGGTCAGGAGTTTTCAAAATAAAGTTTTTATCTTGCAGTAACACAATTAAAAAAAAGAAGAAGAAGAAAAAAACCTTCAAGTTTTCATAAATATTAATTATTGACATTATTTGAGTTTATTTATAATCTGTCATATAGTAACACAGCTTCCATTTAGGGACAAAATGCTGGTCCTTCCAAGGTTACCCAGTAAACATTAGGGTTAAAGACTTAGCTATAAGGTTAAGGTTGGATTTAGATTACATTAGCGTTAGAGGCTGGGGAATTCATTATGTGACAATTTTGGATAGTGAGGACATTTTATAGGACATTGTTAGAACATGATGACAATTTTAGAAAGGGAGGGCATGTTTTGGAGAGGAAGGACGTTTTTAGAAAGCAAGGACATTTTTGGAAAAGGAAGCCATTTTCGATGAAGGGGGGCATGTTTTGGACACTGAAAATATGTTTAAAAGATGAGAATATTTTAGAAAAATGAGAACATTTTCACAAAGAGAGGACATTTTTTGAAAATGGAGGATGTGTTTCAGTAGATGATGTTTAGATGCTGAAGACATTTTGTAGAAAATGAGGATATTTTTTATCAGCTTTGTCTTTGGTGGTCTATCTTGTTTTAAACTTGCAGTGTTTCTGTCATATTTAAATCTGCATAGGCCAAATATTTTATTATTGTATTTTTTTATAGATGTGGAGGTTTATAAAACAGAGAAGCATATTGAAAACATTCAAAAGTCAAGCTGTAATTGCAATGCTGAATTGATGGGATCAAAATCAAACACACTATCGGAGAACATCCTTGTTTTTGTCTCAGACTATTTAAAAAACTGTTTTCAAAAAAGATTCTTACTGATTGTTTTGATGAAAGAAAGCCAAGGTGCTCTTTCATGTAAAACGTTTTCTGCATTCATGAGCTTTCACATCAGTTAGTCTTGAGGCTTTTGGCATTTAAGTATAAATTTGTGAAAACGAGGTGAAAGGAATAATGTATGCCTAACATTTGGTCTTTAGGGTTGGAGGTTAGTGTAGTTCTACTCACAGAGTCTGAGCCAGTCCCATCTGTCATCCCACTTGAACATCATCTCCTTCTTTTTCTCCATCAGCTGCACCATCTTCTCTTTGATCTGGCACAAGTAGTTGTACAGTTGCAGTTACATATCAGCATTATTAAACATCTCTGGCCCCAAGATTGGCTATTATTCTTCCAAGAATCAGTATTGTGAAGTAATTAACCACACATAAATTGAGGCCGGGGTCAATTGCTCATTTAAATTCTTTTGGCTTTTCCATTTCTAATTAGTGTTTGCTTTATAGTCTCCCTGATGAATGTTAGATGAGTAGATTTTTTTTTTCTTTCTTGACAATCCAATTGGTTCCATTGTGCCAGACAAGAACAATCACTCCCAGAAAAGTAATTAAATCTAATAAAAGCAGCAATTTGAGGCCCATCTGAGGATAAAAAGAAAGCTGTCTTTTGCTGCGGAAGCCTCACCTCAGCAGAGTCTCGGTGCTTGCGAGTCAGCAAGGCCTTGCCGAGGTCTATGCAGTCATTGAATTTGGCTCCCCTGGCCTCGATCTCTGAGCGGATCCCCTGGTGATACTTCTGCAGGAGCTCCACGGATGAGACGTCCCTGAAGCAGAGGAGGGAAGAATATTAAGTGCTAACCAGTTATGTATGAAGTTTATCTACCTCTGTTGGTGAGGACTGGAATTGCAACATTAGTGACCAGGCAAGTTGTCCTTTATCTAACACAGAAATACTTAAGTTTAACTATTTATCTTTATACTGGCCTCATGAATAAATAATGTTCTAAAGTTCAAAATATTGTAGTACATAATTACATTTTCTGCTTGTTATCAAATTGGGTTTTTTTTATGGTGAATTATTTTTGTTTTTCTGCAATGAGACATAAAAATATCACTTCTTGCACATCTAATAACCAGCATGTACTTCTAATCACTCTAACTAAACAGCATATTCAAAGTTATTGTTCTGATTAATTAATTTATAAGAAACTAGATATTATTACTTTGCTTAGATTTTTCTTCTACATACATAGATCACCACTACCAGTAAAATCTGATCTAACTCAGTGAAGTCATAAGTTGAGGGATCTCTTTTCTCTTTATTTACCCACTACACATTTTCAGCTCACCTGGGCTTCTCCTCAGTCTCTATCTGCTGGATGATGCTGTCCATCCAGGCCATCAGGTCTCTGACCATTGTGAAGAAGCGGAACTTCTCAGCAGTGTCTACCAGTTGCGCCCTGCGCCCATCGCAGGCATCCAGCAGGCCCTTCCAGGCTTCCAACACCTCCCTCTCTGTGGCCTGGATGGCCTCCGCTTGGTCCCCTGCATACTGGGCATGAAGCCGTGTGGCTGTCTCTTGAAACTGTTGAACCTGGAGGAAAGAGAAGCGAGAGTCAAATCATAAGATGCATGAAAAACTAATATTTTCCTCACTTACAGCTTTTCACCCTTTGAGAAAACTTTTCACAGTTGCCCAAATATTGCAGCCTCCCCACCCCTAGATATGAATCATTAAAAGCTGCCTCTTGGTTGCTACCTGCTGTGTTCCCTCAGAGTAATAGGGGCAATCTCGTGTTGTACCTGTTTGCCTAGAGCAGTGATGTCTCTTTCAAAGGCGGCGTGCATTCTGTGGAAAGACTCGGCTTTGCTGAAGTCTTCTCCCACATCTTCAGGCAGCTCTTTCTGCTTCTCGTGGATCTGAACCACAAGATCCTTCCCATCATCAAAGTACCTTAGAAAAAAGAAACAGAGATCTCAGTCTCTTTGGCTCTGTGTGTAATATCACTATAATTGATGTAAAATCATAATGTTCAAGTTGAATTCTTTGCTATTGAATCCAGATGTTTTATCAATATAATTCTCATTTACTTCTTTTAGGCTCACAATACTGTTTTCCTTACTTGAGCAGGTCATAAGATGCTGTAAGGAGCTGAGCGCGGGTGTCAATCAGCTCAAGCAGATCTGCCCAGCTGTCATTGATGCCGTCTTTCCACTCTGCCATGGCGGCTGCCTCGCTGTGACCGGCCTCAATCAGCTCGTCTATCGTCAGGTTGACCATGTCTACTCGTTCTTGCCCCGCCATTCCTGTCTCCCGTGCAAATTCTCTGAACTTATCCCTCAGAAGCTATGTCAAATCACAGGGGGAAAGATAGAGATCATTTTTACAAAAAGGTAATAAAAGAATCCGAATCTGTAGTTTTTGTATTGAAGATGGAATAAAAATGTGCTAATTGTCAACCCATATGGCAGCAAGAGGAAACAATGTTGACTTAAATACCCAAGAAATCCTGTAATGTGATATATGTAAACTGTAAACATGTGCTCAAGTGTTCACCAAGCCAGACGGTCTGTGATCATTTGCAACAAAAACAGCAAAAGCAGAAAATTAGCAAAAGATCTTCCTTAGTGATGGTTTCTGTGAACATGGTGCTCATTTATTGTGTTTGCATGTTTTTGTGTGTTTAATAATACCGTGACGTGGTCCAGGTCCTGGCCCATCTCCTGAGAGGAGGCCACAACGTCTCTCTCTGAGATCCAGTGCTCCAGGTCCTCCACCTCTCGGCTCAGCAGGAAGTGGTGGTAGGTGTGGTCCAGCTTCTTTCTGCGTTCCTCTGCCAGCTCCTTCAGCCCTGCATACTGCTTATCCACCTGGCCCTGTCGCCTGATGATTTCCTCACTGTAGACGAGGTAAAGGGGGAGGATGGATGGAGGAAATGAGAAAAATGCAAAGAGATTGGATTTAGGTTTATTCTAGATGAAGCATGTGATTTGGACAGAAATAATAACACTTTACATGCTCATCATTCTTATCACCCTAAACCACAACTGACTGGGACAACATGGGTGCATTAGATGTAATTTTTTCAGTGTCTACATTAAATTATCAAGACAAATACCCATCAGGATGGTCCTCTGCAAACATCTTCTGAGCACGGTCTGCCAGGTTCTGGATGGAGTCAGCATGATCATCCACCGCCTGCTTAAGAATCATGTGACGCTTCAGAATCAGCATAGCACTTTGCTCGTCCTGGAGTAACAGAGGAAGAGAAGAATGAGTCATAATCAAGAGAAGGAGCAACAAAATTGTACGATAATGGCACACATCAAAGAAAGAGCTCTCAATAGAGGGTGCCACTTATGAGAAGCGTGTCACTGTAATTGAAGAAAAACACAACCATGTAATCATGTTAATGCATGCAGTGCCACTTATATTTTGCACATGATATGCCTTGTTTTCAATTAGATCAGTTTTTCAGACATCTGCGGCTACTAATCAGCGTGCTTCTTCATCTCATGTGGCCCCTGCTCCTCACCTTGGCCTTTTCATCAGCGATCATGTAAAGCTCTTGCTCTCCTATCCAGGCTTCAGCCTCGTCCGCGTCGTTGTAGTACTGCTGGGCCAAGTTGGAGCCGTTCAGCCTCTCCCTGCGCTTGGCCATCTCATCCTGCAGCCGGGCCCATGCGTCCTCCAGCTCCTTCACCTGATCCGTGATTCGCTCTGCCTCAGGTCGGTCTTCTGCGCTAGCGGCAGCAGCCATCCTCCTTCCTCGCTCTAGCACTTCATCGATGCGAGGCTGGTGGCCCTCCATCTCCCTCTGCAGTGTCTGGTGGACAGAAAAGGAGACAGTGTGAGTACATCATATAATAGTGTTCAAGGAACACCAAACTCCTGCAACTGTTAAAAGGAGTTTACACATATTCTGACAACTTTTGATGTATTTTGTCATGAATGGAAACAAAAATAGTATTTGTTTTCTGTTGCGGTAATGAAATATGTATTCAGAGATAAATTGTATATGCTTTTGGTTTTACTGAAATGGGTGCAATTGAGTTTTACCTTAAACATTTAGTCAATTAATGTATCTACAGAGAAGTAATCAGGAACTATTTGGATAATCAATTAATTGTTTCAGTAATTGTTAAACAAACAAACACTCTACTTCCAGCTTCTTAGATGTGTGGATTTACTTATCTCTCTCATATTTTATTAGAAACTGTATCTCTTTGGGTTTTAGACAGTCAAAAAGTAATAGATGTTACTTTAAGCTTCAGGATACACAAGGCATTTTTTAGACCAAGTGATTAAATTAATAATAATAATAATAAAGAAAATTATTGCCTACCTCATTTCTTGCCTATCTGGATGAGGCTGGAGAATAATGAATTATTCATCCACTTCTTCTCTTATGGCCTTTGTTTAAGACTCAATGTAAAGCACTCTAAAGCATCTTGTATAACTGGCACCTCAAATGTTATTTCATCTTATTTGCCATTCATTTGCGGACTCATTTATTTATCGCTCCCATTTTTCTTCTAATTTCTATTATTCACTTTCATTTTCATTATTTCACATACATGTCTGAGCCTGTGATTTCTTTTTTTCTACAGACAAATCAGTTACCTGGTTCTTCTTCAACAGCATTTGCACGGTCTGAAGATTGTGGCCATGCTCTTGTGACATTGCCAGGGGCATCCTCTCTTCAATCCAGAGCTGACAGTGAGAGACAGAGCGAAAAGAAAGAGCAGAAACAAGAGATTATGGTGATGAAGAGAGAAAATGGCACAGACTGGTTTCGGTTGAGAATTAGATTTACAGATCTCTGATGTACACAGAGTATAGAAAATGTAAAGACCATCTTCTTAGTACTGAAATGTACCGCTTTATAAAATGTCTTAGACATCTCAAACAGTAAAAATCCTTTTTTAAGCTGCATCCTCCACCTGACTGAAGTGGATTTAGGCAGTGAAACCAATAAGGGATTAAAGCTTTTCCCTGATTTACCTGGAGAGTCAATTTCATGGAGAAAGCTGGTGGTCTTACTATCTTGAATACTAAGTGTACATACTGTAATTGAAAACTTAATTTCTAAATTATTGAGTTATGGTTTTGCGAGGGAAAGAAAAAAAACATCCCTTGAAGTTAAGACTTCAATATTTCTAGACCCAAAAGGTGTTTCTTGCTGTCATTCAAAAACCAGCATTAATCCACCTACCCTCCCTTAAAATCTAACACTTTTTGTTCTAATTCAGTGCCATCAATCATTCTGTATGAGTAAGGATTTCCAACACTTTCATTTTGCTCTGAAATTAGATCCATGCTTACAAGCTCATCGGCCAGGTCTCTGTAGAACTGATGGACAGCCTTTGCTGCCTCCAGCTTGCCCTTGCGCTGGGCCAGTGGTGTGAGGAGCTGCTGGAACTCCACCTGCAGGGCCTGCTGCTCAGCCTCAAGCTCCGGCTGGTCCTCCCTGCCTCCGCCGTGCTTCTTGACGGCCTCCTGGAGCTCCTCCAACTCCCGTGCCCGGTCACGTACCTGGTTCTCTGTCATCTGGCACGGGGAGACGTGATTAGAGGAAAAGATGAATAGCCTTTCAAGAGTTTAATCAGGCTGTAGTGGAGGTTAAATCCACTAAAAGTTAGCTTGTCTTTCCATTTGATCCCATGTTTTTACAGCTAGCAAAGTTTTACTAAGGCAACACTGACTATAACTTGTGGTGTTCTAGTTTTTCATACCTGTAAATACAATGTTTTAATTCACAATTTGATTCATAAGATTTTTGTTATATTTAAATGCCAGCGGTAACCAAAGACTCATCTAATACTGAGAAAGCACACATTGCAAAAAGCGGCATCTGTTACTGTGATATATGAACTCCCATGGTGGGACTTGCATATAACAAAAGGAATTGCAGACACAAAAAGCATACAAATCTAAAGAATATCCAGTATGTGCTACAGTGACACAGACCTGATGCTTTTTGAGCAGGATGTTGGCGTTAGTCAGATCTTTGACTTCCTCGTCTCCGCTCTGTATCTGCTGCTGCAGCTCACCCAGCCACTTCTTCATGTCTGCCAGGCTCTGGTCGAAAAGCTCGGAGCGGTTAGCGTCAAACAGCAGACGCGCCTTCTCTTGGGTGGTGGACTCCAGCTTGTCCCACAGCTCGTGGAGTTTGGCCAGGCGCTCAGTCACAATGGGCTCAAACTCGGGTTTGGACTCCATGAGCTCATGACCCTCCTGTATCCACAAGAACAGCTCAGTTAAAGAGTTTGTAGATATTTAATTTCCTTCACAAAAGCACTAGTTTACATGTTATTATATAACTGAGATATTACACACCTTGAATTTTTCTCTACCTACCTCTTTTACACAGGAAGAAAAAATAAACTGCCATAGTTACAACAGTTTTGGTTATATTTATGTATTTGTGTTTTGGTCTGTGCTCATCTCACTGGCTTGAAATGGGAAGGTTAAGTTAGAAAAAGTTGATGCAAAGTTTCTATGCACCAATCAATATTTAGCAGCAGTTCGCTGATATTGCTTGACTAATCAAATCAAATATGGTCACAGTCCTAACACAGTCCTGATGAAGCAGATTAGGGAGTATACAAAACTTTAACTTTGATTTTTAACTATTTATTCATAAATATTTAAATTTATAAAGAAAAACATACTCTATAATTAATTTAATTCTGGCTCTTTAAAGGGTGTCTGGTAGATAAATAATTTTGACAATATATGTAAAATGAACACTGAAGATTAAAACAATATAAATATGTATATGTAAACAGCAAATAGGTGTACATAGGCTCATACTGTACACAGACTTACTGACCTGGTCTACATTGTTAAGCCAGTCCTTGTTTGAGGCCAGCTCAGCCATAAAGGCCTGATGTTTCAGCCACTTGCTGTGGAGGTTCCTGGCCTCATCGTACGACGTGTCCTGAGCGGTCAGCATCTTCTCGTTGATCCATACAGTAAGCTGAAGCATGGAGGGGAGAGGTGAATATTACAGATTAGCAGGAAAGTGAACAACTGAGATCCATGCAAGCACAATTACAAAACCTCATTGAAAGTCATGGAAACGTCAACATTTCAAGTTTCAGCAGAGGTGACTTTTTGTGAGGATTTACTTCTTTATCTTTTGAAAACAGCTAATTTACCAATTAGCCAAATAGGACCCCGATCACAAATACTGTGGGGAAGATAGAAATTTAGTCTAAGAAGATCTAATGAAGTGCAGCTGCGTTATAATAAACAAAGCAGCAGAGTGTGTTTGGCAAATTGACAACAATAATCAAGAGATAGAAAAAGGAAGAAAAAACACTGTGATGTTGCATGTCAGTGAATGAATAATTAAGATAATAATTAACGTACTAATTGATGTTATAAAGTGATTGCATGCACAGCAAACAGAGGGTGAACTCACATCTTGAGTGTTTTGAAGGAAGCGCTGCAAGTCGCGGTTGTCGTAGAGCTTTTCTGACACCTCATCGGCTCTTCTTTTATTTTTGTCACGCCTGAAGGTCAAAAACAAAAAGCAAACAAACACATTCAAAACAAACAACTTCTGACCGAGTATATCTTCCTCCACCTTTTTATCCAATACCTTTAGTGAATCTGTATGAGCTCCTCCTCCACAAAGAAAAATAACTGACACAGTAACCCAAAACAGTCATCAGTTTCTCTGCCGCACTGTGAGGAATAGCTCTCACTTTAAGATCAATATCCATTATTGCAAGAGCCTGTCTACCAAGCTGAATTGTGGGAGTTAATGGGAAAAGCACCCGTGCCCTCTCTACTGCCTCTTGTTGACACTAATGATACAGTGATAAGAAGCTGTTTCACTGGCCAAACTCTGAGAGGTCTATTTTTCTACATTAGATGAGTGCCTGAGCAGTATTTATCAAATTGTTAAAAGTGGCATTTTGGCCTGAAGTGAAAGATAAAAAAATAAAAAACCCTTCACTTTTACACCCACTCACAAACTTACTGATCAAATTTCTTTCAACTTAACTTTAGTAAAGCTCAAGAGGTTTCTTAATGTTTTGTTGGTTAAGAGTATATCTTAACTACTTCCTGAGACGTGTTTTGGAGTGATGCTACAAAATATAATTGGTCATGATAAATTATGCATTACCTGAAACAATATGTATGATGCATTATAGGGTAGTTTTAGCATATTATTTAGATTGGATTTGAAAAAATTGATAAGATGTTACCATACCATTTTTTTTCTTTTCTGTGATACAACAACAATAAAGAAAATTGTTTTGATTTTGTCTCCATTTCAGCCAATTTCCTAATATTTCATACCTTTATTTTAAAGGACAGGTTCCCAGTTTTTCAAGTCTGTCTTAAAACAACAATCAGGTTCCCATATGAATAAGGAAACAGGTTTTGCTTGCTCCCTATTTAATATACAAATATTATAATTGCATTAGATTGTTGATTTCACATGTTAATTGCTACTGTAGATAATAATTTACATTCACTTTTTTTTGGTAGATGCTTTTATCCAAAGCAACTTATAATCAAGGCAAGAAAAATCAAGCCATTTTACAAATTATCGAGTAGCTGACCAGGAAGAAGTGTAATGAGAAAACAGATTTTGTGTTTTAGTGAAAGATAAAAGCACATTTGTGCATTATAATGTACCATTGAGTAAAATGTGAAGATCTCTGTTTGTAAGTGTTTCTAAGTGGCTATTCCTGCTAAAAGAGCATATAAATGATTCATCATGTGATCACTTTGTAGTTGCTCTTAAAGGTCACATACTCACACAAAGTAAGTTTTTTACTCTTTCTATTTTTAGAGCTTTCATAAGTGTAATTTGCTGTGTAAGCTTTGATAAATATGAACCATGGCTCTCAGGACAAAAATGAAGCATTAATATGTTCCCTGAGCAGAGCCAGTTTGTGACTGTGGGAATGAAACAGACACAAAAAAAGACCAAGATCAATACCCAATATGGGTATAATCATGTTAAAAACGTCCTAGAAAGTGCAACAAGATGATGATATATTTTACTATTCACAAGACTTTTATTTAAGTAACACGATCTAATGAGCGACTGACCTGTCTTTAATAGAGTCCATTTTCTCTTGAACTTTCCCAGAGTACAAGTTCTCACTGTCCACCAGTCGCTGTCCTTCCTGTAGAGCGCCATCAATCTTGTCCTCGTTGGCCTCCATGGTGGTCAAAAAGTCCTCATGCTTTTTCAGAGCCTTCTCTGCGCCAGCCAAAGTGTCAGGTTGGTCTATGTGGGCCAAGGTGTACTCCTGCAACAAAGTGGCCAACATCGGGAAGGAAAAGAATTAACAAAGAAAAGAAAGAAATATATGACAAACATGTGGGAACTGACCACACAGCATTCTTCCATACCCTATTCTTTTAAATACCTGTAGCATCACTAACCCTGTCATTAACAAGCTAACCCTAACTTTGTGGTGACTAATGACTCTTCCTGTTACACATACACAATTTTGAGACTTTCCACATGGTCCTACTTGACATACTCGTGCAGTACAGTACCTGGTTGTTGAGGATGGCCTCTACAGCCTTGCTGTCTCTCATGAACTGCTGGAAGCCCAGACCCTGGTCCAGGAGGTTCTTGCGATTGTCCCACATCTTCTGCAGTTCCAACCAACCACGGTCCAGACCCTTCAGCGTCTTTTCAAGCTGCTGGTACTGAGGGTCGTCCTCCTGACCTTGGGTGACCTGGACACCGGTGTCCCTCACACGGTGATAGTCCTCTTCATGGTTGTTTATGTCTTCGCGCACAGCGTCGTGTAGGCTTAGCTGCTCCTCGGCCTCTGGCAGCGAGGCAGGCATTTCCTCTGATGCCACAGCCTTCTGGGTCTTGAAGAGCCAAGACTGGAAGTCATCCATTTCTTGGAGGAAACTCTGCAACTTGCTGACCTCGCCCAAAGACTCCTCTCTGTCTTTCAGAGTCTTTCTAAGCGTGTCCCAGGCCCCGTCCAGCTCTGCTCTACGGGCCAAGATGTCGTCCGCGTTCTCTGGGTGGTCTTTGGCCAATTCGTCGGCCTCGGTCCTCAGGAAGCTAAGCTTGGTTTCGATGGCGGCCAAATCTCTCTCCATGCCAAACAGTTTCCTCTGGATGGTCATGACGGCTGCCAGGTCGTTGCCCAAGTCCTGTGTGGACTCAATCACCCGTGTCTTGTCTTTGATCCAGGTCTCTGTCTCGTCACACTCCACCCCATAGCTGTGCAGACTAACAGCAGAATCCACTTTCCTCTTCTTGTCCTCCACCATGGCTTTGAAGGCCTCCCACCTGAAAGAGAAAGATTTATTGAAAGTTCAAATCACTTTAATGACTTGTTAAGGTATGTTTCATATACATCTGAAGATAAGTAAAATAGCTATTTCCTTGAAAGAATTGCTTAATTTACTAAAAACCCAAGTAGATTCATTCAATTTATTTAATATTCGATGATAATTAGAAGCTTTATTCTCTTAATGTGTTGAATTATGTGCTTTCTTGTAAACAAATTTCCCATTTCTCAACTGGCCTGTGCTCACTGATTAAATAGTAGAGGTATTCATCAGTAATTATTGGACGTATATGATCTATTTCTACTTGATCTGTAATAAATGCTAAATTGCAGATTTCTTTCTCATCAGATATTACAGAAAATAAAAAAACATAGCATTACCAAAATGTTCATATGCCTCCATGAGAAAGAGAGAGAGAACATACAAATATTGATGTTTGTGTTTTAGTACAATTTAATTCAATCAATAATTAAACATTTTAGTTTAGTTTAGGTAGTACCTCGTATTCAGTCGTGTCTGACATTCCTTGACCTCTTTGGTTCGAGGGTGTCTGCTGTCCTCAAGCTGTTTCACAGCTTTGTTGACGTCATCAACCTTCGACTGAACATTTTCCATTTCTTGAGTTAAGATGCTCAACCTGCAAACAAGCACAGTGCCGGTTAAAATAGGAACAGTACAATGTACACAATGCATACAAATGGACACACTAGACTAGACAGAATAAAGTAAGTAATTTATCAAACATTAGTTTGTGAGATGAGAAATAACATCATAGTTTCATTTGTTCTGTGTACCTATTCTGTACTACTTCCAGATCCTCCAGCTTCTCAGGCACCTCCAAGCCCACCAACCACGTCTCCTTCTGGCCCATAAAGAGCTCGCAGGCGTCTGTCTCACTGAAGATGATGTACAGGGCCATGGTGTCATCGAGCTTCTTCTGTCTCAGGTCAGCCAGAGACATGAGCTCCATGTACAGTTCCTTTATGTCTTTTAGGCGTGTCTGGATATCAGGCGTGTTCTGTAGCTCCTCTGGCAGAGCATTGCCCTGTTTGGAGAGAGCCTCAATGGTGGCTCCATTCTTGATTGCCTCATTCTTGAGGTCGTTGTGCCTTTTCAGTAGCCGCTGGGTGGTGTACTCATCGTGGCCTACGTCATCATTGCTCATCTGCCTCTTGGCGTCCAACAGCCAGGCCTTGAGCTCGTCAGCATCTCCCTGAAACTGGAAGTAACTCTGGGTGTCCTGCAGGTTCTGTTTCCGAAATGCTGCCAGCTCCTCCAGCTGCTGCCACAGCCTCTTGATGTTGTCCATGCCTTCTTGAACTTTTGGAGAACCAAAGTGCTTGTCTTGGATCATATTTTCTCCTTCAGCCAAGACCTGATCGAGGTTGGCGCGGCGGGCTCCGAGTTCATCCTCGAAGGCACTGTGTTTGCTCTGAAGCACCAGCACACTCGTCAGGTCTTTGCCGTAATCCAGGGAGGAGAAAATGTGCTCCTTCTCCTTAATCCAGCTCTCCAGCTCTGCCACCTCCCAGAGGAAGTTCCAGAAGCGGCGGGACTGCTCCAAACGAGCCCTACGCTGGGCTGCCAATGCACAAAGCTCCTTGTAGCACAGCTCAAGGTGCTGCACCCTCTCCTGGATCACCTGGGGATCACATGGCTTGTAGCCTGGGAGATAATAATGGACAACATAACAGTTAGATAATATTTACTCATTTAATTGTCTCTACTTGTTTAACTCCTCTGGAGGCGATGAGATGCTGGAGGCTATTTTAGTGTCATATTGAACATATATTGATCATCATGTGAGCTCATCATACTGTGGTCACTGTAGGGTCAGAACAGACTTCACATATGAAGGTCCAGATTAAAAACGTTCCCAAAACAAAGAAAATGCATTGTCTTAAAGTCAAGTATAGGGGTCTGCTTTGTTTTAAGTCCATTGACACTGGTGTCAATATGATATCGGAAACGTTTTCCCTACATAGTGTTTAATGCAGTCTTAGCACATGCAGCAATATTAGAAAAATTGTATAAAAAAATGACTTAAGATATGACAGTTCTTAAATCAGGAGCCAGCTGATCAAATAATGTGTGAACAAGACTGGTCAAAGCTTTCAGAGCTGACTTTCTTTACTTGGCAGTTTGCCACACTTGCTGCTACGGATTGATTTCTGCCAGAACTATAAAAGCAGAGGTTTAATACCCAGCCCTGGTCATGGTCCATGGCACTTAATGTCCTCATCCCTAAAAAAACACCATATAAACAATAAACACTCTTCCCAAGGGGCACTATGAGCTACCATACTTACTATCTCCATTGGCGAACTTGAGAGCAGCAGCACTAGCGTTCTGTACCCTCTCTGCCTGCAGAGCGATGTCATTTTCCAACAGGGCGTGTTTCTGTAATAAGTCTTCCACTTCCAACAAATGTTTCCCAAAGTCAGGAGACAAAAGCCGAGCCTGAGGAGAAGAGGAGAGTATTTAAACACTTTAAAGTCTAGAAACTAAATGTAATTAGTTGATGTATATTGCCTTCTTCTCTGTTACCTTCATTTCATCCATCCAGTTGATGATGTAGAGCATCTCCTGGAAGATCCTCTGCAGGGTCAAATTCATATCCAGACGCCCCCTACGGGCCTTCAGCAGCTCCTGCAGGTAGTCCCACAGGCGCAGGACATTGTCTTTCCTCACGTCGATCCGTTTGGCATCATGGTAACGCTCAGACTCCAGTTCCTTTGAGATGTCCACCAAGGCCTGTACACGTTCTGCATATGCAGCAATGTCGGTCTCAATGGCATCATGCTTCTTCTTAGCTGCTTCTACTGCTGGCAGGTCGTAACCAAAGTTATCCTGAAGAGGGAGAGGGAAACGTAGCACAGGGAACAAGAAACTGTTTTTATTTGCAATTTACACTTTTTCTTTTTTTTATGTTTCTTAAGGCAACATGTTGTTTGCTGTTTACCTGCTACCATAAATGATCAGTTGCACAAAGGACCTCCTGTTTTAATTAGTAAATGCATAATGGAATCTGTACTGTTCTACATGTAATTTTGTAATTTGATTTAATTAGGACATCTCATTAAGATCAAGAAACACCTCAGAACCATACAACCAGTATACAATAAATAAATATATATATTAAACAAATATAAAGTCACACAGCCAATAATTTAAAAAAAATAAAATTAAAATTAACACTGTTACACAGACTTAAAAAACATGAATTAAAAATGGTATCTATGGTTCTGTTGTTGCTGTTTTACCTGAGCCACTAATCTCTGGTTCTCCAGGAGCCAGGTCTCCCTCATGGCCGCCTTCCTGTCAAATCTTCTCGCCATCTGTTCTAACTTCTCCTGTCTGATTAGCTCGTCTCTCAGGACGCGCTCCCGCTCGTGCTCCGCCCTCTCCAGACGCTCCCAAGCCTGCACACAAACACGTGAAGATGAAGATCGTGAGGGGTTTGCAGTTTTTTTCTAGTTTTTGGGTAATAGCAATGTGAGGTGAAATATTTTCAATTTAGAAGTTTTCTATTGCTTGATCCAATCAACAAAAGCTCAAAGGTCAGGCTGAGCTACAGAGCAACTCTCCTGGAGCTGGCAGGGATTGAGTGTCGTGTTCAAGGACACTGTAGGGCAGCTGTTCCCTGGTACCACTGAGAAATCTGGTTCTCAGTAAAAAGGATAGCATATTTACTCACAGCATATATTAAGCACCTTACACCAGCACTTTAAGAATACATAATCTAATTTTAAACTGTCACAGTGGGGGAACAGATCATGACCATGGATGACCATGGCATGTTCATCCTGATGAGACATACAGATGTTTATTTTCTCCAAGGAATGGCTTTTCTCACATAGTTCTATAAGGTTACTGGTGTAATTCAGTTCATTTGTGCATTTTGAAATTGTTGCATTGGGACTATCCTCTGCTAAATGACTGAATGAATTTTGACCGTGTAACTGACTCTAACTGCGTGCTTGAGATTCAAACCACAGAGTTTTGCATGCTGTCAAAAGCAAGACAATCTTCATATTAAAAATCATTTTGTTTCTATGTGCTCATCTGGCCCCTCACCCTGTTGATATCTGCGACCAGGGCTCCCTCTTTAGGTGTGTAGACCCTCTGGTTGTTCGCCCTCATACGACTCTGGATGGTAAACAGCAGCACCTCGAGGTTACCCTTCTCCTGGAACCTGTTTAACAACACAAGATACAAAAAAAAGGTCAACTTTAGCCAAAACGGGGAGTGCAAAAGGCCAAGATAAAACAGAAATATGAGTCATACTGATTATGGTAATGAGCAAAAATACTACAAGATAGTTTCACAAACAGTTAGTCAAAATATATTGTGTTCAAAGTGCATTTACTGAAAATGAAAACAGGAACTGTGTTTGTACCGTAATGTACTGTGCATTGCACTGTAGAATAGATTAAATTACCAACAGCGCTTAAATGTATTGCAACCCATTAAAAAGATTGCAATACGCTCACCTTCTGCCCTCTGTATCAGTGTGATTTAATGAGATGTGATCCTGTGACCCCAATTAAAAAGTTGTGTACAATTTCAGAAAAAAAAACCTGTATTAGATTTCATAGAGAAACCTAATTGTCCTGCAGCTATGTTGGAAAATGGTGTCATATCACAATTTTTGAAGTTTTTGTTGTTATGTGTTAACTGTTTAATTAATTCACCTGTGTTTCTGTTATTCCATCTGTGACACTTTATTAAATTTGCTTAATATGAATCATTGTGAATATGAACCACGTGTTTTCTTTTTATCTTGAAAATGAAAAAAAAAACCCCCCACAGGAATAGAATAGAAATATATAACAAGTGTGATGAAGTAGAAGGGTGGCCTGGTTTGACTCACTTGGGTGGCTTCTCTACAGTGCGGTAGGTATTGAAGGCCTGAAGCTGCTGCTGAACACCAGTCAGAGAGTTGGCAAGTTTCCGGTTGTTCAGCACGATGATCGTCTGCTCGATCCACGTCAGCAGGTCTGATGCCAGCGTCTCGTACTTGTCGATCATCTTCTCTGTCTCGATGGCGTGATCCAGAACCTGCAGCAGAGAAGAGAAGAGGACAGTTATGGAAACACAGAAGAAACTCATGTTAATGCTAATGTTGTGCGTCATCTTTCCATCTTACTTTTCCAACTCTCTTGCCCTCGACAGCGAGCTGCTTCATCTTCGAGAAGTAGTGGTAGAATGCCACAACGTACGTGATGATGGACTTCTCATCTGGGTTCTCTGTGAACACATCTACACAACAGAATGGCAGACAAGTCAGTCACAGCCAAGCCAGAGATATAATAGCTCCTGAGGACTTTTTTTCCACCAGGCTTAAAGTGTATAAACATTTATTTCTACATGAAGGCACAGCCTCAGTCGGCTACTCGCCTTCTGGGTCCAACAATTTGGTCACGCCAAGCCTTTGTTCTGCTACGTTGAAGGCATTCTGGAGGTTGTGGGTAGGATTGGACCTCTTCAGGCTGCTATAATCCACAAGATCTGGCCTGAGAGAGAAAGAGAGCAACGGAGGAAAAAGAGACAGCAAAAGAAACGAAGGAGATTGAGGATGTGAGACACTGAGCAGACCTGGTTTAGTGTGTGTTTATATTTGAGCTGTTGAGAGTGGATTTGGTCATTCATCTCTTCTTACCGGTGTTTGTGTATGAGAGCGTTGAATGCCATGCCATCTTTCCAGCTGGTGGTGAAGTTTGTGATGTTGACATTGGGATATCTGTAAAACAACAGCCAGTGGATGTCATTGACTGAACATAAGGGACACTGCCGAGAAGCTCCTGTTTTACATCAATGTCTGGGATCTGTTCTGCGTCTCAACATGTGTAACTATGAACCACTTATTTCTGTAGCTTAGGGCCTAAGCAGATGAAGTGCTTTTTTTAACAGAACCATCCATTTTCTCAAAAGATCACAAAATTCAATAAAGTAGCCTGAGTGGAAATCTACAGGTTGAATTCAATTTGATGCTCAGGTCTCTCTATATTCAAGAGAATTGCCTTTATCTCTAAAGGAATTGATTATAACTCATCTACTTTCTTGCAGAGACCACTTTTACATTTGTTCGATAGTTGTGCAGCTACAACCAGCAGCCAGTTAGCTTACTCCACCTACCAGATCCAGGAAGCCAGTGCTCCCAGCAGAGAAATAACCTCCCCATGAAACCACTGTTGTTTTAACATAACTTTTTGCACACTTCTTCTACATATTAAACAAACAAGATGTAAAGCATTAATTTTTCAGCTTTGTGTGTTGGTACAGAGATTTTGTTACCTTTAGACAGAGGCAGGGTAGCTGTTTCCCCTTCAGCCTTTTAATAGTAATCATGAAGACATAAGTGGACGCGCTTATTTTATTTATTTTCCCCTCGATCCTCATACCTTTATTTGTGTTTTCATTTGATTGCATTTCTCAGTCCCTGTAAAGCCCAGTGGTCAACTTAGTGCTCTATAAATAAATTGACTGGACTTGGCTTAAAATTAGCATACAGGCTGGAAACATCTAACCTGGCTCTGTCCAAAGGTCACAAAATATACATACCAGCTCTAAAAAATCACTGCTCCCCTAAGCTAACCAGCAAAAGCTATATATTTCACATACAAAAAAGAATGTTATCAATCTTCTCACCTAGTGCTCAGCAAGAAAGCAAATACACATATTTCCCTAAAAGTTTAATTATCCATTTAATAAAAAGACCATAGCTTTTATAGCTTTGTAACCACACTTAAACGGTGGTTTTAAATGAATATTTAATTAAATTACTTCTTAGTTGCATAATCTTCAAAATCATTATAATAAAATAGAAAACTATGGTGATTGTGACAGTCACACACACACGCACGCACACACGCACACACACAAACACACAAACACACAAACACACACACTGCTTTTGGAAAACTAATTTCACCTATAAAAGCTGTAATGATGGCACTCACACAAAAAAACACTGAAAAACAGCTGTGCACAGGACAGGAGTCTCATACTAATTACCAAACGATATTAACAACAGGTTGATGATGCTAAAGGTCACACGTGGTACCTACCCTGCAGTTTTCATCTGACACCACAGAAGAAGAGCGTCCTTGGCTGAGCGTGTCTCCTTCTGGTCCGCCTGGCCGGTTTCCACAATAATGTCCTGGATCTGATGAGAACAACAAGCACAGCTGGATGGTAAATAATGAAACTTAACTAATGACTGCAAGGTTTACAATCAAACAACAATTCACAGCAGAAAACGAAAACCCTAACTGATAGTCGCATGTCGCTAATAGGACACACAAGTAGTGAACATTATGTCAAAGTGGCTCAAATTCCCATTTGAGATGCATCATTTATTATAGCTTGAAGAAAAACTAGGTTATTATTTGTGTAAAACAAAATTAATTGAAAGGGATATATCATCGATGTTATTAGCCCGCTGTCTCACTAATCTAAACCTTGGGTCCAATTAATAGAATGAAATATGGTAATTATTGAAGTTCTTATTTTCCCACACAGTGGGCCAGTAATTAGAGCAGTGATGTGATCTGAGAGACAGGCCCTGAGAGAGGGCTATATATAGCCAGCTTTGGTTCTCCTGCAGACTGAAAACATACAGACAGGACCAACTCAACTCCTTTCTTTCGGTTTCTGTTTCTTTTTTTTTTCTTCTTCTTCTTCTTTTTTTAAAAGGCTGAATAATTCAGGAGGCCATATTGTTTGAACTAAAATGTCTAAAAATAACACTGTTGCTGTCAAATATAAAATAAATATATGCCCCCTCCAAGAAGATAAAAGACTCAAAGAGACATGTTCTGATGTTCTGGATGTGCTTCTAACAGCAGATAATAATGGCTGGAACCTGAAAGCTTCATTTTGAGGAAAAAGAAAAAGTCAAAAAAACACCCCGAGGCTGCCAGTAGGAAATGTTTTTTTGCTACATGCATACACACCCAAGTGAGACTAAACAATTAACAATTCAGAGACTTGTCTATGAACCACAGTAAGTTTTCCACTGTGGAAATGTGATTATAATGTAAGGCAAAAATCCATGTGAAACAGAGCGCACACTGTGATTTTACTTATACGGTTGTGTTCTCAGTCAGTGTTAGCTTAATTATAGCAGCATATATTAACTACACTCATATTCATATTTGAAATGCAGTCAGACCACACATGTGACAAGCTTATCGTGTTATTTGAAGATTGTGATGTGGGTTTTTTTTTAAACTTATATCATGTGGTTTTCTAGACCAGAACTGTAATGGTGGCATTTTTAGATATTAGAAAATCTGAAGGAATGCTGAACAAGCTTGTGTTTGTTGTGAAGAAAATGTTTGAGCAAAATTTCTTAGAGAGAAAACCTCCCACTCCTTCCAGATGTTGCATTGAGAGTTGTAGTATTGTGGAATTATGTAAATGCTCACAAATGACCCATCTACGTAGTATGTACTTTTGTTGAGATTTATTTCCTAGATTAACTTCCTTTATTGTTAAGATAACTATATTGTGTATATAATAATAATTCTATGCTTTGATGAAAAAAACTGAGTAAGAAGAGAGTACAGTGAAGTGATTTAGTCATTTAAATGGAGTTTCACTATAGAAGTTTCTTTCTATCAAACTAAGCTGACTTTTAACTAACCATGCAGTTAATAGTTACCCGGCATACAGAAGTTTAATTTGATAATGGTCAGACTTTGAAGATTAAAGCATTAAAGAATGAGCTAAATCAATACAAAAAATTACATTTGTTTAAAAAAAAAGGTAAAATAAACAAAATATAAGCATATAAAGTTAAATTTGGGGCTGTCAGAGTATAGTCAGGTTTTAGTTACTTGGAAGCGAAGGATGATGGTCCAGATGAGACCAAGGATGAGGCGATGGTTGCCATCGACGATGTCATGGGAGCCCATGTTCTCCAGGTGGACCCTCTGCTCCTTGAGGAACTGCAAGGCCTTGTCCACATTTTCCAAACAGTGGATACGCATGCGTCCCTTGGTGGGTTTTGGCTGATGACAGAAAGGAAGGAAAAAGATGGAAAGGACATTTTTATAGAGACAAGAGTCAGCACGAGAGAGAAAGAAATGATTCATGGAATAAGAAAATGAGACAAAATAATTAAAAATGTAAGGTTTGACAAAGGGAGCATCTCACCAGTCGTTCACCAGACAGCACCTCCAGCAGTTTAATGAGCATGCGTCCGTCCCGCAGATCCAGGTAGAGGTCAGAGATGCGACAGCCGACCCGGGAAAGGATTGAGTTGACCCATTTGGTGAAGGTCTTCTTCTGAACTGCCTCACGCTCATCTGGTGGGAGCACAAAGTCAAGAAAGAAACATGAGCTCTATGAATAATGAAATATCTTCACAGCTACAGAACAGCAGTCGGAGTTAAAGTATATCAGCATTTGTCTGAGGAAAGCTGCTTTGAAAGAGAGAGAGAAATCGTACTGGTTGAATTAATCCTCAGGCTGTGCTTTCTTGTGACTTTTGTCTTTTTGTACATTTTATCTCTTTTTATTGGATTTAGTACAGTATGTCAATCACTAAAAGGTGCTCTCTAGGGAAATTATTCCCCCATTAAAATGCAAATAATTCTTGGAAACAGCAGTGAAGTAGAAGTGCTGCATACTGAAATAAAGTCAGGTGCATAAAATGGCAAGTGATACGTAAGCGTAGGTGTATTCATGCTGAATTGCTTGACTGCATTTTTGCATTAAAACTCAGGAATGACAGGGCAGAGAGCGATGCGGAGCGTATGAGCATCACTACGAGAGGTTTTTGGGAGGACGAGTGCTGCTGCCCACATGGTGACACATCTTGCCGGGCTCACGCTCACACTTTCAATCACATCTCAATACACGGCAGATGTGCCTCCTACTCAGCAGCAAAAATAAAAGCGTATCTGATGGGACCATATGTCAGTGTGACCTAATGTACTAAACTTTGTTTATTTTGTTTGAGGACACGCATAAAGTAAATGGGAATGATGGTGGTGTGAGTGGGTGTGTGATTGCGATGAGAGGCAGCATTTGGAAAGCCTCTGAAATACCTAAACTCTACCTGCATGATTTAAGCTTTCTCTTATTACACTCCCAGTGCTAGTGAGTTATTTCTCTGTTAGTGTAATAACACTATTAAATAAATTATGGACACTGACCACAACATCTCAGAGGAAGAAATACCACAAGATGATTGTTCATCTTTCAAAACATTAAAATATATAATTTAATACGGCTTCATTCCAACATATTAACACACATTTTGTAAAAATATTTTCTGATATCAGTATATATAATGCAACATCTGTGCTACATTACATTACATTAGTAAACAATACAACAGCCATGCTAGCAGCTGTCTGAGGCTGTGCTTTGAGCTAATGTAGCATGCTAGACTGCCCTCAGTGACAATGCTAACATGCTAACATGTTTAGCAGGTATAATATTTACCATGCTCACCATCTTAGTTTAACATGTTGATATGCTAACATTTACAAATTAGCACTAAAAACAAAGTACAGCTCAGGCTGTTGTAAATGTCATTAGTGTGTGAGTGTGTGTACCAAATTTCACAGTAATCCATGTCATAGTTGTTGAGACATTTCACAAATGTCAAATTCATGATGGTGCTAGAGGAAAAACTAAAGTCAGTATGATACATTATTGGTTTTTTTCATCATCTATGTCAACAGTTGGTGAAATATTTCAGTCTGAACCAATGTCTGACCAAAAGACCACTAGCTTGGCTAAATACTGCTCTAAAAATAGATAACATTGCATGGGAATCATTCATTTGGACTAACCACATTTTGCAAAATGAAAACAGAGTATATGATTTGAACTATGAACTTTAAGTGAAACCTGTAATGAGTTTTCCCTCGTACTGGACATAATTTGAACAAAGTCTGGGTGACATACTTTGGAATAATCTGGAGCAAGGATGACAGAAGGACATTACAAGTTGACTACATTTACCTTGATTGAACCCACAATTCCCAGCAGACACACAGAGAGAGAGAGAGATCTGTGAAGTTTATCAGGGCAGCTGCTGGTGATGAGAAAGTCTCCACTCACTCATCTCATCCTGCACCACGTCACTTCCCCTTTGCTCTCCCTGCCACAGTTTGCCCTCTTTATTCCTGAACCCAAATACGACTGCAAACGAAGGAGTGCAAAGGACTGCATCCTTAATGACTTGTGTAATAAATGATTCAGACCCTGAGGCTGTGGAGAACAAGCAAGGAACAGCTTAAGAGGAGGAACAGAAAAAGCAGTGGGAGAAAAGGGAAGAAAAGGGTGGTTAAAAGGGGGGAGAGTGAAGAAGGTAAAGGTGATGCATTAAAGGTTAAGAAGGGAAAGAGGACAATAAAACAGAGTGAAATGGAGGAAGAAAGAAGAAGTCTGGAGCAAAAGGAAACCAAGGAAGCTCAAATGATGAAAGGGCAAAACAGATCAGACAGAACATAGCAGTAGAGAGTGACTGAGATGCAGGCTTTCAGGTTTAGTCTACAGAGACCCAACCAGGAAAATAGAACAAGATACATTAGCTACAATATCCCTGTACTGCTAAAAATGACCCAGTAAGTGCAGGAAAAAAAAAAAAGCTCCGGCTCCGTACTTAGCATCATCAAAGAGAGAGAAAATCAGGCGTTATTGTATGTAAAACACACACAGAGCAGAGAGTAGAGTAAATAAATCATGTTTCATTCTGCTCCCCTCAGCAGAACAACAGCACGCAGCACCGCTCCACCACATCCAAGCGGATAACCACGGCATGAAAAAGTAATGACAATTAAAACATGCAAATAACTCCAAGCTCCATTAGGAGTGTCAACGTTGATTTAGCTCGTCACAAACTGTTTTATCATTGTCTGTCAGCAGTGCAGAAAACAGTGACTGATAAGAGAGAGAGAGAGAGAGAGAGACAGAGGGAGTGAAAAAAAGTATACACCATAAAACTAGTGATAAATTCTTTCTGAACTATTTGGGCTGCTGCCCCTGGAGGATTTTACAGGGAGGTGGTAGAAGGACAATCCCCGAAACGTGAACATGGCTCTCACGTATTATCTCACATCGCAAGACCTTGAGAGGAGACAGATACACACAGATGCTCCTGGCCATTTAGGAAAGGATGGGATAAGCGGAGGAGGCGGAGGGGGGGGAAGTTGTTGCCTGCATGCATCCCCGCTGAGCAGTCTCCAGATGAGTAGTTCAACAAGCTCAATGTGACATCGGCTCTCTGTACGCTCACTGCTCAACAAAGCCCTCCAACTAAGTTCTGTTTAAGCCACAAAATTCCTGTTGAGGTTTGGTAGAACTGGGTATCAAGTCATTATGATTATACTGTATGTAAGATTTAGTATTGTTTGATATTTCATTATTATAATATCATGATATGTTTAGATATTGTATATTCCAACTAAGTGTTTGAAGCTGTGATAATTAAATCCAATTTTCTGAGATTATTGATGTGTTCTCGCTTAATAACATGAAAAATGAATAATTCTACTTGTTTAATCATCACAATTAGTTTTAGAAGATCTTAAAGCAGCAACCCTCACTTTATATTTTGATATACATTATTGATATTGTGGGATTTGTATCATAATACTTGAGTTTGTCAATATCACCCAGTGTTAATACTGACCTGATTATTTCATCTATAAATGGTTCTTAATTAAAGATGTAGTGGGCCAAATACAGGCTGTAAGACTGAATCCTCACTCAACTCTAATAAACTTCACATAACAAGACAGGCTTGGGAATAGGGCTGCAGCTAACAGTTATTATAATCCATGAATCTGTTGATTATTTTCTTGATTCATTAATTGGTTGGTCTATGAAATGGGTTAGGGTTAGGGTTAAAAATGGTGAAAAATGTCAATCACCTTTTTCTAAAGCCCAAGCTGCAACCTAAAATGTCTTGTTTTGTCCCAACCAACAGTCCACCACCCAAAAATATTCAGTCTACTACAAAAGAAACCAGAAAATATTCACATTTAAGAAGAATTTTAGCACTTTTACTTGAAAATTACTCTTTACACTTCGTTTGAAAGCACAAAGCCTCACAATTCTATGTAAATCAATTGAAGATCCCAGTATAACTACGATAAAAGCTGCTTATTTTATAACAGGAGTGCAAACTAAACTGCAAAATCACAAGAAATTACATTTTTAGAATAGGATAAACACACAGTTGGGTTAAAACTCATTTTGACTATTTTTCTAGTAACCTTTAAGCATTTTAAAGTGAAAACCATTAAAGAAGAAAAACATTTTTCATTTTTAGACATGTGCACAGTAAAGGACTGCTTCATCAACTAGCTTTAAACTTCCTGAAAATGTACTTAAACTTCTCATATTTCAACCTGAACTATTGTTTTTTATGAAAGCCACAATGTTTTATTTACTTAATGTCTGATTTTAACTTCAGGACTGCAGCTGAAAGGTAGCACGGATCAGGTTTTAAATAGGAGAGTACTGTAGCTACGACAGGCTGACTGCAATGTTACAGTATGTCTGATGTTTGGTTGTACTTAGTGCTGTTACAACAGAAGCTGCCATTGTCAAAGTGTACTTTCACATGAATTAAATATTCCTTTGCGTGAGCAGCAGTCTTACAGTATATCCAACTTCATTCACTCTCTCTCACAGTTTATCCACACTGAGTGGACAGTAGCAGCATCTTGTCCATCCTGAGCTGCATCCCTTTTCCAAACTTCCCAGCTTTCTCTTCCTGTATATCACTACAAGCCTTACTAAACATTCCTCTGTTTCACATGCGTTTACTTAGTAATCTCTCGTCCGCTCTTTGACTTCAGTGAAAGCCCCATGACTTATTCATGCTGATGGATTTTCCCTGTATACAGCCTGGTCTGTCTTTTCCCACAGTCAACTCTTACTGGATGTGGACCAGTGGTCCCACAGCACCCAGTTACATGCCTGAGTCATGGTACCGCCAAGGCTTCCTGTCCTGCAGCCATGATCACAGGTCTTACTAAAGGGCCTGTCCTTGTCTGTTAGTTTACCGTCAAAGATGAACTGTCTGAGCCTCTGATAGGTGCAGCAGCTGAACATCAGATTAATGCACAAGTTGTCAAGGTTTCTTCATGCCGCAAAAAGCAATACTGTTCAATATTTGTACTCATGAGGATTAAGAAAAGATGCTATATGAGCACATCGACTGCAAACCTTGGCTGAAGTATAGCGTCAAACTCTAGGCGAGATTATATTTCCAAACAATAAACAGGAGAAATTTAAGGGCCTAAAAACTTGAAGAGGTTTTCCAAACACAGCTGAGGATAGCTGAAAGGTTAAAGGTCAAGGTCTCAGAAAAAACAACAACAATCAGGTAAGTGTGGCACAAACACTTATCAGCAACCAGGGCAACAGAAATATTCAGCATGTCAACTTCCAAGAAAGACATAAGAAAACTGATGAGTTGTTGAAATCAATAAATGCAAAACAGTGTTTTTCTCTATTGATTACTTATGTTTTTTGTATTATTGTTATTCTGTCCAACTTCATTCCCCTGCAGTCTTGATCAGATCTATCTAATAATAGCTACATAAAAAGTTTTAAAAAATCTTGACGTGCAATTGGCGGATCAATACGCTTGGCTCTGAATACTTCTCTGATTTAGGAAAGCTTCAAAGTTTGCTGCTTCACATATCAGTTGCCTCTGCAGTCTTCCAAATCAGTCAATACTTGAAATCTAGCAGAGGCAGGGATAGAAAGAAAAAAAAAAGGATGTTTCCCCTCTCTGTTCCTTCATCCTCTCCTCCATTTTCTTCATCTCACTAATGCACTCCTGTCATCAGGGAGTTGGATAGCATAGTGCAAGCTAACAAAAATCCACAGTGACGGCAAACCTCTCTCTTAAAACGTTAATAACACAGGCAGGCAGAAGTTAAAACTGTCAGAGAAATTGATTTTTTTTCTTCTTTTTCTTACAACTCCAAAGCAATCATGCATGGACAAAATAAAAAAATAAAAAAAATAAAAAAAAGGAGTCCGGGATCAAAACAAGCTAATACTTTGTTCTTTAGAACAATTTGTGAACGGTGAGGGCCATAAGGAGAGCAAACAACAAGCTTAAATGATGAATATGTTTGTTATTTTAAAGAAAAAGCAGCATATCGGAGTACATAACACTAGCTGGCAATGAATGGCTTTAAGGGGAAAAACATCACAACCTTTTTAGGAGTTTGCACTATGAATTATTCAAGGCCAAGTCAGTGAACAATTGGGGCAGAGCTACAGCTTCCTGAAAATAAATAAATTACTACCCAATACATTTAATAAAAAGGACCAATGTTATGGAAGCTCTGACTGTGTGTTTTTTTGCTGCCTATTTCAAGTTCTCACAACAGGATAACAAACTAACCTCACACTTGCTCATACATCACAGTCCAATCCCCCCCCCCCCCCCCCCCCCCCGTGATCCCGTCCTGGGGCTAAACACAAACACAAGTTGAGGGGACGGGAGGGGCGCAATTGGAAAAGTGTTATCTCTCTCATCTGTGAGGTTGTGTGGGGGGGTGGGGGGGTCACGAAAAAAGTCTCTCAAACACACACAGATGCACAAACACCCACAACTCTTCCATCAGGACCCCCTGTACCTTGCAGCTGCCTGAAACGTCCATCCAGGATGGAGTTGAAACAGATGTTGGAGGTGCTGTAACTCAGCCAACGCGCTCGCTTCATACTCTTGGCTGAGGAAGAAGAGGAAGAGGAGGAGGGGTGGTGGAGGGCGGGGGGAGGCTGAGGGCGAGAGGGGGCCTGACGTCTCGGGGTGCAAGAGGAGGATGATGAGGAGGATGATGAGAAGGGAGAGAGTCTCACGGGTGCCACGGTGAGCGGGATGTGCAAGTGGGTGCCGTTCCTCTCCAGGTGGTGCTCTGGCTCCTGTTTCTTGCTGCTACTTGCCCTCCCTGTCTTCCTGCTTTCGGATCTCTGGGCCCGGTGGACCGGTGGGGTGCTCCTGCTCCGGCTGCTGCTCATGCCAACCCGCGATGGGGCCTCTTTTTCGGCTAGGGCATAAGGCCGACTGGCAGCCTCCTTTGTCCCTCCGCCGCTGCTGCTCCGGATGGATGTGGTCTCCCTGCTGCTGGCCTTCAGGCTGATCTTGACCTCTCGGAGTCGGGGTTGGCTCATGGGGGCAGCGCGCAGCAGGCACGGGCTGCTCATCCTGACCCCCACACAACAGCGACAACAACAGCACGCAGCCCCGGAGCCGGCAGAGGAGCTTGGCACTCCACGTCTCTCCTCTTCTCTGTCTCTTGGCTCTCTGTCCTCCTTTTCCAGATCCCTCTCACACGTACTCCTGCCCCCTCCCTCCCTCCCTCCCTCCTACCCACCCTCCCTCCTCCTGTTTCTTTCTTTCTAACTCTCTCCTCTCTGCTGGTGTGATGATGCTGTGCCTCCACTCTCAGGCGGCACGAGGGCTCAGGCAGCCTTCAGCTCAATTCAGAGTGGTTTCTCTAGCCCCATCCATGCATACAATATGTTTCAATACATCCACGTGCTTCCAATGAGCCTTGTGAGACTCCCTCCCACAGCCCAGTACTCCCACACAGTCGTGACATCACTGAATGTGAAGTGTATGACAAGCACAGTTGTGATTTCCTACATAAATCTACCCATCCCAAAAGAATATGTCTTTTCCTTAGGCTTACGTAAGGCGCACTGTAAATGACTGGATATTCATGTGTTCTGTATGTGCTTTGAAGGCACACAGGGTGCCTATTTTTGAGTTCACAAGCTGTAAATCGGCAGCAGGTGTCATTCACAGTCTCCCTCATCTCCTGCTTCACTTTCCTCCCTCCTTCTCCCACTCCCTCCCTCTGTCTCTCTCACTCTGACAGGAAACACTGATTGCATTACAGAAACATCAGTGCAGCAGCACTCTAACACAATATCACCAACACCCACACAGAAACCTTCATCACTTAAAGAGACAGTGAGGGAGAGCAAGAAGAGTCGGGAGAGCTGCAGGATAAAACGGTCCTGACAGGAAGCGAGCTATTTCGGCCACCCAGAAGTAGAGCTGGTTATCAGATGTTAACAATTTTTTGGTACCACCCCAAGTGTGTCTGCATTGAGTAGCAGAAACTGTCAGGTACTGAAAGCTGGTGTTTACTTGCTCTTTGATAAGATAGTTCCTGATTTTAAGTTATAATCCTAAAGATTTTAAAGTCTTTTTCCAAGTTTTTGAACTATTTATGTGTGGTGTGTTTCTTGCAGGAGCCATTTGATGTATTTGCATTCTGTGACTGTCTCTCGGCTTCAGTCTGAGTCACTCAACTTCAAGGAAATTACCAAAATTGCCGACTCTGACTCTGAGAGAGACACCCGCTTCTCTTTGAGGGAGCTCTCAAAGAATCCATGCAGCAATGAGGATTCTGGGAGAACTAATCCACCTTAACAATCACTTACATGAACATTAGATCTTCAACAATACCAAAAGTCTCGCTCAGAGGGAAGAGTTAGGGGCCTTGGAGAGAGCTGATATGAGGATGTGAGTGGAGTAGTTGAATTATAAAGGCCTGTACACCTGTGCAAATGATTGAATGGTACTAGTCAGCTGGTAGCCAAGCAATGAATGACGATGAATTACCCAATGATTAAAAAAGCATGAATGAAGGAGAGGATTCCAATCAGTTCCTCTGGTGCTCTGCGCCTGAACTACCACAGTGCTCAGAACAACGTATCAGATGAAATGTTAATAAAGAAACGTACAATCATGAGGTCAGTGTCAGAAGACATTGTTTTGTTTTTTAGTCTTCTTTATTAAAATTATGTGATGGGATCAATCTTCTCATATTATGGTTCGTTTGGATGTGATTTTATCTGAGTAGCAATTCTTCGTTACCGAAGGTGCTTTTGTTGCCCCGAGTGGACGATACATGTGTTAACAATAATAAAGCATCAAATGATGATGTGTAATGCAAAACGAGTTGTCGTAGTGACAAACCTACTGAGAGTTATCCCTCGATCTGCATTGCCCCTCAGCTCTAAAGTGCTTTTTAATGTCTGTCAACTCACTGTTGTGGTTTCACAGCCTGTTAGTGCTTCGGCTCACGCTCACCACCCTCAGCAGTGACGTTTCCAGAAGGCACACACAGGTGTTTTCATTGAATCTACTGTACACTATCTGCCCATCATCAAACTGCAGACAAAGTTAGCAGCCAGTTAGCAGCTAAAGAAACACATATTTCCCTCAGACGCTGGTGGTGAGTAGAACAGTTAAAATGAAAGTGAATATTGGATCTAATATTCATCAAGTGGACACCTGATGAGCGGCTGTAACCCAGGAAGTAGAGCGGGTCATCCACTAATTGGAACATTTGCAGTTCGATTCCCGGCTCTTCCAGTCCACATGTCAAAGTGTCCTTGGGCAAGATACTGAACCCTGCACCGGCACCCCGCGTGGTAGCTTTCCAGTACTGGTGTGTGTGAGTATGTGTGTGAATTGGGTGGATGTGGCTTGTAGTGTAATAGCTCTTTGAGTGTTTAGTAGGCTAGAAAGGTGCTATATACATGCAGTCAATTAACCATTTACCAACATAACTCCAAATACATGCTATGACTGTTTCTGCTCACATGTCTCTATAAATTTGCAACTGTTTGCAAACACCGTCACTATGTATATCTTTATTAGATAATATGTTGCATTGTTGTGCCTCTGAAAATCAACTGATGTGCCACCAGTAACTTTTTCCAATCAAAACTATTTTAAATAAGTACATTTCTAGTATGGCTGCAGAAGAACATATTTATATCCTCAAAGGTAATGTTTAAAGAAAAGGACAGCACCATAACTATTATCACAAATGTACAAACTTGAGCTATTTAATGCTACCCAGACCCACGTGTCTTCTCCACAGTGTCAAACTCGTGTCTTACAACCTCGTGGTTGACCTCTTCTGTGTCTGAGGATTTACAGGCATGAACATGGTATGACCCTCGACTCCCCTTTTCTGTTACACTTCCATCCATCGCAGAAACACTGCTATTTTAAAACCTCGAGCTGCCGGCCCACAGGTGGGTCAAAGCTTACAAGCTTAGCCAGAAATGCCAGAGATCTGTGCTATGGTGGGCAGACGGGGAAGGCAGCTGTCCAGATCGGTCAGACGGGGAACATTCAGGGAATGTGCAAGTGATCCTGGTTACTTGCAGAGGGTGTGGAGCGGTGTCAGATCTCAGCTGCTTGGGGATGTGTGACACCACGAGATAGACACACACACACACACACACAAACACACACACAACAACACCTGCAGATCCCTAGCTGGGAGCTTTGGAATAAAATCAACTATTGTCTGGAGTGTGATTTTGTAATTATTTGACTAAATTTGAGTGAAGGTCAGTATATCCAAATATGCCGAAGTTAAACAGACAGTCACCCATTATAGCTCATCCTTTCTGCCCTTCCCATGCTCTTAAAAAGACACTGTCATCTCAAAAATTTGCCACACAAATGCCTCAGAGAGGACACAGCCTGTTTACTATGCAGGCACTCACCTGCAAGGGCCTTGATGCGCGAGCGCTCAAACAGCCTAGCAGAGCTGTTGTCATTGTCTAGTTCCTCATCACAGAGGTCAAAGCGGGTGTTGATGTGGCTGTACTGCTGCGTGATCTCAGCATTGTCAAAGTCTGTGGTGGAAGTCATGGCGGTAGCCAGCGTGGCAAGCAGGTCAGGGGACGGCAGCCGGCGTCCTCAAGTGCTCTGGGTGAAGAAGGAGATGTGCGGTGGGGAGGAAAATGGCAGGATGACCTGGAGGAATTCTGAAACAGAGAGTGAACACACAGATGTTTTATGATTGATTATGATGATTATATGGGGTTCAGCAGTGGAGCCGAAATGATTAATGAATTAGTCGATTGACAGAAAATGAATTAGCAACCGTTTTTCATCATCAAGTCATAGTTTTAGTAATTATCTGGTTCCAGCTTTTCAATCATGAGGATTTGCTGCTTTTCCTCATCTCATACGATAGTAAACTAATTGTTTTGGTGGATTTGGACTGTCGCTCATGGTAAATAACATCTGATGGCTCCATGATTAATCAACAACCTGATGATTTAACTCATAATGTATATAATGATTCTTTGTCTTATTCAGCAAATATAAAGTAATAATATCATCAGAAATCCGTTAAGAGCAACAGAAACAAAAGTCTAAGAATAAAAAACAGTCTGTGTCACCTTTTTGCCTGACTTCCAAAAACAAAACAACACTGTCTCCCTGATCACTGAGAAATCTGATTGATCTGACTTTCAGCTGACTGATGACCTGCACTGTTATCAGTCTAGATAATTAGATTTCAATCATCACCTACAAATAGAAAAAATAAATGACACTGCAACATGATTTCACATAATTTGAGCGTTAATGATGCAGACATTTTATCACACGGACTGCTTCAAACAGCTAAAAGAGAAATCATGAACAACAAAGTTATTCAAGTTTACAAACCCAACTGCTCTATGATTCTCTACTTCAAAAGATACTGTGGTGACAGGAGGGAAAATTAATGATAATAGGCTCACTGCAGTTTAGGTGACAGCGTGTATTTTGCTGTTAAGGGTTTTTTTTTTCCAGTGTGAAGGGCTGCATCTAAACCTGGCACCAGAATTTCATTTATGCAGTTTTGGACATTTCTAAAGTACGTGATCACAGATATTTCACAGATACATTTTAACACAGAAATCTCGCCATTTGTAGCTTCCAAGCGAGCCCCTGTGGCGCCCATGAACTCCATTTTGTGCATGTCACTTTGCTGAACTGTCGCCCTGCAGTGTGCGACTGTGTATTCTTTGTGTGGAATGGCGGGTGAAGGGTAGACGCTCAGATAGCTCTATCTGGGTGCAGCATAGCTCTCTTATCATGTCACACAGGGGGAGGGCAACCCCTCTGTACTGCAGAACACGATGAAACCGCCTTCTTTTAAATGATGCAGCTCACGCAGTTTGAACTGAGTGTTTGTGTGTGTGTGCATTTTACTGTTGGCGGGTATCTTGAAGAATAAGTGTGTGAGGTGAAGTGAGGCGGAGAATCCAATGTGTGTTTGTACAAAAAGCAGAAAAGAAAAGAAACATGGCAGAGTGTCATTACTGTATGTGCCTCAGAGTGCATGCAATGACTGTCACAACATTAGAGATTTATGTGATACCATTAGATCAGAGATATGACAAACAATCTCCATTTTTTGCTATTACTATATTTTTAAGATTTTATGAAATTAACTTTTTTTAAATAGCCTAATTGAATTTAGTTCCACAATGAGAGGAGTAATGCACTAATTTAATCAAGTAAAGTACATAGATGGTCATTTTAAGGAAACTATAAGATAATGAAATTAACATAAAAAAGTGATAGAAGTATTTAGATCCCTAAATTGAGCAAACCTAGCAACAGCAAGTACATATATCTAATTACAAACAGAAGTCCTATATTCTTAACTTTATTCAAGTAAAACATACATGCAATGATATTTTTTGCATAAAAAATCTTAATCTGCAAAGTAACTATAGTTTTCAAATAGATGTTATATAGTAAAACATATTATATTTGCCTCTGAAAGTAACTGAAGTATTTCAGTGAGCGTACTCCTGGCATGAATTCATCATGAGACCACAGTGAATGTTTCAAAGAAGAGGCCCTCAGTGATGCACAATGACAGCATCTTACAGGTCTCCCTCCTCCTGCTGCTCTGTATCAGTCCTCTGCAGAGGGCTGTTATCAGCCTGGGGATACTCCACCCACCAGTGGGGATCCCCTTATCACTTCACACACAACCTGGACAGGACTACTGCATAACATACTCTTTACAGACGCTACACACCAATATCCACAGACTGCCAATATGCACTGTACTGTATACAAAACCCATAAGACCCTAATCATGTCCAAGGACCGACTGACTGCTCAACTTAGCAGCCAAACACAAACCACAGCAAATTGTGTGAGTGAGCTGGGACTTGTAGTGGGAGCTTGTACACAATGATAGCAGAGCAAGCTGTATTTAGAGCTCTATAAAGGCCTCCTCCTTATAGACAGTCCTGTGACAGAAAGGTCACAAGTTAACCGCCTGCCACAGCAGCAAGTGTGTGCCTGTCAATGGAGAAATGTCCTCTTGTGGTGTCCTTGAGCAAAAGACAGAACTCCTATACACGGATGCGGGACAAATTAAAAGAAAAATTAACATGAAGTGTCACCATGTGCTGCCAAAGCACCTTCAATGCACCTAGGCATTGAATCTACAGTCTCTGAAGTCTACTGGAGGGATGAACATCATTATACCAAAAGATATTCCCTCATTTGATGTTTTGATGATGGTGATGAGAGCACTGTCTAAGACATCAGTCTCCCATAGGTGTTTAATGATGTCTTTCCTATAGATCTAAAAGCAGTCTCTGTTCTTATTGAAACAGCAGCCAGCTGAGCAGTCTTTGTGACTGAAGCTCCTGCCATCAGTGCCCCAACAATGAACCCTCTTTAAAGTCACTTAGATATTTTCCTCTTGCCATCTTGATACAAAATCATAATCTGCTCAGCATTTTTATACAGGCGACAGAGCATGATTTGATGTTAATTGCTTAATTGTACCATGTAGTGCACCTGCGTGGAAGCATCTGCTTTCCTAATGCGTCTCCACTCATTTGTTCAGGAATTTCCTTTAATTTGTCGCCCATCTGTAACTGCTTACTTACAGTTGGTCACCCAGGCCAAAATAAAAGCTCCAAACTCAATGAGATGCAATCACTGGCATGAAATACTGAGTGAGGGGGATAAACACCTGTACACTATTGTACATTTGAGGCATTTCAATTTCCAGTAAGTCAACAATTAACATTTTTTGTTGCCATTTCTATTTTCAAAAACTTTAGTCTATAAAGTGTTTTAAAAAAGTAACAATATTGCAAGTTCCCAGAAAAACTAATAGTCCAAGACATGCTACCTACAATTAAAATACACCATAAAAAAATGAACTCATTACATTTAAACATTTTCCTTTATAAATTACTTAAATGACTGATGATGAAAAGTTGCAGTTACTATAGGAATCAACTAACTGGTTAAACAACTATGTGTTTTAGCACTAGTTTGCATGTGTCTGAATTTGCCAAAGCTAACACCACATGAATATATAAATGATGTAGTTGTACTATCAGTCATATTATCATTGTTAGCATTAAAAGGTACTGGGCATAACTCAGATATCAGGTTGATACAGGTGACACATTATTGAGCTATTATTGGTCTCTACTGATATGACAAATTATTTTGGCAGCACTTATTCTCTCTGTCACTTGTAGTGGATAAAGTCCTCTCTTCATGGTCCAGTAAATACAATATTTTCCTGGCTGCACCTTGTGAACTCATTACAGAGAGGCCCTGGATAATTTCTCAAAAGTAGAAAAATGCCAAAACAGATCATAAAAAATGTCAGCTGGAATTTCGCCACATATTCAAGTGATGCTTAACCTCAGAGGAGATTTTTTTTTTAAAGTTCCTTTTTGCTGGAAATAACAATAATGCAACATGAGTTATGATTTCTGTGGATGCGGCGCTTGTAAAAATGGTTAAAAGGTGCGAATGAGATTTTTATATGTATGTTTTGCTGAGTTTGGATATAAAGTAAATATAAAATAAATTCTCTGAAGCTACAAAAACAATACTTTGTTTTTTTAAGGTGTGAAAAAAATAATGTCTTTTCTGCTGCTTGTGATTTTAATTGACTGCACCAGTTTCTCTTGTTTGTTGTTACAGCAGAATTACAATGTAAACACGTATTTACAATGTAAACATCAAATCAACGCCGGTAAGCTTTCCCCTGGCTGCACACTGAGGCGCACAACACATTAGCTGGCGAGGAGTGAGCATATTATTCGGAGTAACACAGAGTCAGATGGAAAGGATGAAACAGGAGATGGGTGTGGTTCGAGATGTGTAACCTACAGTGTGTGTATGAAACTGTAGCGGCGGCAGCAGCAGCAGCAGCAACTGGATTGTGGAGAAGGGAGGCTTGTGGTCCAGGAGAGAGTAAATCTGAGACATAAACACAAAGTGGACAGAGATCAATATGGATGATGAAGAGGAGGAAGAGGAGGAGAAGGCTGGTAACTGGGATGAGTGACCACTGAAGTCTGCAGCTTTCTCCTCAAACTGCCAATATGAACAAACTAATTATTACTCATGAATTCGATCAAGATATAATGAGTGTAAAAAGCCTCTGTTTAGCATAATCCATACTTGCACCACTGTGTAAACAAGCTGTGTGTGTGGGGGGGGGGGGGGGTATAAAAAAGCATGGTTGTGGTCAATATTGTTTTGACTGGAACAATACTGAGCCCGATCTTGTGAGAGGTCATAAGGAATCGATAGTAAACTATTCCTGGAGTGTGTTTACACAAAAGTTCCTGCTGGTCCAGACATAGCGACACACTCACACTTGTCCTTTTAAGGGGAATGAGGGAGAAACTTTTGTACAGGCAACAGTTCATTACAAAAGCCACAACAGTGCAAGGACATTTTATACATTGTTAGGTGCTGTAAGACAGAGAAAATACATAATAATAGACTTCAGCTTAGGTTAACATCAGTGGTGGAATGTAACAAAGTACATTTACTCAAGTACTGTACTGAAGGACACATTTGAGTTACTTGAGTTTGAGTATTTTGGTTGCATACTGCTTCTACTGCACTTCATTTAAGGGGGAAATACTGCACATACTTCATTTATTTAACAATTTGAGTTACATTACAGATTCAGATTTATCATATAAAACATGGTTATCTAATAAAATTATGCATTGTAACAGAATAATACTTCAAATTAGCTCTACTTAAACAATAACTATAGCTCAGCTTTAATGGAACAATGCTATTTCTTTATTAAAGCATCAGTAACAATAATTCAGCTATATAATGTAGGCCTATAATAGAAGCCTTTTCGGAGTACTTTAAACATATCTAGTTAATAATCTTACTTCATAATATGTAAATTACATTCTAAATGTAGGACTTTTACTTGTAATAGAGTATTTTCACATTGCAATACTGTTTCCTTTACTTGATTAAAGGTTCTGAATGCCTTACTCTTGGTGAGTTACAAACAACCTTTCGAAGAGCGCACTTTTTCACGCGCAAATACGCACAGCGGCGTCATTGTGCGTAAATGCGACTATCGCGCCTGCTGCGGCCTACTTACAGTCAGAGATAAGAGTGAAAACTCAAGAATTTAAACGAGGCGAAGTTTCAACAAGTGACTACATGTAGTAGCCGGAGAACATTTGGTAATCTAAATTAAATAAACAGTCTGAGCGCATTTGAAAACGACGTCATTATTTAACATGGCAGCCTTGTCCAACAGGTGGTTTGGAGGAAACTTTAAACTCCCCCCATAATAACAACGGCAAACAATTGTAGGCGAAATGGAAAGAGCGCCGTTCAGTGACAGGGACTATTTGGCCGAAGATCAATAATTTTATTTAACAATGCCCCATTAGCAGCGCCTTCAATTTACACTTACTTGCTTCTGGATGTTGTCCCGTCAGAAAGTGTTTATGTTGAGCCTTCTCCGTGCCAATAAACCAATTATAATCCCATTGAAGCAGCAGGGTCCTGGTCAGAGCGGAGGTCTCCACAGCGCGAGGAGGGCACGGTCCTGAAAGGGGGATGAGGGAAAGGGGCTGTAGGCGCCGCGCGCTCCACGGTCATTCCCGAAAGCCAGCGACTGACCCACCCTGCCGGGTTAAAAATAAAGTGGGCGCATCCAGTACATGATCTGTGCGCGCAGGGGAAGGACATTCCTGACAAGAGCTGGTGACTCTAAATGGCAGAGACACTTCTGATCTCCTGAGCACTCCCCCACTCCACTCCAGTGCACCCCGCCCCGACCCTGGCTCTAATCGCACACATAACACCCACCCATCGAGACCCTTTCAGAAATGTCACCTCCACTGCCGCCTGTATGAGCGTGTGTATGTGCCATTTACAAGCAGAGAGGTCTGGACATGCAGAGGAGTGCTGGAGACAGATCCCTCACATTACAAAGGATGTCCATCAGTTAGTACCAGAAATAAAACACCTGTCAGATATAATATGACACACACACACACACACACACACACACACACACACATTCACATACACAGAAACTTTTTATAGTCTTGTTGATTTTATGCTTGAGGAATTTCTTTGGAACAAAACCGGTCACACCTCTGGTATCAATAAAATGACAGCTGTCTTAAAGAAAGTATCCCAATAAGATGATCTGGATTAAAAACAACATGATTTTTAAAATATTACAATAAGGTAGTAAAGAAGGCGTTTACTGTATATTATCTGCATGTGTTCAATGAACACTTTTAGGTGAAGTCAGTAAGATTCTGTTTTGAAGTCTGGATCAATAAAATGAAATGTTACTTAAACTTAAAAAAATCATACTTGATGTTTCTCAATATCCGGCATGATGCCTGAATTTTTGGGGGCCAATAATAATTCTTTTTTCATGTAACAAAAAAGTTAAGGATTTCTTCAGACTTGGTTTAGGATATATAAATGCTCAGAATATTTTGTTCTGTGGTTTTCCCACCCCAAAAAAAGTTCAATTACGTAGTTAAAAATTCTTAAAATTATATCTACTCCTCCCAGCTTCAAATGATTCTTCAAAGCTTGTCTGGAGGGGATCTTTAAACTCAGATTTTTAATGAGCACAGAGAAGCTTTTACTTTTCAGCAGGTGAATGTGAAAACAGCCTTCAAGTCTCAAACTCAGTACATAGATCACTCTGCACAGTGAAAGATAAAATTAATTCTAAAATCACATCTACTATTGACACTTTTTTTAAAGTCTTGGTAAGCTGATAAACAAATCCACAAATGAGAAAACAACAAATCATTTAAAAATATGTATTGTCTCCATAAAACATGGCCAAACATGTGGCCACATTACATCTTATTAGCGACAGGAAGCAGAGTGTTTATAACAAAATACATTTACAATACATTGTACAAACATAAATAAAAATGCCTTTTCACACAAAAACACTTTAAAATATAAAAGATGTACAAAAAAGATATCAGTACAAAAAAGTTGTGACGACGTTCCTTCACTCTTCACTACTTCAGTATTTTTGTTCCTTTCTCTTTGGTTCCCTCGGGAACGTCTTCAGTCACAACCTGGGCCGCAGCTGCAGTGCCAAAACAGTCCTGAAACTTCAACTACTGTAAATAATATGGCTTCATATCTGGATACAGCTGACGCAGCTTTGACTGAGAACAGTCCTGTCTTTGATCAGCTTCTGCATAGTTTCAACACTGTACAAACAAAAACCAAAACACCTTTTTAATATGAACATCAATAAATGCATTTTTAACAGTTTTTGTGCAAGCTGCTGTAAACAGCATCATGCTTTGCTCATTAAAAAAAACAATCAACTATAAAACACATTCAACAGCATTTCAAACAGAAGGCAACAGAAACTAAATAAATACTAGAAACTTCATAAAATGGGTGAGAACCAAAGCCCTTAAAACCCAGCTTACGCTTATTTAGGGTACCGTGTAGTACTACTGAAAAAAAAAAAGAGGTAAGGGGTCTGGGTCGGCTACAGAACGTCATCCTTAGAGCTTCAGCAGGCCAAATGCTTCCTGAACCAGTGACCTATGGTTCAAAGTACATCAGCCTGCAAGCCCTTTGACTTATTATATCTGAAAAGTAATCAACTTTCCAACTCCGTCTCTCCATGTTTGTGCTACAAAACGTGTTTTTGGACTAAATTTTTCTGAAGAGAGGGTTAAAGAAAAAAACCAACAGAGCCTGCACAGATAAACATAGTAATAGTATTCCATCAATACACCACCCGTACTATACAATACATAGCTTACATACCGTTGTCCCTTTTTGCAGAAGTGGAAAGACATTTGAAATACATTTTCTGCACAATTACAGTCATCAAGTGGTTAAGATTTGCAGTTTCCTGGTAAATAAGTGGAACAATACAGCTCAGCTCAGATGTGGTAAATTTCACTTGCGGTACATTGACTTAAATTGCTAACATACGCATGCTAAAATGTTCAACACAAACAATGATAATGCTAACTTGCAGATGTTAAGCAGGTGTATTGTGTACAATATTCATACGGTTAGTTTAACTTGTGGGCATGTGAACATTTGCTATATAAATCAAAGTACTGGACACATGGACATTCAGGAGAAGTCTGGATATCAGTAGAGCCATGCTGCTAGCATGGCTGAAAAGAAACTTACATGCCTTTCGAAACACTTGCTGTATCAGTCATATCAACCTCATCAGTGACCCAAAGTAGGATATAACTAAGCATTTAAGTATTTGCAACAACTACATAACTGGGATGTGGCACAGAGTGATGCCGCCATCTGGGTATGGTTTTAATCTCAGATGTACTGACACGTCCTTGTCACTACACAACTGGCTATATCTATTATACATAGGAAGAAAAGACAGGAAAAACACTAACACATATCGCATAATTAGTGTAATCTCTTTTGAGTTACAATTGAAATGTTCTCCTGCTATATGCCTCATTGACTTTAACATATTTGGCTGTCCAAGTTAGCATATGGTATGAAATCAAAAGACACCATGCTGCTAACAGGTATTATATATATAGTGGCTAAATAGGTGGTACTAATCAGGTTATAACATATTTATTAAGCTATTTCATCGTATCAGTAACCACTTCGCCACCTGGGATAACTAACTATCAAGTTGCCTAAAATTAAGAACAATACACAGAATGGGTCACGGCAGGTCATTTCCTTCAACTTCTAACAAATCTTTGGTAAAATAGGATTGTGATTGTTAAAAACTTTTACAAACATGTACAAAAATACAGTTTAAAATTTATTTTTTTAAATACCTTCATAGAAAAAAAGCTGCTTCAACTTCGTAGCTGGAAATAAATGTAACAGTGCTCTTAAAAAGTCAAGTAAAAATAATGTTTAGGTGCAAATTGAAAAGACAGACTAACTCCACGGTGGAGACAGTTAAGTCTAAGTGCTCACTGCAGATGTGTCTTCGTGCATCCCACGGACTTACAAAGCGAGGAAAACGTCAAGATCAGCGATGACGGCTGCTTGTCTCCTGGCAACAGTGTTCAAGAGTCGCTGAGGAAAAGATGGAGAGCCTAGATCCACCTGGAGAAGATGATGACAATGATTCATTGACAAAATAACAAAATGAAGACAAACACTGTTCACATAAAGTTCAGCCTGCCAACTATTACTTTGTATAGCTTTGTTCATCAGCTCACCTGCACTAGGTAGATGACCCTGGTGACTTCCTGTCCACCACTTCGTCTGACTGGCTGCAGGATCCAGCAACTGGGCATCATCTCCCCTCGGACGGCATCCACACTGGGACGAGGCAGAGACTCCTCGAACACAGACTGCATTGCCAATATGCTGAGCCCACCCTGGAGGAGAGAGAGAGAGAGAGAGAGAGAGAGAGAAAGAGAGAGAGAGAGAGAGAGAGAGAGAGAGAGAGAGAGAGAGAGAGAGAGAAAAAACATCAATAAAACAGGCAGTGCAGCCTTTTGATCAGCCGAGAGGCAACTGTTCACCGACACTGATAACCAACAGCTGACACGGTTTCTTCCACACCCACTGCCTCTGGGTCACTGTTGTTTACGCTCACTGTCGTTTCTTTGAGGTAGTGCTGAAGAGCATGAGCAGTTTTTAAATAACTGTTAGCCTGTTCTACATTTTGTGGATGAAAAGCTCAATGCTGCACCGCTTGCAGTTAAATTGGTTGTAATTACAAGAGGCAGCAGTGTCCTCTCCTGATTTCACGCCACACTAATATGACAGTAAACTGAATTTTCTCCTTCAAACTGAAGTGCGGTTTCATGTTTCGCTATGCCGCAAATGCTCAATGAACCCTGTACAAGGGCAACTAGCAGCAATCATCAGGAGCGGCTGGTTGATTTTGCAGCTGTGCTTACCTGTTTGGACTCGGTGCTGATGCAGCAGAAGTCCCGCGGCTGGCTGAGGTGGCAGGTGGACGGATCTGTTAGTATGTAGACTAAAGAGAAATACAAGATAAAGTGTGTCAGATGGACAAACGTGGTTGATAAAAATGTGCAAATAAAGGAAAATACAAGAAGAAGCAGAACAATATTACTCCAGACAGTTGGTGGGGAGGGGAACTTTCAGTTTTCAGTAAAAAGAGCAAAATTGAGATATTTGTAACCTGATACAACAATAATAGTAATAAACTCTACATCAGTGTGTGCAAAAAATCAAATAGTCAAACTAAAACTTGGGTGAGAGTAAGAAACATGTGAACAAAGTATAATATATGATGCGCCATCAGGTATAAAGTGCAACATACTGCAGGTGTGAGAATGGAGGTGGTCATGCAATATAATAAATCTGTCATTGATGAATGTGACTGTACTGTACTGTACTGTCCCATAGTTAACTTATGAATGCAGATGCATCATTTGAAGTGCCTTGCAAAAATATAAATAATTCTGCAGCAAAGACAAAAATCATAAACATCTTCTATACTTATACTCTTGCAAAAATGCACATTTTTTGCAAGGAAAACTCTTCCATCACATCAAGCTTAAATTGCAAATAAATATTTATCTGTATCTCATGAACTAGTAATATCAGAGGAGCTGATTTAATATTAAATATCTACTATTTTGGGGATTTCAGAAAGTTTGCTTCAAACATGAATAATATGTGATGAGAATCCAGACTGTGCAGAGACATTAGCTCACCCAGCTGAGTGCTGTCATCTAGTGGTCGTGTCCAGACAGAACGGACTGACTGATTATACATGTGGCTCTTGGACAGCTGGCAGATCAGGCTCCACAGGCTGTCCAGGGGTCTGTCCAGCTCCCCAGCCCCCAGGAAACCATGGACAGACAGGCTGGAGGAGGGCTTATAGTAAGCCTGGATGCCCCGTTCTTCTCCCTGGTATCTGAATAAATACAGACTTATTATATTAGCACATGAATGAGCCACTTAATCTCATCTAAGAACGGACTTGGAAAAAATCCTGAGAAAGTAGATCCTATGGTTGGCGATAGTCTCAAGGACAGATCATGTTTGGATGAGTTTAGTAAAGGGAAATCATTATGCTCACTTCCAGCCTGCTGCAGCTTTTCCCATCATCAGGTTGCTCAAATCCCCAGAGGAAGCAAGCCGCACCTAATGAGAAAGAAAATTACAACCTGATACAAATCCCTGAAAGTTTAGATTACAAACATGAATCATCATTATGGTGTACAGTCAATGAGTTCTCTCACACCACAAATGTTCTTGCAGTCTGAATGGTATATTACCTCAGCTAGAGCTCGGCCGATGAGGCTGGATGTGATATCCTGATAAGTTGTGGATATGGAAGAGGAGGAACCGAAGGAGGCGGTGCGCCGTCGAGTACACATCGGGGGTGATGGAGATGAGGTCATCAGTGGCTCAAACCCGGTGACAGGAGTCTCAAGACGGACATCTAATAAAACACAAGGAAGTTAACATGGAATTTAGAAAAAGGGAACCAACTTTAACAATTTCATATTATATGGAATCGTATCTTTTAGTGTCTAATGTGTAATGTGTAATGTGTAATGTGTAATGTATGTATTTATGATGAGATGGTAAACAAGCATTTCTTCTTTAAAATGAAAACATTTAACATACTCCTGATGGCTGTTTTACTAAAGTCTGTTTGTGATTTGTGATTCAAAGTTCAGTCCTTACCCTGGGCAGACAGCCAGGCACTCTGTGTCTTCACACTTTGAGGGCCACATACAGGAGGACGAGTTCTGACCTTCAGCCCTTCATCCTGGAATCCTGTGGTCTAAACCAAAACAGTGACATCAATACAGTCAGCCTGTGTGTGTGCTCAGCTCCTAAAGTTAAATTACAAATACCTTTTTGTGATGCCTTTATTACATCTAAATGATCAGGAATCAGATTAATCTTGAATTTCTGTGTATTTTATCTTAATATCAATTACTAAAATGTTCTGTAATGTGTAACATCAGTGCACCAACCTGTCCAGTAAGAACTGGTCTGTTGCCAGGTGAAAGCTGGACAGGGTTGCCGCTGTTGTACCCGGACGTTGGTCCAGAGGAAAGACTCAAGCTAGATCCTGTGCACAAGGTGCTGCTGCTGATTCTAGTCCGATGCCTCAGGTCATCCTGACGAACATAAAAGGAGATATCAGGGAAGGTATATATGCAGCTCTACAATGTTATGAATAAAATTATAAGTTATTGAAAATCTACAACCAAAATATTTTATCAAGCATTCGTATTTTATGTTAACATTAATAACCTCTGACATACACGACATGTTTGATATAGTAGCAGGTGAACTGGAATCATCCATTCAGCTGCAAACTGAAAAATGAACTTTTCTATTATTAAAAAAAACAGTCCCATCTACCGCCGAAGCAAATTCATTCAAACACTGATAATGTCTTTTGTCATTGTTGTTTTTGTGACTTATAATAAATTAATCATGACACTGCAATGACAATAAACTAACCTTTACTTCCTGAGACAAGGCCTGCTGCTGAAGCCTCCTCTTCTCTTGCTCAGTCCTCTCTCGCAGTCGTTCACGTGCCTTTGCAATCTCCGTCCTGGCTTCCTCCCGGGCACGGCCGTAGTCACGCAACAGCTGCTCAATATCAGACGGGCAATGGCCCTCTCCTTTGGGAGGCTCTGGTATTCTGTCAAATGTGTCATTCGGTGAAATCTCAGTCAAGTAATGCAAAACAGCAATTGTATTTAAAGAAAAATAATAAACATGTTAGATACATACTTTAGATTAAATTTTATGTTGGCATTTTTCACAGAAATCTGAAACATTCATGTACTCAATTTTAAACCAATATGACCATATTGTAATGAAATTGTAATAAAAACCCAGTGTCGTACCTGGTGCTGTCTATCACCTCCTGGCGCAGCTGTTGCAGGTAGTCTTTACGTCGACTGGGCATGGCGGCAGAAACCTTGGGGGAGGGAACGGCCTCTTGAGGAAAGGAGCGAGGATGTTTGCTAGGACTCAGACTACGAGCTCTCCGGTAAGTCTGGAGACGAACCTCCCTCTCCTGCCTCAAACCCTCGATACTCCTGCGGTGTCTGAAAGGAAAGGATCGCAAAAAGCAGAAATACAATTAAAAACAAATATGGTCAATGGACAATGATGCATTGAGAACAAAAGAATACTGTCGAATGAAAAAAATGGAAATAGTAAACCTAATGTTTATGTTGCCTAAACTAAGTTTTTAAAAAGAAAACATTTCTTTGGCATTTAAGTATTGAATCATATTTTTTGTATTATTATCTAAAGAAACTGTCCTAATCAATTTAAGACAGTTGTAAAATATTAAAATTAAAGAGTAAGTGAGTCATGTGTATCTTTACCTATCATACAGCTGCTGATTGGAAGGAGCAGGGGTTGGTGGCTCTATCTCTTCTCTGGACTTTGGGGACAGCATCTTTAACAGTGTATCTGTCTCTCCCAGGCCGTAATGGAGTTTGGCTTCAGTCAGCTCCACAGTCAACGGCGTTGGGTTCATGTTGAGGCTGACTGTTGCCATCACTTGCTCTCTCTCCTGGCGTAGCCTCTCTATCTCTCTCGCCCTTCTGTCACTCTGTGGCATGGACTCTGCATTTGAAGCGTAACTCTCCATCTCGCCCCATTCGGCACAGTTTCTGCTCTCCTTATGGTCGCTTTTAAAACTTGTGGTCAGTTTGTTGGGGAGACTCCAGCGCTTTGATTGTTCACAGTTGATGCCTGTCCAGTTGGTGAACTTATTGTGCATGGGAAGGTCCTCGGGGACTCTCTCCTGTTCTAGACACATGGCTGTGCTGGTGACAGGTTTAGTGTTCACAAGGATATCCGTGTTGCACTCGCTGGGTGCCAGTGACACTGTGTCGTCCTCTTGAAGCTGAACGGTCCTGGCGCTGATTGGGGAAGGATTGTAGGCATCGACAGAAAAATCTACAGAATCCACTGCAGGTCTCTGTTTAGTTGTGTAGTTCGATGTTTTGCCATGTCCAGGTATAGTCAGCTGTTTGGGTACATCAGTCTGTTTTAATATGGGAGAGATATGATTCTGCATAGTTAAACCATCAGTCGAAGTCGGAGTCCTCCACTGGGGACTTTGAAGACAAGTCATCTGCCATTTGAGACTGGGCTGGGTGTTGCCTTTGTTTTTAAAGGCAATATTTCTCCTGTCAGTGTCTGTATATCTATCCAGTGATGAATTTAGGCTTGCAGAGCCCTTATCGGAGCCTTTTGGGCTGGAGCAACTCATTTCACTCACCTCCTCAAGTGATACAGACTCTGATTTACTAGAGGAAACATCACAATCCTGTCTGGGTATTTGATCGTCTTCTGAAATAGATGTAAATGCTGACTGCTTTCTAAGAGATACAATAAGGCTCTCTTCCTCTGAAGCATGGTTTGTATTTCCATCTTGATATTTTGGAGGACAAAGTGTGGAGCATTTCCCTCTCTGCTTCATATGTAATCTCATTCCCACAGTGAGTATGGGAGATGATGCTCGATCTGTGTATGTAGTCTCTTTCTTTGAACACGGTGAAGAGCTGTGATTTTCTTGGTAGCTGTTTCTTGATGATCTGGGGGTGATTTCAGAGACTGCAACACTTTTGCGGCACAGTGCCTCAGGCGTGCTTTGCTTTGAACCTCTAGAAGAAGCCGATCTTACATGTCTTTGACATTCAGTTGCAGTCTTCACAGGTGGTGTTTTGAGAGGGTCATTCTCTGATTGTATAGAAGACCTTTTTGCTGCAGCAGAGGTGTTAAGCCTCAGGTCGGGCATGCTTTGCATCTTTTCATCTGTGTTAGCTTTCGTTTTCACCACACAGTGAACATCCTTGTCTTTCAACACATCGACGACCTCAGAACCAATCACTCTGACTGTCACATTGACTTCAAGAGGTTTGGACCTTTCACTAGATGCTTGATGGTTAGCGATTTCCATCTTTGCTAGTATTGAAGACCTTTCTGTTTGAATCCCAACATCTACTGCCGTTTGAGTTGAACAATTTCTCTTGGTGCAGTCTTTAGACTCACTATAAGAGACGCTGATATTTGACAAGTTGACGCTCTTTTGTGGACTGAACTTGAGGACTTCACCTGTTCTCATTCCCTGGACGTCCTCCAGCAGGTCTGAGGTGCTGTCAATCAGCTTTGAGAGATGGGCTGACATGCTTTCCATGCTAGCCCATGTTGTAGATTCTTTAATGTCCACTTTGGTTTTCTGTGTCACAGGTACATCAGTGTTGCTCCTTTTGTGCCGCTCCTTCCTCTTTAGAGCACTACTACTGCTACTACTAGCATAAACCAGCATTGTCTGAAGGTTACGCTCAGTTTGAGTGCCATGCTCACATGTCCTCCTCTTTTGCGCCTGTGTTTTATTGGCCTGAGATGACTCTTGCTCAGATGAGTAAACAACCATGATTTCATCCACATGACTGGAGTTGTTACCAAAACTGCTGGGACCATCATTACTTGAAGAACTACTGTTCACTGTCAGATTGACTGGGTGACTGTGAACTTCATTGGATGTCTGTTGATGTGTCGTAATCTGAGATGTTTTGTTGACTTGTTCTTTATAATCCTCCATACTGCTGAGCGTACTGGAGAGCCCCTTGTTGGTGGCGTAAGTGCTGAGATGGGAGTTGAAAGGAGAGTTTTGCCCATTCAAACCATCGTCGACACTACAGCATCTTGTTATACGCTTTTCTGCACTGTTTAAAAGTGGAGACTTACAGGAAAGGTCGGCGGCACTTCCAAATGCTGGGTTTTTATAACAGTGTTGGTTTGACTCCTCGTCTTGCCAGTGGTGAACAAAAGGATTGATGTCGCTAGAGGCAAAATGCATGGTGGAGTCCTGAGTCTTCAGTATATGATGTGTTTCGCTTTTCTTTGCAAGCGGGGGTAAAGAATGTCTTTTTTGGCAACAATTTCTACTAAACTGAACCTCAGTTTTTGAAGAACAAGTCTTCACTTTACATTTTCTTATTGACACTGTAGCAGAAGTATCTGCATCGTTACTTCTAAGCTGTCTGACTTCTAGTTTGCCGGTACTCTCAGATCCAAGCTTTCCCCCTGTAGATGAAAGCCTGCTGTGATGCACTCTGGAGGTTTTGTCATCCTCTTCATCTGATGAAGACTTATAAGAGGAGTCAGAGGAAGAGGTGGGATGAGTCTGGATCTTAGACCTTCTGAACCTCTTAGTCTTGGCCTTTTTTGATATAAGAGCAGAATTACCCTGTGCGGCACCAGGTGTGTTTATCTTGCACTCTTGGGGCATTACAGATCTTCTATTTTTGAAGCCATTTCCCTGTTGCACTTTGTGTCGCAGTTGTGTAGAACCACATTCATATTTAGACTCTGCCAAGCTTTCTGGCAGCTGCACGTCTGACTGGGGGATCAATACATCTTTGTCATTTTTCATTACATAATCACCTTGGCTCTGGGCACGGGTATCTTTATCAAATTTGCACTCTGAATGTGGCATATTCTGACATTTGTTTTTGTAATTCATATTGACCACAAACGTCTGAGCCAAGTTATTTGAATCTGTTTGTAGATTGCTGATCTGATCCTGTGCTTTGATACAAGGTTTACCTCCTAGCGTGGTGTCTGTTTCGCTTTCATCATGTCTGGGCTGGTTCTCAGGAGCGGACGTATTCTGGTCACTGTGATTGTCGTGTGGTCTGAATTGACTGAATCCTCCATCACTGAATATTTTCACAGCCTCGGACAAGTGAGGGCTATTTTGAATATGCTGTTTGACTGGCCTTGGAGAGGTTTGTTTTTTTGAGTGACAGCCCTCATCATCAACACTGGATGCGTCTTCCATACTGACATCCTTTACATATTTACAGCAAGTGTTCACCTTTGTGGCATCAGTGGAAGAAGGTGTGTCAAGGGCAATTTGGGGGAGTTGTGGGAAATCAGAATTTAAAGCGGGGCCTTCGGAGCAGCTTGGGTGCTCCACTCTTTTTGAACAAATAAAACTGACAGTTGGATTGAGATGAGAATTTTCTTTTGGTTGACTTGTATCATTTTTCTCCACAGCAGTTGCTTGAGAATCGACACATATTCTTGCTGAGGTGAAATAACTCACTGAGGATAAACTCATTGGTTTCAACGTGGGGTTGCTGGTGTCCTCAGACTCTCCGTGACATTTCAGTGTCAGATTTGATGTAATGTTCTTGGTTTCTGAAGGGGAGTTTTGGAAAACACAGCAATCATTTACTGGCTTTTTTGATGTGCCATCAGAATAGCTCTGAGCATGGTCAATCTTTTGTGTTACTGCAGTAAACTTAAGAGTGTTGTTGTAATGGTTACTGCACAGTTCAGCAGGTATTTCTGAGGCCTGCTGCTCATTTTTGTCCACTGTGTTTAAGCATGTTGTCCTTTCCAATGAGTATCCACTGAGGTTTGTCACTTGTTTTACCTGATCACTCCTCTCACCTCTATTCTGTTTTTCTCCACAACTATGTTCATCGCTTTTACAGCTAAAATGACATGCAGATGATGACAAGGAATTCAGGCTCTGACTCCTATTCCTGTCACAACTGCTGCTGAACAATGACACTTTCATGTGCTCTTTCACAACTTCTGAGATTCTCAGGTCAATAGCGCTACAAATTGCCTCCGACTGACATGTGTGTTTTCTATTTTCTTGATGTTTTCCCTGTTTATCATTTTGGGATTTGCCCTCTTTTGATACTGCAACAACTTCTTTTATTGTTACATCACCTTTTTCAACTGCTTTCTTCTCTCCTGCAGAATTACCACTAAGAGAACTTTTGTCTCCACTTTTAAAACCACATTCATAGTGCTCAGAGCTCTTACAAATCTGTCCAAGTTTCGTGGACACAGGATCAGAAACTGGCGATGCCACTGACGCCACTGTGTCTTGTCTAACGCTGCCATCCCCGTGAGAAGAATCAAATCCGGGGCTGTCAGTTTCCGCGGGAGATTCTTCTCCTTTAGAGTCACTAGTGTTGTTATTGTCATCAAGCCAAATATCATCCTGGCTGCCAACTGGAGTAGAGCAGAAATTCACCAACTCTCCGCTGTTGCTCCTTTTTGGAATTTTTAGGCTGCCCATGAAAGCATCCTGCTGGTCTTTGTTCCTCTTCCTGGAATTTTTACAAGGTGATTTAACAAGTTCCTGCTGTAGTGCAACGTACTGCTCAGAGCCTTTGGCGTCAACCCCATCTACTGTTTCATCCCTTGTAGGGGATAAATCTTTGGTAAAATCGTATTTGTGCATATCTTTCAACTTTTGTTTTGCACCATCGACATTGCATAGTACTTCATCTTCAGTGGACACTTTGAAGGCATTTGCAGTGTCAAAAATCATATTCAATACTTGACTTTGCTTTTTAGGATTTGAGGCGAAATGCATTTCTGTTTGACAACCCGAGGCACACATTTCGGTGTCAGAGGACATCACAACATCAGCAGCAACCGCATCAGGTCCATCTGTGAACACCTGAGGCAATTCTGATGCGAGTTGTGTAGTGTGGGGGATCTCGGTGGGTGACACATAAGCGATTTGATCTGTGGTGGGCACGCATAGTGGACGTCTGTTGCTGTTGTCATCTGAAGTATCTGTAATAGCCTCTTGCATATTTTCTAATTGCTCTAAATCTTTCTGTGATATCAAAGCATCATGTGGTGTTGTTAGAGCCTGCGAGGCTTGAGTCTGCACCGTTACATTTACAGCTTCCAAGCTGGTGGATGTTGAGCTTCCAGATTCGCTACGAGAGTCTGAGAGGTTCATACTGGTTGGGCCCGAGCTGCTGCTGGTGCTGCTCTCTACACCTCTGAACATCATCTCTCTTTGGAAAGGTAGAGAATCCCTGTAAATCCTGGGACTGTCTGCTGCATCGGTGGAGGACCAGGCATCTGTGAGTGGCAGCTGGCTCTCTGACTCCCTCACACTACAGCTGCTCAGGGAACGGGGGCTACATGTTGAAGTGGTCTGCATGTTACCAAAGTCCTTCATCATGTGGTGGACAGTGTCTCTGCCTCTCAAATCTGTTGCTAATGGGTTTTGGGAAAGGGGTTTGCTTGTGCCACCAATTTCCTCTCTATGTGTTGTTTCTGGGGAGCCTTGCTGGCTCCAATATGGCTCTGCTGGCATCACCTGAGGTTTCTGACAGTTGTCCCATTTTAAATTGATCTCTCGTGTCTTGTTGTGCACTGTGGATGAACAGGAGGCATCTGTCACAAGTGAGTAAGTTGGAACCACTGTTTGGCCAAGTCTTCTCCCTACAGAGTATTTTTCACAGCTCCCCACAGCCAACGAATCTTTGGACATCTCACTGTCTTCACTTTCTGCTCCACTCTGAGCTCCTTCCTCGTGTCTCAGCTGCTCTGCTAGGGCTGTTGCATAAGCAGAGGACAGAGAATCAAGAGAGAAAAGGCTCTCACAGTCTGATGTTGCTTCTTCCCTCTCTCCCTCCACCTCCCTATCATCTTCCTCCCATCTGACCAATTCCTGCTGCCTCTCGACCCATCTGCTGGTCTTATTCGTCAGGGTCTCTGTACTATGCCACCGCCTCTGCCTAACATCCTCAAACCGAGTCCTTTGGTCAAGCTCCTCACATGACACAGCTGCTTTAATGTTACATTTACTTCTGTTCATCTTGGTGTCTTTAAAGTTTCTGTCTCTTCTTTGTCTCCAGTGAAATTTGCTTGTTATCCTCCCCAAAACTTTGGGGCCTCGTCCTCCATTTACACCCGTTGGTGGTTTTCTGAACACTTTGGACAGAGCTGTTTTTAACTTGGGCCCAACAGAGTGAGAAAAGGATTTCCTAATGGTTTCCACTCCATTGTCACTGGTATGAGATGGGTTTTTTACATTCATACAAGGGACAATCTGAGAACTCAGTTTCTCTGTTGTGGATCCTTGTACATTTTCTTTGCTGACCGGCTGCACTGAAGAACTAAGTGGTGACTTCAAGGTAACTGGCTGATTCTGATCTGACCGGTTCTTAAAAGACAGTTCTCGGTTCGGCAGCAGAGGTTTCCTTTCTGGACGTTCCCTGCAGGGCTGAGCTTGGGGCTCCTCCTTGGAGGTTTGTCTGATGTTTTCAGAGGAGCCGACTCTATTCCGGCAGGCTTTACTTTGTCCTGAGAACAGAGTGCCGGAACAACTCTGGGTCCTTTCCCGAGGAATGCACTCATCCGAAACCCACTTCCTGCTGCCAATGGAATCAGACGTTACGGACGAATTGGAAGTAAGTTCTGGGGATCTGTTTCTCTTCAGGAAGTGTCTGTTGAGAGTAAAAAAATAATTTAAGCTCTACATAAATATAGATGGTGAAAGAAACCATGACCAATTTATGTGTTTTCTCTGTGGCTAGATTTTCTGATCTAACTGCCACTGAAAAATGTTGAATTGTAATAGACCCTTCATGCAGTTTTTAAAACCTCCTGTGCTTACCTGAAGATAGGGGTGTGCTGTGGGTAGAGCCGGGACAGAAGATCTGCTGAGAATGAATGTCTTCGAGAAACAAACGGTCGCCCTCTGAGCTTCTGGGGAGACCCTAGCTCAGGAGACTCAGGGCTGTCTGGTCCTGGAGGCAAGGACTTTTCCAGCCGCTGCAATTCTCTCTTAGCTTCCAAAAGATCCCGCTTGCGAGCGATTCTCTCCAGCTGGTAATGAAGTCTTTTCCGCCGGATGCGGCTCTCAGCACGGCAGAGGGCGTGATGCTTTAGCAACTCCTCCTGTACCGCTTTCTTCCTGGCCCTTACTACCTGGGATGGACGATTTACTATTAGACCTTCCTGATCCCCAGATGCCTGATTTGTCAGCCGCTCAAGGAGGGGTGCAGGGACCAGGTCTGTTTGAACTCCAAGCTCCTGGGTGACTCTTTGATCTACAGCTGACAGACGCTGTTTCTCCTGCAAAATCCACTGCTGGACTGTTGGGTAAAGATTCACAAAAAGTCAAAGTCGGAAGTGAGTAGAAATCTTTTACACCTACAGTGCCCAACATCTACCAATCTTCTGAGAACTTTGGCTTTTGCATTATGAAAGTAAATTTTTTTTATGTGAGAAATAATAATAACCTTTATCTAAATATGAGACTGTGGAAGTGGAGTACTTACTCTCACTCTGCTGCTGTCGGAGGTGGGCCTGCTCCCTCTCCAAATCTCTCTCAGCCCGTCTCTGCCCAGAGTGAATCTCCTGTCGCAAACTATCCACGTAGCGCTGCTGCTCCTCCACACGCTGTTTAGCAGTAGGCTCCTCACCAGGGGAGAGACTGGCTCCCGGCTGCTCTTGGAGCTTCACTTGCTCATCACTTTAAAAGAGGCAAATAGAGTCACAGTGAAACACACAGACTTAGAAACTGTGATGGAAAAACCAAAGAAGACATCCAGGAAAACTAAAGTAACCATTTTACCTTGCCTGATTTAGTAGTTTGTTGGCAGTGTAGCAGTGTCAAAGTAAAAGGTACTGTTGATCTTCAGTTTAGCGTCTTACCAGTAACCAAGCAACAACTGGGCCTTTCATGTAAACAGCTAACTGGGTATGAAGGGTGGGGGCTAATGGAAAAACATGCCATCTCCACCAACTGGAGGGAGACATGCATGACACATTGCCCTATTTCTCAAGCATGTACACTGGTAGAACACTTGTACCTCTAATAAAATATGCAAGCTGTGAGTTGACAGAAGAAGATCACTGTGCATCAAACACATGCACACAGTGATGAATATTGTCCTGGTGTTCTTTTTTTTTAGGTTCTATTTACCTGTGGTCAGGGGTGAGGGGGCAAAGATCGATGTACGTGCAGGACATGCCACCTTCACTGGCCTGAGAACAGTAGAGATTTGGCAGAGATAAAACATTTTTTAACTTGATTGCAATCATAACCAACAGCATCATTTTTGCATTTCAGGTGAGCAGCACCTACCCGCCTGCGCTCACGGAGGACGGCTGCCTCTGCTGGGTGGTTGAAGCGAAACTTATGCACTCCTCCTAAGGTGATCACAGTCCCTACAGACAAAGAGAGACATATCCTTTGTTGCACACTGTGCTCATCGTGTAACAGTGTAAGCTATGGACAGGAGGTGTATGTGTGTATGTGTGTGTGTGTGTTGCAGTGTGGGGAAGAGTGTGTATAAGTGTGTGTCAGTGTATCTCCCCGGGATGACTCAGTGCATCTTTAAGTGTGTGTGTGTAAATGGTTAAACATTAACCTATATGTGACATTAAATCTATCTATGCATTTTTAAGTGTGCATGCATATTTAATTGTAGATTAACTTATATATGACATCCAGCACATAGCCAGTGTCCTTAGGGTAAGCTTTCATATGGATGAAAATGTCAACAAATCTCTCAGGATATTAACATAACATTAATTATTTATTCTCATTCAAGTTATATGCCTGCATATCCAAAAGCCTCATATCACACATTAAAATATGAGGCTTTTTGCTTTTTACTTTCATTACAAAATATCCAATCTGTGTCATGTGTATGTGAAAAAAGTGCAATGGAAAGCAGACATTGTGAGTAAACTGATCTGTTGAGGACATGAACTGACCTTGAGCTAGTCTGCAGGGCTCAGTAACCCCCCTGTCGTTGAGCAGGCAGACACAGCCTGGCAGCGGTCTGAGCGTTACGACACCTCCATGGTTTTCGATCTCACAGCTGGCATTGCCCTGCAGAACTAGAAACAGAGTGCAGAAACACATTCATACACACCGATTTACACAGCTGTGCTGATGCAGCGTCTGTACTACCAGATATATTCAGTGCTCAATGCAGCATTTAATGCAAGACTAACAGCCCATTTTAGGGCATGTCATATTTTACAATGATTTTTCAATGTACAATGTACTGTATTGTGAGTGTGAAAAGCTAGTTAAAGTTAGTGAACTTGATATTCTATTTTTGTCCTCTGTAAAGTTCCATATTTTATGCTGCATGTGTTGCACGTTTGCTCTGTGATAATACAAAGTTGTGAGAGGTTCTTGAAACAGAAAACAGCTGAGAAAAAAAATGTTCTTCTCTAAACTGAAATTAATATTAACAGCTGGATAGGTTAACATGGAGATCAAATGAATAAATAATACCTATTTGTGGTTCTTCAAACTGATCTTGAGGTCCGATGTGGGTAACTCCTTCCTGTAATAAAAGACCAGGATTTTAAAACACTGCAGCTATTCTCAAAAATCCTACTAAAACAAAAACATTGAAACACACCAGTGTTTCTGCCAACATAATGCAAGCCTGGCAGCATGTCAGGCCTAATCTGACCCCCTGCCAGGCCTGAGCATTAGGGGACATTTTTTCTTCATCTATTTTTAAGATGCTTTTTAAACTGAAATGTGTCATACAAGTTGTGCAGCTCCGTTATCGAATAGCCTAGTGTGTATGTTGTGTGCATAGCGAGAGAGAGAAAGCAAGAGTGAGAAAGAGCGAGAGAAAGTTAAAGGGAGAGAAACATATCGCGTGTGTGAGGATGTTATAAAAGAGTTAGCAGTATAGTATTGTGTCTACAGTTATGTTACAACTCAAAGTTCTTGTGTCTTGCTTGCCACCCAGATGAAGTTAAGGAGGTTAGCCCCGAAATTACCGAAAACTTTGGCCCAGGTCACTTAGGGTGGACCAGCTGAGTTGGACCAAGACTTTGTGGTGGAGACCCTGCACAGCTTATGCATACTGGTCATTAGTTGAATGTGCTCAAAACACAAGCGACTGTAGATATCATGACAAGAAATTCACACACTGTTCTATGAAGACCGTCTTATTGTCCTTTCACTTTTAATCTTGCGCTTAGTTGACAGAAAAACTGTCATTTGTTTACTTGGAAGTCTTATCTAATGGGATTAAAGGCTTTCATATATGGTGTCAGGACCACATGTGCTCCCAGGTGGCCTCGACTCTTCACATGCAGGAAACAGTGTAATTGTCAGGCCTAAGGGTATGCTTGTCATTGTCAGAATCAGGACAGCTTAAGCTCCCCTGAGTCATAGCCTCAGAACTAAGAACCTCTTATCCAACCGAGCTTTATACATTGCAGAAGACATAAACACACACACGCACAACGATGGGAGATCGACAGGACAGTTGGAGGGTAACGTGAAAAGAAAAGACAATCCAAACGCACCTTTTCTCAAGAGTTTTTCTAGCAGAACAGAGAGAAATAGTAGGAAGAGGAGGGGGAGGAAGAATCTAGTAGACAAAAAAAGAGATGACAGAAACAGTAACTTGAGAGTTGGAAGATGAAAAAAAAAACTAGAGCAAATGCAAAGAATATCAGTTAGTGAGGATTTGCTGAATGTTGTTCCAGCACATGTGTATTTTCAGTACAACAAAGTATGTGGAATTGAGTGAAACATGTCTCTGGGGATGAATAGAAATTATAAGGAGAGAAACAATAAAAGTACAACATAATGTAAAGCATTTTGTGACTTTGGTCTATAAAAAGTGCTATATTAAAAAACTTTACTAACATAATACCATCCATACAACTAACATGATTAACAGGAGTTGCATAGCTATAAACTCAACTAATTATACTATAATTACAATGTCTCTAATATTTATTCTGATATTAACTCAAAAGACAATAATCTAGCACTAATACCATTTATACTGTATACGGACACTATTTGCCTCCTTGTAATCGTACCCTGAGGTGATAGAAGACGACCCCGGTGCTGAGAACATCTCCTTCGAGAGCCACCAGGTGTGGTTGTAGGGAGTTGATGAGGAAACCAGCTCGGTCTCTGTTGATGTCCACGCTGTACTGCTCCAGCAGCTCCTTCTTGTCTCTCCAGCCCTCCGACCAGTCCTTTGTGAGCTGCTCAACCTAAAGGGTGGGAGGGGGGGTACATGGATGAAGACAATGAAGGAAAGCCATGAAGTGAGGTGGATGAAACCACATTGGTAAAATATATATTGCATCCGCTACAACGTCTTCTGCCAGTCCTTCAACTATTACTAATTTGGCTCCTGCTACTCCTTCTATGGCAAAAGATTATTCGTTATAATTTGGATTTGTTAGATATCCATAATCACAAATATGCATAAACCTCTATGTTAACCTCTTCAATTGCAATGTTCTAATTCAATTTTCCAGTTTCTTCTTAACTTCGCCTCAAAGTTGCTAAGGGGACAAATTGTCAGGCAGCACAAATAAAGACGTGGATTACTTCAAACTAGGCTAAAAATATACCGAAACAAATATTTTAAGTTAAATATTATCTATTTTATGAAACTAATTTAAATAAAAAAAGTAATTTGTGTGAATGGATCCTTTAAGATTATATCATGCAAATAGGCAATCTCACACTCTCTTTTTATAACTGAATGCAATATTTCTGTTTGGATCTCATCTAAACCCTCACAGGCCAAACTTGAGCTTGAGTAGAGTTGTGATTTGAATCACGTTTGTCCATACAACATATTTGATGATGAAACTGCCAGTCAAAGGTTGATGCAACTTATTACACTGTGCCCTGGATTTCTTTTATGTGAAATATCTGTCAAATTGATGAAAAAATATTCAACTAAACATAAAAGCACTCTAGCCTGCTATATCATGGACTATCAATCAAGCAGATGAAACTATCTGTGTCGACCCTACGTTACCTTTAGTTCGTTCTGCAGCACAATGTCAGAAAGAGTCCCGTCCCTCTCATCACTGAGGGATGGACTGGGATTACGCTGCTGTCAGTCAAGAGAGGGAGAAAAATCACATGTCAACATACTGTGCAAAAGGGAAATGTCACACACATTGCAATACAATCTTTACCACCCAGTGGATTAAAAACGTCACAAAGAGACAAATCACTGCATTAAGCCTTTGCTACAAATCACTTTTATTCAAAGCCTTAAAGTGCTAAGAATATATTGGGTAAACCCAGCAGGGTGTATCAACGAGAGGGTTAGTGTCATACTCTTAAGATGGAGGGTCACCATACCATTTCAAAGCTGAGCAGCATGCTCTTCAGCCTGTCGATCTCCTCTCTCAGCTCTCTGATCAGCCGAACGTTAGCATCCTGCACAGGAATCACAGCTCATATTAACCTACCGAAACGCTTAGATCAAACATTAAACCTTAACATCAAACACCAAACAGTCACTGACCTCATTAACCCGAGGCTTGTTGACAATATTTCTGGCATGGGCAGCATAGCGAAGGGTGCTCAGGGTCTCGTTGTAGCTGTTAACGGAGGGCGAGACCGCTGTAACACACACACAGACACACACACACACACACACAGGAATATAAAGCAGTTAGCACTAACATCACAAGAAATAAGACTGGCTGTTTTATGTGTTATGCCTTATAGGAAAATGGCTGGCAATTGGCTTTTCTGGCATGCTCACAAAGAATCACTATTACTTTTCAGATTAATTCCCTACTTACCAGGCAGCCATTAATTTAATTTCACACAAAACATTTTAGAGAAAAACTTTCAGTACTTGTGGAAAACTATGACCACACAGTTGGCTGCTGCACCTTTTAAAAACTACTAAATCCCTTTTAATTTAATTGCTGAGACTTTTACATGCTAAAAGGGCTAAAAATGCAAACTACTCTAAACTGTCACATGCTGAAGCTCATAGAGTGCTTGCAATTTATACATTGTTAAATAAAACATGCAAAACCCCCCAAAAAATTACTATGATACGTACTTGCAATCATAATGGTCTTGGAGTTGCCGCCTAAACTGTCTTTCAGCAGCCAGGTCAGCACTGAGTCTCTGTAGGGGATGAAGCAGTGCCTCCTGCTGCCACCACCTCCTCCTCCAGACAGGGAGCTGCTGTGACTACCGACCGTGCTGCTGTCGCCCTCAGAAGCCATGCTGTTGATACTCTGGCAGCTGCTGGACATCTGGGAGTTCTGGGCTGTGGAGGCACACGGGGGAGAGAGAGTTGAGGAATGTGTGATTAAAGTGAGATGGACAGAAAGGAATAAAGATAGCAGAAGTGTAGAATGAAAAACAGGCGCATAAAATCTATTTTCTTATCACGCATCATCACTTACCAAGAGCAGAAATGACGATGCCCAAAGTGACCAGCGACTTGTTGATGTTGGAGCCCTCTGTTAGTCTATCCCTGCAGTAGTTGTAGTCTGCTCTCTCACTATCAGACACAACACAAACAAAACATGAGGTTCATGTCCTTAGAAATTATTCAAGATGCAAATAATGCAATGCTGATAAAGTGCTAGTGGAATTTAGAAAGTCTCAGGGCAGTAGTGAAGCTCCACCAGGGGGCAGTTTTGTCAATGATTAGGCCAAAAAATTGGAGATGGATGCAGATAAAAGAAGAGACACAGTTAAAAACATTCTCACCTCCCTGCCAAGTCCACAAGGTTAATCTTGCTAACGGTTTCTGAAGGACGGTTATTTTCTAGTATTGCCTGTGGAGAAAGACGAGAATAATCAGACTGGGATTTGCAAATAATGAGAAATGTTACACATGAAAATAGATTCAAATAATATTAACTACACATGAGAATTCAAGGAACAAGAGACAGATCATGACCTGTGTGTACTGGATAGTAAAGATGGCGTGGGATCTGCTACTGGCATCATGATTGTGGGTTGCTGCAGTGATGCGGTTTGCAATGCCCTCCTCCAAAAGGTCCATGGCCTGCTTGCCATCTGAGACCACATGCTGCGAAAGGTCTGATTAGAGATAGAGATAAAGAGAGAAGCAAAATGCTTAGAAATAAGAGCAAATAAACAAAGAGTTGTATGTTTTTATATAAATACAGAAAGGTTATTTATTAATTGACCCAATTCTCCCTGTGGGAAATTATGAATGCAACTTGATCTGGGAAACTCTGTGTAAGGGTAAAAGCAGCACAGCTACATTGTGAAGGATTGTGAAATGAACATCAGGCAAAGGTTTGACCTTACAACCTGAATCATCTTTAAACATTAAAAGGAATTAAGCTTAAAAGATAAAGGATATAGACTTGCATTTTAAGATTGAGGTTTTGTGTGGCTGCTCTAGGAACAAAGCTACACTGATGAACTGGGCAAAATATAAATGAAATATAAACTATTAAACACATTTTGTAGAAAGATAGCTCTGGGGGAAAAAACTATAAAACTGAAATGGATGCTGAAACTGACAAAACTCAGCGAAAAAGAAAAAGACATTTAAGAAGACAGAAATGACACAAACAGGAAACATGTCTCATCAGTGCATGCTCAGGTTTGATTAGTAATACTTTCCCACAGCAATTACTAACAAAAAAAATCGGTGGCAATGTTCTGCTTCCAGGCATGAATCACATCAACGTAAGTAGCTATTAAACATGTGTGCACACAGATTACCACAGAGCCCTTTTGGCGTTGTAAGTGGTTATTTGTTGTTTGTTTTAAATTGGTCAGGGAGCACAAATATCTGAATAAGAGTGACAGTGAAACGCTGGCTGGATGGACAACTGTTGATGGAGAAGAACAAATCTGCTGTGTGTATGGTGTTCTCCTTGGAACCACAAGGAAATGACTTCATTTCCTCTGGTCAACTGGGATTTCTCCTGATACAGACAATGACTGGATGTGTGGCTTTAAACATACGGAGACGGGCGGATGAGAGGCAGAGAAAGAGAGGAGGAAAGGCTGTAAAGACCGTAGGAAAAAGGGGAAAAAAGAGGAAAAAGTAAGACAAGCTAAAAGAAGAGTCTGGATGAAAGTCAGAAAGGCCAATTTTGGTGGTGATCAAAAGAGAAGAAAATTCTAACACTGACCACATACCAAAGTGACTTGTAAAATAAACTTACAACAGCAGAACTCAAAATACTTGTGACCATGTTACAAGTCCATAATTTGACTGAATTATGTGTTTGAGTGTGTGGGACAGCTTAAAGAAAGATTTAACCTTTGGTATCTGCTCTTATCTTTGCTCTCTCACTACAAAGTGTTTGAGACAAATTCCTTCACAACCATGATCCAACTGCAAACTATTTCTAAGTGTTACAAATGTTCATTGGGCACTTCTTAAAGCTCATCCCTGCAAAAGCACCAAATCGTAGCAATGTGGGAGTCAAACATGCAAAGTCTGGGGCATGCGGTTGTTGCAAGATGATTTAAAGTAACATTTTTCCCAACATACAGAATCTACATACATACATTATGAAAATGTATAGTCTCTACTTCTCCAAATAATATTTATTTTGTAAGACAGGCAGAAAATTTTTAGTTTTAGAACGGAAATCAGTTGTTTTTCCAACTAAACGTTTTGTGCAATTACAATTGGTATCATGGGGTCATGTATGAACCATAGACTGTATAAAAGAAATGGATATAAAATCCGTGACGTCACCCACTGGTTTGTGGACTGCTGCTTGGAAGCCAATAGTTTCGAATCTAGGCAGTGCCATCTTGAAAATTTCAGGTGCATGCTGGGAAAAATAAAAACACGGATTATACTTATATGGGCATGAGGCGGGGCGGGAAGGTTGCGATTGGTTGCGAGGGCAGGATCTTGGGGACATTGGTCAATCGACCTGTCAATCACGAAGTAGCCACGCCCTAATGCATACCCTGCTTTATCGTCAAATATAAAATCAGGGAGGCCAAAATTTCACAAATGAACATCATACTGCATTGAAGAAGGCTTTAAACTAGAGATTGAGACCATAAACACATTTTGAAAACGTTTACTGAGGTTAGAAATCAAGTGAGAAGTTGGTGAATTCTCCATTGACTTGTATAGAGATGGAAGTCCTTTTGACACCAAAACGGTCGCCCCCTGGTGGCCTTTTGATATAATGCAGTTCTAAGTTACTTCCCCGTTGGCTTCATTTCAGAGGACCAGAACTCCCCGCCTGGTATGAACATTACCTGAACCACATTAACGAGTTAAGGTGCAGCTGCCCTGAAGACTCACCTTGTACATAAGGCCCTTTCTCAGGGTGCTCTCTGACTCTCAGGGAAGCTCTCTTCTTCTGCTCTCCTCCTTTCAGTAGGTCTCTGACACGCTCGTTATAGATCTCCAGAAAGCTGCAGAGACAGAAGGATAGCTTTGATATAAAGTCAAGATCGGATCATTTGATGTCCATTTTACCATACCAGGGTTTCCGCTACATTCATTTAGGAGCGGCGGCGCCGCAACGGTTGTCAAGGCTTGACAACCGCATAACCTCAAAGTTCCTAGTTTACCTTAGTGCTCGCGAGTACCGGGCAGGCCTCCGCTGTGAAGGTGGAGAGATGCGGTGATGAACAGTTAAAACAAAAAAAGAGAGAGAGAGATTTGAAGGAGCGGCGGCCGCCACTCCTAAATGACTGTAGCGGAAACCCGGAAAGACCTACATGTAGTCTCACTATACATTATGTACGTCGTTTTAATTTTGTCAATTCATCATCTGCATTTTCAACATAATCATCTTATTTTGCTACTACTGGACAATTTAAAGTACCTTGATTGTACTGTGGACCTTGTAACAATTAGTTGAATAATCGATTAGTAGATCAGGAGAAATAATCAGCGCTATATTGATCTATTAATTAGTCACTTTGCAAGTTAAAAAAAGCCTTTCTTTGGTCTTAGCTCCATAAATGTGAGAAGTTGCTGTTGTTGGTTTTGGGCTGTTGATCAGAAGAAGAAGAAAAAAAAAATTTAAGATGTCGCCTTGGACTCAATAAAGGGTATTTTGCTATATTTTCTGACATTTTATAGAATGAGCAATTTATCAAGACAATAATTTTAGACAGCTAGTCCAACTAAATAACCAGGGAAAGAAAAGAGTCTTTACTATGCAAATTTCACTGTCATCTTCAGATTTTAAAAACACCATTCCATTAGCGTATATGGCATGGTGAAAACAGAAAAACATCATTTCTGCTCTGTCAAATTAATATCACTTGCAATATGTTGAGAAAGTTAGATGACATTATTTTGGAAGACCAAATCAAATCAATTTTATAAATTGCATTTTGCTGCAATTTGAATTTCAGCATCAGGACATGGCTCAGTCTCACTGATTAAAAAGAGAAAAGACACAAACACAGAGTCAGACAAGGACACGGTACCTGATCTCTACTCTGCTCGAGTTCTGACCATCAGGAAAAGTGTCTTCAGACCTAAAGAGACCCTGTAAAGAAAGAAAGAAAGGACTGATATTTAATTCACACTTCTCACATCTGTTTATTTTAACACATGTATTAATTACAATCCATTGACGTACCTGACAGATCCGAGGGGTCAAGCCGATGGAATCCTGGCATCATACAGAAGAAAAAGAAAAAAAAAAGAAAAGAAAAAGACATTGAGGATATAGCAACATTAACTTGAAAGCTGCTATGTAGAATGTGTTGCTTTTCCCTTACAGGATGTTCACATTTGTCTGTTTGCAATCCCTCATCATCTGGGTTTAAACTTTGTGTAACATTACCTCTATTGTGTTAACACCTGAGGCTTTAACTTTCAGTTATATCTAATGCCATGCAATGATGCTAGCTCCCACTCCACCCTTTCTCCTCACCGGTGTCCCCATCATCGTGTATGTCTTTCCAGATCCCGTTTGGCCGTAAGCAAACAGACACACGTTGTAGCCCTCAGACGCTCCAGCCAGTACCGACACACCCAAGTCCTGGAACACCTGAGAAATTATGAACACACGCCCTCAATCACAAATACACAAACACAGGCAGACTAGGAGATATCTGTAAGTAATTAGCTGGACCTCCCTATTTCTTCAAAATGTCTAGAGATAAACCATCTGAAAGCTTATTGTAGGAAAGAAAGAATCAGCGCCCTGGTCGGCCGATAAGGTGTTAACAATGTAAGCAAACGTCCCTGATGTTAAGTGCATTGTGTTTTTACACAAGTCTAGATTTACACCGAGGTTTCACGATAACAATGCTGTGGCACAGGGCCATTGGCGGGGAGGTAATGTTGCTTCCTGCTGAGGTGTTTGGGTAAGGAGCAGGGAGGTCAGCTAATACTCTGGGTAAACAGCCTTGTAGAAGGTGCATGTGTGTATGTGAGAGTAACAAATGTGAGGGTACAAAGACTTTGAAAAATGACTGGGTCAGGAAAAATAAACCTCCACTAAAAAGCTCAGCGGTGAGACGGTGGATCTGGGGGAGTCCCACTCGACACAATTAACTGAGGCCTCTTGTTTTCCTTGTTTCTGTGTCTGCATCTGAAAGTCAGAGCCTGGGGATTATTAGCAAGAAGCCAAATCACAACCACTTGTTTTTGTAAGTTAACTGATATAAAAAGAGAAACAGTTCGACTTCTACACACATATTTCATGCTGGAAGATGTATGAAATGTGTGTGTATTAATTCATCTTTTATGTTTGCAGTAATTCAACTGTTAATCTTTGGTAGAGACTGTTTATATGAAGTAGTGTTGCCATAACATCAAATATCTACAAAATAGAAAGAATGAAAATCTGCAATGTGTACTGCAAACTTTAAATATAATTTAAAAATGACTTTAAAGAACATTTTTATATATATTAATAATATCCAGCAATCCTTGATTTTGACTCACAGTCACATGTTAACAAACAAGCACAAATTGAATCAAGTTTAAGTATAACTGGTAAAGCTATTATCTTTAACCAACTATGTTTTTGATCAACCCATGCTTAGACTGGAATAGAAACACAAGAAGATTAATATCCTGGAACAGGCAGAAAAAGCTGTCTGGCTCTTCACGAAGGACTTGTGTAACAATGGCACCGACATCAAACTGTGTACCACATCTAGAAACCAATTACAATCCAGTTAAACTGACTGGAAAAACCGGCACCAAGGAAGAAACATGGACCTAACTCACTTTGAAAGCTGACAAACAGCCAGCCAGCATATTTAAACCCTTTATGTAGAAGTTACAGCTAACTCGTTCAAGTCATGTGCGGTAACACATCGCTTTGAGGGTTTTCCAGTTCACCACATAGGCGTAGAATTGTAGATCTTTATCTATCAAAGTTAAATATCTTCTATCTACCTTGGCATGGTGAGCAATGTGGGTGTTTACCACATAATAATTCATATTTCAGTAATCTGTGCCCACAGTAGACTTGTGGTTTGAGGCAATGAAGATCTGGTCCATCTCCTATAATGTTATATTTCCTTAGTCCATAACTGATAAGCAAAAATCATCAGTTTCTGAGGACATGTGGTCTCCACCAACTCCAAAAGCTCAGTCCAAAGGCAACACATACCTTGAAGGGGGGGAAGGAACCTGATCTAAACCAGACCTGAGACACAGCACATTCTCCCCTCCAGAACCATAACACACCTTGGGATCAGTGAGGGGTCCCCTCCGCCAGCCCCCAGGCCCAGGACCACGGAGACTGGTGGGTAAGTACACATAGGAAAGAGGAGGAATGCTCTCAAAGCTACTGCGATCTCCGAGGATCAAACACGGGATATACTTTCAACATACCTCCCAGCGTGTGTGACTACCAACCACCGTCAGGAGGACCGAGAACCGAGAACCTGGAGCTAAGCCTGTGTATACTCTAGGCTTACAAAACGGTGGGAATAGGTTTAGGTTGGACATGGTTGAAAGCTCTTGTGAAAGGCTTCGGCCTTGTGAAAGCACCCTGAAAGGATTCCCTGATCATATGGTTGTTTTCTGAGGAGTGTGTGAATCTGTGTGTTAATATTCAAACAGCCTTGAGTTTCTGGGCGAGAAGTAAAATGTTCAGTGTGGAGTGAAGCTCACTGAGGGAGGCCAACGTCTTATCTTACCACACTGAGCGATCGATTGAGCAAAAAACTGAGAGTATGCCAACACTCAAGGTTGAGACGGGCAATTTTTAAAATGTGATCCAGCGCAAGAATAAAGAATAATATTATTTAAGTAAATCATATGTTTATTTTTGTTATTTCACTTTGCATTGTTATTATGTATTATTTCTTATAGGTGAGGTTTTTAAGATAGGCCCAGAATGGGTTTCTACCTCTACATATGTGCTACCTTTTACATATGTGCAAATAAACCAATAAACCAATGAGAATAGTTATTACCTGCTTGGTTGCCTGCCAGTTGTAGAATTTGGTAAACATACATTAAATTTACATCTTTGGATTCACATTACTCCACAATCCTACTGAAACCATCAGTCAATTAATAACACATTGAATCAGATCCATTTTTTTTTTATCAGTTTCACTTTAAATAGGATTTTCTTTGTCTTCTGGACTGTTGGCAACTTTGAAGATGTGATTTGGACTCTTGAAACTCTACAAAGGTTTTCTGATGATCAAAAAACAGAAAAAAATATACAAATAGATAAAGAAAATAATCATTAGCCGCTACCTAAACCCTACAAGCACTTTCCTGTTCATTAGAAAAGTATTACTCAGTAGCCTAGTCAACCATGTGCAGGCAACAGCCACGTGTAACTAGTAAAAGTGCTGCCACAACAGCCTTCTCACTCAATGACCTTATAAATCAGCCAACAGGCACCGGGCGCATAACATCTAACACGTCATTACCCTCGTGCACAGGAATCCATTTTAACTTATGTAATTTAAGGATCCGAGTAAGTTATGTTATTTTAAAACTTCGATAAGGTATCATTTGTGACAGATATTGAGGCTACACTCATATAAAATGCACTGCAACTAATTTACGGTGTCTAATTTTTCATTTTATATCAATAAATATGTTGGAAATGTGAGCGCTTAATGTAACTTTTGCTTGATAAATGACACCAAATGTAAAAAAAAAAAATCTTAAAAAAGTGTGCAGCCCACCGAAGTCCAGACCACCAAGCGTTGCCCCCTGCCTCTCGATTGAATGGAAGCTTAAACAAGAAGACAAAAAGCAGTGCCGCCCCTGTCTTGTCCTCATCCTACCATTCAAAAAAACAGACAGACACCCTCTCCACCCTCAAACAGAGAGAATCAATTCAGCCCTTGTTAAAGTTGACCCTCTTAAATTCACTCTATGGGGGCTACAACAAGACTGAGGGTCCCTCCAGGCTTAGCACAAAGAGCAGGAACTTCTTTAACTCTCTGCTTCTTCTCTGAACTTAACCGTCTCCTCCTCTCTGAACACTATTGCTATTGTTGACTCTTGTTTCTATCATTTTAATCCTGTTTCTTTTTATTTAGCGTCTGGAAAAAATACTTTAAATGACTTCTGAACAAAACCACGAGGGAAAGCATAAACTTATTCCAACCTCTTGAGAGAGAATTAAAGCCGTGTGTATGATTTTGTCTAGACAGGCATAAAAAATTAAAAAAAAACACACAATCCTGTTGTTTGTCATCACTGTCACACCAAATTAAAATCAGTAGATTGTAATTTGTGCCATTGTACTCTGGCTGCTTAAATGGACACAATTACCCCCCCCCCCCCTTTCCACAGCCTAGTTCAGTTTGCATCATCGGGAGGTATTTTTAGGTGAACAAAGCAGGTGAGGTAAGAGGCAAGTTGCATTGTGGGGATGGAAATGGACTCCAGAATCAAACGAAGCAGGACAAAAAACAGAACTCACAAAAAAAAAAACAGGCTGGAGTTAAAGTGACAAAGCGAGAACCAAAGCAAGTGTGCAGGCTCGGTCGCCTCGAAACACTCCTGGGACAGACTCCATTAACAGGAAGGCTGCTGCACGTGTGTGTGTGTGTCTGTTACGTGTGTGTGTCTGTGTTTATCTGACCAGTAAAGCAACTTAGAGGAAGCAGCATCCAAAACAAGGACAAAAGCCTCGGAGTTTGCTTCCCCTTTTTGAGGAAAATAAATCTGCAAACAATCCAACAATGAAGGAGGAAAAGCAGAATATAGATTTCATTCTTGTGTAAGGAAAATGCAGGTCAGGTTCATCAGGTCAAAACAGAGAGGAAGGAAGGAAGGAAGGAGAAAACAAGGGTTTTGGAGTGGTGGAAAAATGATCTAGATGTAGCAAAATGAGAAATAAGAAAAGGAGGGGTTTTTTTGGTTAGGATCCTTTATGTATACATGATTTTACAGGTTAACACCATTAACATCATTCAATCTCATCTATGCTGTCTCTCTCCAATATAAAATAAAATAAAATATAAAATAAAGAAAAGAATTGTACTCTTTTGAGAGAAATCACATCAAATCAAATCCATTTATTGTCATTTTACCATACATTTCTGCAAGGCACAATGAAAGGATGTTTCTCTGGGATCAAAGTGCAAAGAGACGTAACTTGAGTAACACTTAAAAACTTAGACAATACAACAATAGAATAATAAATATGAAAGTTAAATGAAGTCCCAGGGGTAAAAAAAAAAAAAAGTGCAAATTTAAGTGTGGAATTTCAGAATATGTTGTTGCTACAGCTGATAACACCGAAATGGAGCCTTCCAGAGGTGGGTCATTTTCATATCAGGTCACAGGTTACGGTGATGTTTCATCCACACATACAGAGATACAGTAAGATATTCTGCTGCAGAAGAATCTTGACTATTGCCCCACTATCTCCTAATAAAATACATGACATGACTTTTTATGCAAAGTGATGTCAGGAGACGGAGCAGGTTAGAGTACACGCAGCTTTAAATCAATACAGCCACATCACATGCATGACAAGCCATCTTCAAACCGTGGGGTGACACAGAGAGATGCTATCTAGGAAAATCCCACTTTGGCAACAGATTTGAAAACCGAAGTATTAACGTCATGCGCATGTCCGACCTAAGTTGGACCAGACCTCTCTGAGGAAAATGAGGTCGCCTGAAAAACAAGGAACCAGTTGGATTTCATGCCAGAGATCTGGATCATGATAAAACACTATGTTTCATGTTTGTTTTGAAACATGGGAAATACTCCCCCCCCACCCACCCACCCTTCCCTGGTTTGTGGCGTGGTAGCACATAAATAGTGTAGAAAAGGCGGTGAAAGAAAAAAAGGAAAAAGAAAAAAGGAGGGGAAAATGTTGACAAAGAGTGGCAATCAAAAAGAGAACGACAGAAAATATAGTCAAGCTGACAAAAGTGAAAAAGTAGTAATGGTGTAATGCCTGTGTAATGAGTTAAGTCCTGTAATCACTGGCTGTGGAAAATACCAGTTGCTGGTATAGTTTTATGTGGCCTGCTTTACGTTAAACCCTGGAGAAGTATTTATGTGTAGCATGTGTGTGCGTGTGAGTGAGTGTGTGTGTGAGTGTGTGTAAATGTGTAAGATGTCGTCAAGGGTGATGGCAAAAAGCCAGCAGAGCAAAGGGAAGCTCTTAGCCACATTTAAAAACTTGAATTTCTCATTGCTTTTGCCAGGTTTGACGCAACCAGCTGCACCGAGATTAATTTTCCCTTCATGACTGCCCTCGCTGGAAAGACATCTCTGAGCTTGACGCAAAAGACACAAAACGAAAAGAGAGAAAGTGCAAAAAGAGATGTTTAAAACGACTCGTATTAATACATTTCCATCACTTATTCTCCAAATCTAGGGCTGGACAGCTGCAGAAGAACCGAGGGAGGGTTAGCTCGGTTCCCGTCCCACGCTTTCCAACTGGGTTACAAAAACACAACAGCTGGGCCGTGAGCTACAAGCTAAATGCTTTTGTTTACACACAGGAAAGAAAATGTCACTGGAGATCATTGTCCTGGCTCTTCGAGAGGAATATGATTTGAAGAGAGGGAGAAATATGAAGGAGAAGAAGATGGTAAAGGGAGAGAGGGAGGACAGAGACAGAGACAGACACAGCAAAGGAAGAAACAGAGAGGAAGCTGTTTGGCCGCAGTTCAACAACGCTCTCGTTTGTCACACTCGGACAGAATTTGTAGGTCAAATTAGCATCGAGGGGCAGAGAGGCTGCAAAAAGGAGGGCGGGATGGAGAGAGGGAGGGAGGGAGAGATAGAGCTGTGCAGGCCAAACAGATAGGCTGCTCTTCATTACGTGGACTTGCCGACACATGGGAATGAAGGACAGCAAGGAAAAAATAGTTTTAAAAAAAAAGGATAGAGGAGCAGAGGACAGGAAAGTGGAAAAAAATAGAAGGCAGCATTTTCCATTTTCAGCACACACTCTTGTTGCAGCTGACACTGTGGCAAGAGCTAGACTTAAAATAAATAAATAAAAGCGTATCTGGAGAGAGTTTGGGAATTTGCTTGCTGCTCCTCCCCCAATCTGTGTTAAAGGGGTCAAACCACAACACACTGTGATGGAGAGGAGCTGCATGCCATACTCTTCATGGTAGTTTAGATATGACTCCTCTCCAGCCTCCAGACTGATGGGAGTCTGGTTTGATACCTTTAGGGTACAGTGGTACTGAGGTCTGCTTCACTGGGGAGTCTGGTATGAACTCTACTATTAATCTAAAGTGATTGATAAGATTCAAGTCTTCAGATGAGATGAGTGATAAACATATTTTGACATTGTGATGATAGTATCATGTGATTATACAAGGATTTAGCCAACTTTTTGACCTGTCTGACTGAATTTATTATAACCTATTTTGTGTTGTGTGTCTTTCCAAAGCAGTAAGATTTCACCACCAAGCTTAAACTGCATCTGGAAGTGAATTTAATTGACAATAACAGACATGAATGGATTCGAGAGACCCATAAAACAGCCACAAAAAAGTGATCAGGGCATTCCTACATTAATTGAGCGATTCAAGTTTCCTAAGTGAAGGTTTATAAGCTTAAATAAAAAGGCTCTTAGACTCCTTGTAGGCTTGTGTGGTGTGATAATCCATCCATGAAAACAGGAAGGCGTGCCCTTTGTCACCCAAAACCATTCCACTTGTTCATTGGCTGATAGTCACACTGTTTAAATGTCCCTGAAATCAGTGGACAGCATTAACATTAGTCTAATTTTTGACCCAGAGTTAAATCACTACTTCTTATCTTATAATCTCATAGCAGAATTAGGGAGATAAATCATGGGCAGCACCCGTACTATATTTAAAGTAATATAACACAAAACATATGAACACAAACACAAATCAGATCACAGGAAGCTCAGTTCTTATCTGTAAGAAAGCAGACTGATACTGTACACTGTATCTTAGCAGTGTATGTCGACCATGGATGTGAACAATCTTTTTTTCTTCTGTGGTTTCAACATTTTCGTTATGAATTACAGCACAGTCCTGATATCACACCCATCTGCAAGTAGTTACAGTGGAAATGTATTTTGCAATGATGCAATAAAAATGTTTAAAACTGCTGATACCATACAACCAGGCAATAAATACTTATATATTTTAACTGCAGCACAACTGTCTACATTACATTTTTACTATATAAGAAGCAAAGAACCATAAATCCAATAACACAACTTATCTCTAACTTATCTAATGCATGAGTTGAATCCTTGCCAGTCAGTAAACTAATGATTCAACTTTGGCACTAATTAAAAAATGTGCAATTATAGCGATAGAGTGCAAGCTTTGCTTCTAATGTGCGTCTATCAAACTTAAGTCGCTCTCGAATCAGTTCCTCTCATCCTCCGTCTTCGCTGATAGAAAGCATTAAGTTCAAACATAAATCACAGGTGCTTTCCTGTATCCACATGACCTTGATATCATATGTCTTTGTTGACAGCATGGGGCTTATTTGGTGTCCTGTTTGTAGATAATTTGAACCAGGCTGAACTGGACTTTTGGCTCCGGGTGCAGCCATATGTGAGGGGGAGTAAACGCTCACATGTCTATGTGGATTCTTCCTATAACACAGAGAAACCATTCTTCCCCCCGAATCTGCAGCACCACTGACACACAGACCTAGAAACTGCGAGCATAATCAAATCACGCACTGCATCGACAGAGAGACAGAAGAGGAGGAGGAGGAGAAAACAGAGGGAGAGGAGGAGGAGGAGGAAAAACCCCAGCATGCAGACTCCATTTGGCAATAAAAAAACAGCATTGTGCTCCGAGCCGAAATCTCAGCAGTGACGTCTTTGCACTGAAATTTAACTGCGAAAAAGCTACTTATTGAGGCAGCTGTGAGTTTGGCAGGCAAGAGATGGGGGATGCAGGGGCAAAGTGGACCCTCTGCCCATTTCCCCTCCACCCCCTCCTCTGCTTACTCCTCCACCCATGGAATTCACATTCCCACTTTCTCCCAGTACTCTTAATTAGTTTCTCTTGACATTCCCCAGTCTCTATGCAAACTCATAATCTTGTGCTAATCTTGTACTAAATAGGCTGGGATGCTATTTATTAGCCAAATATGTTAACCCAAAACAAAGTCAGCCTTCAGACAAATAGTCTAACCTCTCTCCTGCAACAGCTGGCACCTATTATAGATTATGTTTCTCTTCCAAAGTCCTACCTCTGTCCACCTGGCAGAGCCTTTCTTCTCTGCTCAACCTTCTTCTAGAAACTTTTTTCATGCAAAGAAACAACTTGTCTTTCCATGTGGGGAGCCGTGAGCGATAAGAAACCGCATCTGCACCCCAACATAGCTACATATAGCAGATTTTTGTCCTCTCACCCTGCTGTAACAGTTTGTTTTTTGAAGACTGAAACCCCCCACAAGTATCTGGTGTAAACTATCAGTGATGCATAGACATGTAGAGAGCAGGAGTGAGGAGAGGGGGGCACAGGCCAGTCAGTCTCTGATGGGTGCTCTGTGTGATGGGATAACGTTAGACTGGAAAAGCAGGAGTTAAGATCCAGTTTCCCCTTGTCTCATCTCCCCACCCTGCCCCACACACACACACAGGCTCAGATAGTCTCATGGGGACTACAGAGTAAGAAGAATTTAGAGCAAGTCCCTCTTCCTGCTCTAAAAAAAAAAGTAAACGCATGCTAAAATATATTTTGAGAATAGAAACCATGAGAAAGTATCAGCATCAACTCGTTAAGTTGGAGACTGTTTAAAATAAATGCGGTTGGAAACTAAATCCATAACCTCGCTTTGGAGAAATTACCATAATATACTGCCACTGAGTGAAATGAGGCGACACGGCAGCGTGGGAAATAAACACTAAGCTCCAACACTGTTGCAAAGTTTCAGTTGTGTTTAACAAATCTGCCTATCCAAAACAGCCACTTACACAGACTCTTTATTGTTCTCAAAAGCAATCTGTCTGGTAAAATAGTTAAAGTGGCTCTTAAATTATTGAGTCCACCTGCCGCTCTGCTCCATTAGTCTTGCTTCCTACTCTGCAACACAAACATAACAGTACGGCATATTAAGGAGTATTTTCTGCTCTTTACATCAGGCGCTGTCTCTTCTGATCCACCAGAGAAAGACTCAAATATTTTTCAACTGATGCGTGATAAGTGAAGGGCTGACGTGGTCATCCCAGCAGATTCTTTGTTAAAAGGGCTGGAAAAGAGGTCAGATTTAAAAAAAAAAAAAACAGCGGATCTGTCCTTTGCTGGTGTCCTTTCGCCCACCCCGGGTCAACAGAGGAATGTCTTGTGGCAACCAGGCCACTGTGACTGGACACAATTCTGCTGAGGACTGAAGCAGCCAGAGAGAGAGCCAGAGAGCGAGAGAGAGGGAGAGAGAGGGAGAGAAAGAAGAGAGAGGAAGAAGTGCCGTCTTTCTTGAACACATACAAAGGCAACTCTGACACGAGGAGAGACAGGCAGAGGGAAGGAGGGAACCCCCAGTGGACAGAGGATAGAGGAAAGTGGACTGGCTGTAAATTAAAGAGTGCAGTTATTGTGTCGAACAATGAAAGGTTAATTGGAATACAAATTAATAAGTACAAATTGTATTTCACTCTAAATGAATATGGTTTTTTTTAGGCAGATTTCCTGTAATGGAATCAGTCACCACTTCTTCTCGGTGGCGAGCTCTTCTCCGATTCCAACAACACCCTCCAATCACAGCAACACAAAAGATATCTAATCACCCAATCGCAGCCACAACATGAAAAGTAAGTAGACTCAAGCCATGCCATGTTTGAAGCAAAGAGGCTTCTGGGTAACAGATGGAGTCGATATCATATCCCCAGAGTGGCCATCTGTGTAAAAAAAAAAGAAGAAAAAAAAGTACACACACACACACACACACCACACACGCCCGTCTTGTTGTGGTTAGTCTACGAGGAGAGCATTTCCTCTGGGTTCTTTTCTTGGTACAGAGAGTGTGTTTGCCCAGTGCCAACTTGTGACCGGCGTCTGCATCTCACACACACACACACACACACACACACACACACACACAATATCCACTCACACAAGGGCAGAGGGAGCACGGCATCAAAAAAAAGGTAGCTCCAATGCGCAAATGTGTCAAACCATCTACTAGAAAAAGCTAGTAGCAAACACATGTTCATCTATTACAAAAAGGACATCACACTGACTAATTCAACTGAGATGTGTAAACAAATCTTTCTCTTTAGGGCAATCCAAATATGGTGATTTGTTACTCGAGGAGAACCATCTGTTTGTGCCGGCTCTCTTATCTCAGTCTTGTGTATATCTGTGACAGAAATCTGTCAAAGAACTGTTTGTTTTTGATACATTTCCACCGAGCCACAAGTTTGAAGTACAGTAGGGCTTTGAAGGATACAGGGCTTGAGGCTGAGTACAGGATGTGAACGGGTCAGTGAGTGAGTTAGCTGGATGAGCAATTCAAAAATATCTTGTAAAAAATAGTGTTCACAGCAGCATCAGGTTTGTTAAAATGTATATTTTGTATTTGTGTTGGTTTTATGTCATTTGTAATGACATTTGCACCATTTTGTACCAAAAGTAAGACCAAATGCTTCAGAAAATGTCAAATGGTGTAACCACAAAAGAATGATATATATTAAATATTTTATCCACCTGCAGTGTATTTAAGTGTACTTACACAAAGAATGACTTGTTATGGTTCCTCATTTACATGATTCCCCAGATGCAACCCCCTCTAATATATTCTCTCAAAATGGATTAAAAGAAGAAATTTTATGCTGGCTCCACAAAAAAAGAATGTGTGCAAGTTATTCATAGGTTTATTTTCAAATGTTAACCCCTTTAAACATCATTGACCCAAACTCTGATGTTATAACATACTGTGGAGACCTTCTTCAGCTTGAAGTAGGGATATGATGAGAGTACATGTTCTACAGTGAGCAACCCATGTTAAAGACCTATCATTTGAATGCTGTCTTGATTACAGTGGAGCGAGGTTAATAGTTGGATATTCCACTTCACATAAACAAAAGTTAAGGAGTCAGGTCATTACCTCCTCCTGCGAAGCATAGTGAGGGTCTACAGGGTCCACCGACCAGTAGCAGTAGTCAAAGCGAAACTCCAGGAACTTCTCCCTGGAATCCACAATGCTGTCCGTACGTCCATCGAGCTTTGGAGAAGAAACAAGAGAAGTAAGGTTTAATTTTTTGCACTTGCTTATCATCATACATTGCAAGATTGGTGATTAACTTACCAAGCACAATAACTAAACTGTACTGCACTACATAACACATTTTATACTGGGAGAATATGTGCATGTATTTAACAACCAAAGGAAAAAGAAACACACACACACACACACACACACACACACACAGCAATAAAAGCAAAGGTACTACAGCTTTTGTTTATGGGTTGTGCTTCGGTGTGGATTTGCCAGCACGCTGTTTCCATTCATTAGCGCTGCATTCACTCCTTATCCAGTCCTATTTGCTTCAGTGCATTAACCGCTGAACACCTTTCTGCTTACTGAGACTGAACGCTGAGCCAAGGAGAGACAGCACAGCAGCATTTGGACTTGCCTAAGCACGATGGGGTCGCACTGTGGATATACATCAAACGGCATCTAAAGCATCTCTTTAAGACCCATCTCTGCTCCGTGACGTTCGGTGTATTTCTGGAGCTTTTTTCTTGTAATAAAATGCCACCCACTTTACCTAAACCTCTCTCTCTTTCCCCCATATATTTGTGTAAGACTAAATAATGCTTAGTCTAAGTAAACAACATGTTTTGTGAGCACTGGCACGTGCGTATGATTGTGGTAAAGCACAACATGTTATTTTCGCTGTATTCAATCATGGTCTATCAAGCCTGGCATGTTAATGTTTCCCCTCTATGATGTTGACAGAGCCGGGGATTGAGGTTGACACACAATCACAGCATTACAGTCACGATTTTCTGTACTTATTTGGTTGTTTTTAGTCTTTAAAAGTTTAAACCCGCATGAGCTGCATTTTAAATCGGCTCCTGTAGATTTTTTTAAATAAAAAACACCCAAAATGATATCCCTTGCACTTGTTAAGGAGGTTTATTTACACCATTACATTATCATTTTCAAGGTCACCAAGCTCTTCTTTTACATTACTGCCAATTTTGAGTGTTTAGCTGTTGTTATTCTGAGCACATTTACTGGTTAATGTGTTACTCACCTGATTTCATTATTGCTATCAAACTCTACTGCAGTGGACAAGTTGAGGCATTAATCTGGTGAGTTCATGGTGAGTTGCAAAAATGTCAGATTTGGAGCCAATAAGGATTTAATATCTCACTGCCTACAACAGGGCTGTCTACTTTTATGGATCCATGTCACTTCATTTATGACTCCAAACAATCTATGTAAATAACTTCTCCTTACTCTGACAGCAGCGTTAACTCTTATCTAAGCTCTGGCCGTCAATTTGTGTACGGCAATTGGCTGGCCTGAAAGCGTGATTATTTAACCCCTCAACATTGTGATGAAATTAGACAATGGCCGTGTAGTGTGAGGGATTAGCCAAGAAAAACACTGACCACAGGCACTGACCACGTCTCCGCTCCCAAAGCTCCAATCATGAGGGGAAGGGTGTTTTACAAATAGTCACGATATGGAGAGATCTAGCTTGGCTTGTGTATTTTTCCTGTTTCACACTTCTTTTTTTTTTTTTTTTAGTTCAGTAGGTCTTTGTAGCTTGTATTAGTTGCTGTTTGTGAGCCTTATGTTCACTGTCCTTAAAAACCCACCCTTTTTTCTCTCGTTCTCAGGTCCTCAAAACTGTCCCACTTTCCAAAAATAATTATTCCAACTAGACCCATAAGAGCCTCGCAGTCCTGATCCTTTTCCATTGCAGAGGGAGGCCATATGTGGTTTGTCTCTGTCACATCATTTGTAACAGATTCTCTCCTCCCCCGCCCAAACTTCTCCTCTACATGTCTGCATTCTGTCAAACTGTAAACAAAAGACGTGATACGATACCTAACCGTCTGATTAACAAAGTCCTTCATATATATGTGGCAAGGTAGGAGCCAAATGTCAGTTCGGAAACAGATTTCAAGCTGGACTTCTTTATCTTTTTGTGTACTGGAGACTGACACTTTGAAATATGATCTTCAACAAGGGCGGTTCTGGTTCGTGTTATTCAAATACACAATGATGCTCTGCATGTTTTATCATCTCCATTATCCCTCTCCAGCCAATACAAATATCCACATAAAAGAAAAATAGTAATAGTATGAAACGTAGACACAGCAACAGACTGTCTGCAGGCAATGGAGCTCAACCAATCAAATGAGTCTTTTCAGCCATCTCAAACAGGCAGGTTGGTAACTTAAAGGAACTATCAGCTTACAGGCTATCTAGCTCATATTATCATTATTTCCAATTATTACATTTACATACTGTTCAGGGTCAAATTTTACCCATTTTTACATTTGCACTGTTAAACACCCTCAATGTTTTTTTACTTTTAGCCATTTAGACATTTGATGACCTCTCCTAATGTGATCCAGAATAAACAAAAATGGGAATATTTCAACTTCTTAAAAACATTTGTGTGCAGCTGATACACATTTATTTATAGTTTCACCCATATTTATTGAAAAATACAAAAAAATGATCCGCTTAGGCCCTCAGAAGTGTTCTTAGGAGCAGACCTGCATAAAAGGCACTGGATGCCCAGCAGGTAGACCATCAACCTGTATCATGATGACACGTTTGTAGTCTAAAACCTGAAGAAAAAAACTCTCTGCTCCCTGAAAGCAGAGCCAGCTTCCCTCTTTACCTAATCCAGTACCAAATCTTGGAGGGTCAAATCCATCCAAAAATGGTTTAGAGAAAGTCAGCCTCTTCAAGCGTTTGAAGAATTTGGCAGTTGGGTCGTTGTGCTGGTGTGCAGAGTGTAAGACTGTGTGTGTTTGACAGGAGGGGTCTCTCAGTTCATGTGTGCCTGAGCCCCCAAAATATAATAAACAATAGTGACATCAAACAGGAAGAGGCTGATGGAAAGCTGTAAACATCCTGTTACTGTGTGATGGATACTCTCTACGCACCAAAACATGCACAAGAGTAGTCTCAATATTTGGCATAACTTGTAAAGGAGTTGAAAAATTTTAAATACTCACCTTGACATTTTGGATCCTCACAAACTTATCCTCCACCTGAACCGCTACCCTCCCTCTGTCCGCACTCTCCCTGTGTAGGCAAGAAAAGAAGGATCGCTTCAGTCAACATCCACATTAAAAAGTGTGAGGGAATGTTTCGAATGTTGATGAGAAGAGATCGGTAAAACATGTTTCCACTACAGAAGAGGAGTCATCAATACTGATCAGTGATTTCAATGCAAACCGCATAAAGCAGAGCCTGAAATTCATTTTTCAAAATGGGGCGAAATCTCTCCTTAAGCGCTTCACATAAAGTTGAATTTATACCCTTTTTTTGGGGGTGATACTACTTGTTGTGACTCTTACTGCAGGTCTTACTCGTCCTATGCTCACCTCAGATTGCATTTTGTCGCTGTCCTTCGATTTAAGGGATTTAGTGAACCATATAAATTGCTATAATTTGTTGTCTCTTTTTCCTTCTCCTCTCTTAGAGGTCATCTCTTTGCATCAGTGTAATCTGTCTTTCTTTTTGTGGCTGCCTCTTCTCTCTAGTCTCCATGCTCTATTCTATCTCCTCCACTTAATAACAACTTTATTAAAAAAAGAAAAAAAAAATTTAATTGCTATTGGGGCGGGTCGAGCTCTGACGAGAGCATATGATTGGTGAGGTTTGTATTAGGCTGAATTCACTCCAAATCAGGTACTGCAGTAAAGATGCCAGTCCTCTCATTCATTTGATTTGAAAGGTAGTGCTTTTAGGCTGCAGGGGGGCACTGCAGCGGCCTGCAGCGAGAAAGCTGAATCAGAGTCAGCCGACGTTACGCTGTGGTTGCCAAACATAGTCGGCATTCAGACTGATCAGAGCCGTACAACAAAGACATTAGCAGCAGTGGCCTAAGCGAGCCAAGGAGTGAATGAAGAGAGCAAAGGGGAGGTAGTGAGGGATCAGTGAATGAGAAAAATTACTTCACATAATTTCACAGTCTTTGCTGACTTGGTATCATATTCTGAGCCACCCAGCCTAAAACTTAAATTTAGACTCCTTCACCTTAATGATGTTACTGTTACCTGTCTAAGGATCTTAAGGATTAACATTGTTAACATTGACATCACTGGCACTGTTGATTGTAATTGTCTTTTCTGTTTCCTGTAACATTTTAGCCAGCAGTCAATGATAGCAAGCCTTCAATTTCATATCATTGAAAATGGACTGTACTATAGTGCCACTCAAAGCACTTTTACATGTCTCATTCACCCATTCACACACATTCATACACTGATGACAGGGGCTACCACACAGGGTGCCAACCTGCTCATCAGGAGGGAAACTAACCATTCACACACATTGGCACAGCATTGGGAGCAATTTGGGGTTAAGTATCTTGCCCAAGGACCTCCAATCTTCCAATTGGTGGAGATTGCTCTACCTCTTGAGGCACAGCAGCTAGTCTGTAAATGCTAGCAAGAGATGCTGCAATAGTAGAGGAGGCAGTAGCTTTGTAGAAAGAGGAGGAGCGAGAGTGTGACAAGTGTGTTTTCAGGGTGGAAGTTGGTCCTTCTGATGCAGTGTTTCCACTAAATTGTCCCGCCTTCCACACCGGGGCAAACTTTGGCTGATTATTATTAGCCATCACTGTAAAATAAATGTGTGTAAGAATTTCCCACATTAGCGTTAGATTTGCAGGAATCTATGAAATGACGCACAATACCCACAATCCCACAATCCCACATTCAGATTCAGGCACTGCAGAGATTTAACAAAGGCTTCACTTTGGATTCAACACTCTACCTACAGACTGAGACGGGTTTAAAATCCCCTTTTGCTGATGCAGATATAGCTGAGGGGATGTCCACATAAATTTAGGCTAGCTCCACTTGACTTGAGGCCGTCACATGACAGTTACAACAATGAATCTTTGTAAGAGCGTTAGTTTGTGTGTGTGTGTGTGTGTGTGTGTGTGTGTGTGATCCATGAAATTGCAACACACAAGAGTTGTAAGTCCCACTGACCAGTTTCAGATTCAAAATGAAAACAGACCCATAGTCTCCGGAGACATCTTCTGATGAGGCAGCTTGAGTTGTTTCCACAATGCTGGGAGTGTGTGCGCGCGAGTGTTGCGAGTGTGCATGTGTCTATGAGGTCTTTAAACAAGGTCAGCTCAGCCGTGCGTGCTTCAGCAGCTGGACCGAGCACATCTGATGCAACACATGCGAAACTGGAGGCAATCACAACACAGAGCTGAGAGGATTTCAATCTCCAGGAGCGATAATGATGATGGCGACTGCTGCTTATATTGCTGCAAAGGCTCGGTCTCCGTGGTAGGTTGGAGGAGGAGGGGGGGGGGGGGTAGGTCGAGGCGGCTGTTTGTAATCGTCAGCACTCCCTGCACTTCACCACGCGGGACCCATTTTGCCAACCCCGCAGTGGTGGCCCAGCCCAAAAAAACACCACACTCAAGTCTCTCTCTCTCTCTCTTTCTAACCAGCATGAAAGAGAGCAGAAAGTCAGAAGTGGAAAATAGTAAACCTCTCTTCACATGTTTTGATACAAACTTTTAAGAGGAGCAATTCCACAAACGGGCATGACATGTTTCTCGCACATGTGAGAGGCAACCGTCCCCACTCTGAGGACGAGGAGGTTGTATTGAATCCTGTCATTTTAGTTGACTAAAACAAAGAGAAACTAACTTCTATGGCGAGGCAAATGAGGAATGCAAGTGACCGGGGGCGCCGGTATCAATGTTATCTATGTTACACAGCAGGCACTTATTCAAAATATGGATGTGAATGACATGAAATACATCCTTTAATTTGGAAAAAAAAACAGGACAGAGGACAGTAGGACTATCACAATCTGGAAGCACAGATTTGCATGACAGTGAACATTAGGTATAAGAAATTCTTTTGTTATGCAAAACACCAGGAAGACTAGTTTGAAAGATTCATTGTCCAGGCTCTTCATAGCTTGAATAATGCTTTGTTATGGTGCTGTGGTGGCCTTCACATTAAGCACCCCTGCAAAACATCCTGCAGGCAGGAGTCCCATATAATTCATGAACTACTGTAGCACTTATAGTGTGTGTACTTATATCCCCCAGACCTAGAAGACCTGTTATTTAACATACTGCAGCAATTTGCCTCCTAATGTAAATGGTTTCAGAGCAACCTCCCTGAGTTACATTGCTACTTCAATAGCAGATTTTACAAGACTGTAAAATAGGGGGGAAACTTTTTTTTTTTTTTAATCATATAAACCTCTCATTTAAAAGAATAGTTCAAAGTAAACCAAACATTTGTTTAGTCTGCCTCCTTTCCCTTGTTTAGTATGTTTAGTATTATGAAATGTAGCTCCTAAAGCCTGCTTAATCAATCATGCTGTACAGGCCAGCATTGTTCAAACCAAACCAACCTTTTAAAAACATATTATATGGTAATCCAAATGTTTCAAAAGATACCAAATATGTCAGGCTGCACAAGATTTCTATTTCCTTTTCATACCATAGTACAGCCATAAAAAAATCATGACTCATAATATTTCACTTGGAGTAAAAACATCATACAGCTTCAAACTTGGGCAAACTGATAGAAATTCAGAGGGCTGCTACTAAAAAAGTATCTTTTATTAACCATTAATACACCAATTCTGCTTTTCCCAACTATTTGTTTTGTCTGCAAAATAACAAAATAGAGAAAACCCAATTATGTTTAACTTTACTATCATACAAGACAAAGGAAAGCAGCATATCCTCAGTATTGAGAAGCAGGAACCAGCAAATGTTTGGCATTTGAGCTTGAAAACTGAATCAAAGTATCAATCAGATCACATAATAGTGGCCAATTAGTTTTCAATTACCAATTCGATACCAAGCTGAATGCCTCAGTATATGCAAGAGACTGGCATCATTATTTTATGTACAAAATTAGGCTTAGTTACAGAGATACAAATTTACTGAATAGCTATTGATTAAAATAATGGTATCCAATACCAGATTGGTCCATTATGGCAATACTTGAGTCAGTATCAGACCAATATTCGATATCAGTATCGATGCATCTCAGTTCATGTTAGTTTAGGATTAAACCCTCACATACTGTTCATATCCTACAATGTCACAGTTTGTTTACCTCATAAAGTGTCTAAACCAAATTTTTAACCACAGATCTATTTAAAATGCATCAATAGACAAACTGACTGATCAATAAATGGGTGATTAAACCTGGACTCATGTTTCAGAAAGCAGAGAGGGTGTCTTTATAGGTTTTACATGACAAGACATGAAAATATAACATAGCAATAATTAGTTAAATGTATTTCATTGAAGCTGAAAATTACAAGAACTGTGGGGTTTATTGTATAACCATTAGAGCCATCAGTCTTCACTGCTACATCATAAACAACTACTACCTTATTTAAACATCAAATTTCAGAATAAAAGACATTTGGAGAGTTTTTTTTACAGCTCTCAAATGTCAAAAATGGGTCAGATTTGGCCCTGAACAGTATGTAAGGGTTAAAATACTACTACTAATTGATGTTAGATGCAGCCCAACACACACAGCCATCTAACCTGATTTGTATCAATAATTCATTTCTAATTATGAAGCCCATTAGCCTGACTTAAAAAACTCTAAACCAAACCTACAGCTGCTTTTTGCACATCACTCCACACATACAGTACAGTGTAGCTTAGTCAGTCAACACTACTGACAGCCACAGTTGTCATTACTCACCATGTGCAACACTTTTTAACACCAGCTAACTAACATTAGCTAACTTAGCTCAACCAAGAAAACGACACAAAGCAACAAGAACAAAAGTGTTAATTAATAAGAAAGGCAACAGAAGGAGTGTAAGTTAATGTTTTGTATGGTATGTTATTAGCAACAAGCTGCAGCCAAATTCCCAATAGTTGAGATTTAAAGTGAGACACAGAGCTCTAGTAATAATGCTCATTTACTGGTGACCTCGTTTCATTTAAATGAGCTCAATTTTAAAGTTTTATTACACAACAATTAGCGTTAAACTTACCTTTCGTTGAGTGGACGGACTCGGACAGCAACTTTAACATTTGCCATTATCACCTCTCGGAAGATTTTAGGCACAAAAAACAGCAGCTGAGTAACTCGGAGCTGGCCATATAAACACGTTACCCATTTGAAGTGAGCATATTGCGTATTACTATTATTATTAACCGAGAGAGAAACTTGCAGCGGAGCGAAACCGTCCTGCTATCCGCCTCTCAAGCCATCTCTGCCGGCTGGTGGAGGGTCCGACCGGCCCGCGTCTCTTCTCCTAAAGTCTCCCCGAGGAGTGAAACTTCCTGCTGGACAGAAAGGGGCAGGGAGGGGCGGGGTGAGATGGGTGAGATGCAGCTGGATATACCCCTCCTACTCAGCCATATTCAAATCCCCCCGATTTTGCATTTATGTTATTATTCAAATCCAGTGGTAAGAAGAAGTGTTGAGATGTTTTACTTTAAATACTACTGCAAGTTGTGCTCCCATAATGTGGAAAATCAAGTCCTGCTTTCAGAGTCTTACTTAAGTAGAAGTGTAACTATGAGTATTCACTGTGCAAAACTGTTGTATTTATCATATTATTGGGAATATTAACACTGATTCATTGACATGTACATACAACATTTTAATGAAGTCAAGGTAAAGGACGAGTTCACAACTTTTCTTGCAGCCAAGGGTTCATATTAGCACTTTAAAAGAGATTTTCCTCACTGTAATCATTCCTCCTGTTCATACTGGCTGATCAAAGTTGCCATATGTGCTTTCATTGTAAGCGATGGGGGCCAAAAATCCAGTGTCCACATATTCATTTTGTGCAAAAAAAGAAATTGAACATAACTGAAGCTTATATATGAGGCTTCAGCAATCTGAATTAATCATATGTCCCATTTGCAGTATTTTTAGCATCAACTTCCCTCTTTGTATTTCCCCCTTGAGCTGCGGTGGAAGTATAGTAACAAAGAGGGAATTTGGTGCTAAAACATTGTAAACTTTCAAGATATCTACTTGATTTGACTCATTTGGATGGCTGAAGCTTCATATTAGTTTTAGATTAACTTTTAAATACATTTTTGCACAGGAGGACTGGATTTTGGTCCCCACTACTGATATTTAGGTGCATTATAAAGGGATCTTCTAATGGTCAGTATGAACAGGAGGAATGATTATGGCAAGAAAAACCTACTTTAGTGTTCATTTGGGCACTAGTGTTACATCGTTAAGACCGACTTGTTAAATCCTTTAACATGTATACTGAATACAAAATACAATACTTTCATCAAAATCTGCAATTAAGTAGAAGTACAAAGTAGTATAAAATGGAAATATTCAAATAAAGTACTTGAGTAAATGTCTTATACTTATTTAAACAACACAAAGTGATTTTTCCAACTACTAACATATAACAAATATGACAATACACCATAGACACTAAAGCAGAATACATCTTTATTATTATCATTTCAATTTTCTCGCAAAATAAAAAAATCTTTTTCATTTAAAAGCAGCAGGGAATACGGCACTTGTTCAACATGAACAGAAACGATCACAAATGCAGTCTTGCATTCATGAAATAAACATGCAATCACTAGTAGTGGCGGTCATAGGCAGTGTGTGAAAGTGCTATATTAAAATGAAGACATTTGTTTTCTCCGTTGGGTCTAAAAAACTGCCCACATTTTTTCAGTTAAGTTTTTTGGCAAATGTCTAAAGCAGTGTCTCTAAAACTTTAAACTATGGCTTGTCTGGTAGAATTTAATGAGTCACAATTGTAACAGTATTTGTTGTATGTTTTGATAAGCCAAGGCCTTAAAGTAACACTTTACTTACTAAGTTAATGCCCTGGGTTGCAAAAATTATGAATGCCCATCTTGATGCAGACCCTTCACTGGCTTTTCTAATTACCTGCTATGATCTTGACTGTTTGAAATGCTTGTTTTAGTACTATTTCCCATTTGACACAATTATCTATCCAGGTTTGCTTGCAGGATGATTTCACAGATCTAAACGTATGAGATGCTGTGGTCCCTCGCTACTAACTGGGCCTGTCAGGGTTTTCTGGTACTCATCAGCACTTTAGCAAAAGAGCAGAGAAATTCATGAAAGGCTGCTTCACTTCACAGGTACAGTAGAGATCAAAAGTTGCAAGAAGCTAGCAGAGGCTGGCTATGCAACCGCTTTGATGGCCTTTGCAGAGATGGCAACTCGAAAAATGGTCAACAACAAGGAGTCACCCAGAACTGTCTTTCCTTTGAGCATCACACTGATAGAAGTGACATAAAACACTGGTGATCACATAGAAGATGCTCGGGGATACAGGGAAGTCTTATTGTCATGTAGCTCCCTCTACTGTCTGTTGTGACACCTGCAGCATGTCCATGTGGCTTTGTATTTCAGCCAGAGGCAAAGAAGGTTTAATACTCTGCGACTGCAGCTGAAATTTCTCCATCAGCTCCTGAAATGAGAGAGGAAGGAGTGAGAGGGTCAATGTGGTCAAATCACTAGTACAAAGACAGAAGACTTATTTCTGGAGCTGCAATGATCAATATCAATATAATATTAATCGCCAACTAGTTTGATAACTGATTAATTGTCACTTTTTCAAGCAAAAATAGCAGAAGATATCTGATTTTAGCTTCTCGGACATGATGGTAAAATACATATTTGGGGTTTTGGAATGTTGATTGGACAAAACAATATATCTGAAGACATCATCTTGGACTCTGGGAAATTATAACAGGCATTTCTATACTACTTACTGACAAAACAATTAATTAAGAAAATAACCAGCATATTAATCGAGAACAAAAATAATAGTTGCAGCCCTAGTATTTTTCAAAGAATGTATGACAATGAATTCATTGAACTCTCACCGCAGGCACGGCTAGGTTTGTTAGCTTCTTCCAATGAGATATGACCTCCTCCTCGCCCATAACTCCCCTTTCAACCAGCTGTCTAACCAAGAACAGGTAGTTGTTCCACTAAAATGACAAAGAGAGAAAGAAATAGGGCATTAATCCAAGTAAAACTACTTTCAGAAGTCAGAGAAACCTGAAATCTAAAGTAAGCTAATTTTGAGTACACACACCAAAATAAAACAAAGACAAAGTTTCATATCATATGCTTTGTACACAGAATATGCAACATGGTTAACTCTACATGAGAAAAGAACAATTTGCACACCTGTCACTGTAAATCCCTGATAAACATACATTTTCGGAGTCAGTAGAGGTTAATGAGTATATCTTGTAGAAACAGTGTTTTGGTAGTTGTGGAGAAGAGCCTATTAACACCGGTAGGAAAGGTAGGAATAGAAATAGTATTAACAGCAGTGGTAGAAGTACCTCAGTGTCAGTGGCCTTCAGCACAGCAGTGACAGTGATTGGGGTGAAGAGCAGGTGGAGGGGGGCAGAGCAACAGAAGTCTCTCTCCCACAGCTCAGCAAGCTGCTCCAGCAGTGCTCTGACAGGAGGCCCTGACCCTGAACCAGGACCCACAACCACCTCGCCACCTCTGCTGCACTCAGTCAGAGACAGCACCGGCAACTCTGCAGACACTGAGCACACACACACACACAGTATGTCAACTAAAATGAAATTAACTTCATGTTGTTGCATTTGAGCAGCAAGGCACACTTTGAATAACAAAATGATTTATGTAGTAACTAATAATAACAAAATAAAGCAAAGTCCACATGTTACAAAGATCTTGTAATTAAGAGCTTTATGACTGGCAGCCTAGACCAAAGCCTTACCAAGCTTGCAGGCCAGTAGAACAGTCGAGTTCAGAAGCATCTGCTCTGACACCACAGTTGAGAACTAAGTGAGAAGATAAAAGAAACAGAGTATGATCAATACTTGGGGGGGGGGGGGGCAATCAATACATTTTACACCACTGTTGTAGTTGGTATACCTTTCTGCAGGCCAGTGTGTCTCTCACTCTCTCAAGCAGCGTTCTGATCTGAGAGACAGTTGGTAGTTCCTCGTCAGTCCTGGGGCCGACTGCGATGCTCAACAACTCCTTTATTAAAAAAGGAAAGTAAACTCAATTGGTTCTTTCGATTTCTTTGACATTTGAGTGAGGCAAACTGGTGTTTCAACACTGTCCAAAACCAAATATCATAAAGAAAAAATATCTAAACCAAATGGTCCACCAACTTCTCCAGTAACTTAATAAAATGTTAAACACCCATAGAGATGTGATGTATATACCTTCATCACAATGAGGACGTCAGAGGGCAGAGAAGCGCTGTGGTTGCAGTCTGGAGGGCAGGAGGTCACTCTCTCGCTTCCTTGCTTTCTCTTAGGGGTAGTTGCCTGCTCCAGCTCAACCACAGCTCCCCCCACGTCACCAGAGTCTGCAGCCACTGGGCTACCCAGAGCCTTCACCACGCGATCGTACCTGCTCTTCCACTCTCGTCTTATCAGCGCTGATGTGAGAAGGTGAGAAAATAGAAAGGAAATCTTAGGTGGATGTCCTAAGGGAACCCTTTCATCATGGCACTGTTTTTTTTTTTTTTCCTCAACAATGGCAACAATGTTCTGTAACATGATCCCAACAGCCCAGAAACCTCTGTGGTTCACTCCTTTAAAAGAATCATCTACATGTTTTTGCATGTTCGCTACATATTATTATTCATCCTTACATTGTTTGAGGGAGCAGAAAATAAGTCATTCACAATTGAATGAACACAGTAAAACCCACAGTGCAGATCCCCCCTCACATTTTAATGTTGCAGCCTTATGCTAAAATCGTATAAGTTCAGGGTTAGGGTCAGTCTAAACTCAATACGCCAAATTGACAAAGCAAAAAATATCACATTGACATAAGTATTCAGATCCTTTGCTATGACACTTGAAATTCAGTTCAGGTTCCTTCCATTTCTTTTGATCATCTTTGATCTCTGATTGGTGGTAAATTCAATTGATTGGACATGACATGGAAAGGCACACACTATCAGTCTATATAAAGGTCTCACAGCTGACAATGCATATCAGAGCAAAAACAAAGGCACAAGGTTGAGCCATGATTGGGCAGGATTATGTCGAGGCAGAGATCTGAGGAAGGCTCCGAAAAAAAAAAAAAAAGTCTGCTGCATTAGAGGTTTCCAAGATCACAGTGACCTCCATAATTCTTAAATGGAAGACATTTGGAACAACTGTGACTCTTCTTAGAGCTGCCCCCCCGGCAAACTTGGTGGGGCCTTGGTAAAAAAAGTGACGAAGAACCTGATGGTCCAGAGATCCTGTGTGAAGATTGGACAAACCAGATGGAGAAGCATCACTGAAACACTCCACCAATGTGGGTTTTATGGCAGAGTGGCCAGATGGAAACCTCTCTTCAATGAAAGATGCAGGAAAGTGTGCTTGGAGCAAAAAAAGAAAGAACCTCAAGGACTCTCAGACTGTATGAGAATATCCTCTGGTCTGATGAAACCAAGATTGAAGTGTTTGGCCTCAATTCTAAACATCATGCCATGACTTTTATGCTGTGGGGGAGTTTTTCAGCGGCAGGGACCGGAGGACTGGTCAGGGTTGAGGGGAAAGCTGAATGTAGCCAGAAAGCAGACTGGCAGAAAATCCCCAAATTCAGGTGTGCAAAGCTTGTCGCGTCACACCTGAGAAGACTTGAGGCTGTAATCGCTGCCAAAGGTACTCCAACTAAGGACTGAGTTAAGGGTCTGAATACTTATGTCAATATGGTATTTCAGTTTTTTCCTTTCCCATTAAAGCATAAGCCTGCAACATAACAGTGTGAAAAAAATTGAAGGGGTCTGAATACTTTCTGAATACACTGTATATAAAGTTTAACATGGTGAGTTTTACAATTCTTCCAAAGCATGTCACACCGTTACATTTTGAAATGTAATGTAATGTACAGTAGCTACTGCTAAACATACATCATTGAGTCATTACAGTATGTGTAGTTTAAAATGACACATCAAATACTTACTAACTACTGACTAAAAGGGTCGAAAAACACTAAGGATTATTTTCCTTATCGATTAATTAATTATTTTCTAGATTAGTTGTTTGGTCTATAAAATGCCAAAAATGGTTAAAGACTGTTCCCCAAAGCCCACAATGGAATCAAAAAATCTCTTCTGTCCTAACCAACAATCCATAACCAATAAATAATACATTTAATATCACAGAGGATCAAATAAACCAGAACAAATTTACATTTGAGAAGCCAGAGCCAGAACATGTGGGTTGTTTTTTTAATGTCTTTGAAGTAAATGAAAATAGCATCTGCATACTCAAATCTGTGCAAGGATCTTTAATTAGCAAGCTTTTGGTTAGACGCCTTCTTCAAGGCATGAACCATTATTATAGTAGTATTTTTTTTCTTTAAAAATGCCTCAAAAGTATTAATTATCAAAATGGCTGCTAATTAATTCAGTTGACTAATTGTTGCAGGTTGCAGGAAGACTAGAATACAGAGTTAAATTCAAAGGAGTAAAAATATGTATTTTTGTGCTTCACCCATCTACCTGTAATGTTGCCAGAGAGCCAGCTGCAGGCTTTTTCTGTTGCAAGACGTTTGGTTATGTTTTCAGATGTGGTCAGGACCTGCAGAGAGATACACAACACACTCACACTTTAGGTTTATTGTGTATTTTTTCTTCCCCTCTTAAAAGAAATCAATGTGTATGTGATTGAATTGCTCTGTAAAGGAGAGGCTTTAGTATTCTTGTTGTTGTTGACATTACATAATTGAATATTTTTGCAGAGTGATTTTAACAGGACTTACAGCGGAGGATGTCTCATCAGGGAGCAGAATTCTTATAGCTTCAGGACTCTTCTCACAGCAAAATCTGAAGAATTAGAAATGATCATAAAGTACAAATGACTACACAGAATCAAATGGTCCTTCATTAATACATGTACAGTATACAGGCTATTAAAAAACAACCTATTAAATCAGTGGACTTGGACAAAGACAGGTTACTTGTCATATAAGCTGTTGTACCTGGTAGCTCTTGCCAAGGCCTCCAAGCCTGTGTCACACAGCTGGGCACAGATAGCGTCATTTAGTTTTGATAGGTTCGGGTTGGGCAACTGCAGTCCATCTCTCAGCATCTTCTCACCTCTCTCCACTAACTCACTCACTAATGTGGCCCTGTTAAAAAAGGCCAGATACATTTAAATACACACACAGACAAAAAACATACATACTCTCCAGTTCAGTTTCAGTACTATTAAAAACAAGACTCTTGATACACACGTTTAAAAAAATGTATGTAGTAAATTCACACCAATGCCTGAACACTCGCTTTTTCTACTAGCCACTTAAGTAGGCAACCAACCACAGTTGCAGGCTGATTACCTGCTATTCTACAAGTCCTTTTCAATTCTAAAAGGTAATTTTGTGGTCGGCTGGTAAAAATGAAATAAAGAAATGTGAAAGTTACAGTTAATTTGGAAATCTATGACTTGGAAAAGTAGATATTTATGACTGATTATGTGCAGTTCTCAGACTCGACCACCTCCCAGCACCGTGATACTAACTTCATATGCTTGACAGCGTTGGATCCGACCCGCTCAGCTACAAACTCTACAGTGCGACGCAAGGACGGCGGCTGGTTATGAAAGAAAGCTTGCTCGAGGTCGACCTTTACAAAAGAGAGAATTGTTACATTTGAGAGTTTGGTTTAAATACTCATTCAGACAATTCAATTTACTACATCTCCTGTTTTCTCACCTGCAGCTTCTGCTGTGACCTGTTGGCGCTCGGTGTATCTTTGAGCTCAGCAGAAGTGGGAGTAATTTTGCGAATTATTCCTCCACTCTTGGCTGCGCTTCCAGACACAAAGGCAGCGAGGAGCTTACGAAACTCACCTGGAGAAATGAAAACAAGATAGAACATTGATCAACAGCTCAATGGCTCATTTGTTGTGATTATATAAGGACAAAACTGAATCTAAGCTCTCCAGCATGGCTGCCTTTTACAGCTATTTGAAAAACATCAAATAACATTTCCACTCACCAAGAAATGGACAACATGTATAGAGAAGCTGCTGATCCACCAGAGGAATGCAGTCCTAAAAAAGTAATAAGAGAAATGTCAGTAGGAGCGAAGAAAACAGCTGTGGGAATTTTTTTGGATGAATACCGACTAGAATGAACATTTCACTTACAAGTCCAGCAGTACTTGTGTTGCTGTCTTCAAGCTTTGCTACCTCAGTAAACTCACTGGTGAAGAAAATGTCTTCAGGAATGACTGGAATCTACACAATTCAAACACATTTAGTTAAATTACATAACAAATATGATTGTCAAAGAGAAAAGTGAGGTTTGTAGGCATATTACAATCAGTTGTGTTCTGCTGCTCACTTTATACCATGACATTCAATAAACAAATAATATCTAAAAAAGTTGTGTTTTACCTGGAAGAGCCATCCCAACACAGACACCATTAGCAGCTTGTTCAGGTAACACATTTCTCCACATCTGCCCAGCAGCATTTTTCTACAAGCAAACAAGCCACGTTTAGCCATAATTAACAAGAAGAGGTCAAAGAAGAAAGTGTTGTTTGCCTGAGGTTGTTAAGATAGAGGCTTCTGATTTTTACTTTTGTTTTCATGTTTGTTGTTTAAAGTTTAAAAGTCTATGAGAGTGATGATTCATACTTTCAAGACAAAAACAGAGGGGAAAAAAACAACCTCAGGTGCTTCACAGGGTTGAAACATACCTGTACAGGAGAAGCAATGTGCCCAAAGCAGTCCTGTAGCAGAGCAGCAGAGGACCAACAAAATCCAACATGGAGAGGAACTCCACAAGCCAGGGTACTGTCAGGATGGTTCGCCTCCTCCGCACACTGTTACTCAGCACAGCACACACATCCAGCACAGGAACACTCTGTAGATCCGAGGGAGCACAAGACCTCTCATGTTAATATTTCAAAACAGAAGTTGTAGTATGATATTTTATCAATTTTTATTACCCCACCTTACTGCGCAGAGCTATAGCAGCCTCCTGAATCTCCCTGGATGGTCTGTCAGATGTTTGGTAAGGCAGAAAAGAAATGAATCCCAAAAACTTAGCCAGAAGACGAGCAAGGAGCAGCACTGAGGTGAATCGCTGCTTCTCATCCTGATGAGGTGGATAGAAAGGGGTCAGATTAGCATTTTTTCATCTGCAAAGTTATATTTTATTGATTACTCATGCTGAAATATTACTATTAATATTAAATAAATCTACTTTGGTCCATATAGACATGGCATGGTAAAAGTCAGCAACACGACAAGTTGACATTTCAGTAATATCTGCTTGTTTGATTCTAGCATACAGTACCTGCTGCTCCATGTCCCCATCTCCCTCCTCCTCTCCCTCCCCAACTGAAACAGGAGGGCTCAGGATGGACACCTCATCCAGCTGAAGGAGCTGCTGGCACAAGCTGTCCTGCAGGTGCTGGTTCAGCTGACAGCTGGTACACAGTATGAAAGATTTATTAGATCACACAAAGTCAACACATACAGTATAAATACAAAAAGGTTACACTTTTCACTGAATTTAACATTTAATATGGTTTGAAAATGACATCTGCCAAAAGAAAATCAACCTGAGAAAATAAAATTACTGTTATTATTAAAACACTATGGGCCCTATATGAATGATCTATGGCGCATGGCATGAAGCACGTTTTGGGCGTAACATGCGGTAAACCAATCACGGCGTCATCTCCTATTCCCTTTAATATCCAGGAGCCCTGTCACCTTGGCAGATTGTTAGTTTGATGGCGGATTTACCAGGATTGGTCACATGACTACATTAACAGTTTCATTGATCATTACTGCAATTGACTGATTTTGATACATAGTGACACGTCATTGTGACTTTTTTTTAATATGTTGATGTACATCATAATACGAATTCACATTGTGGTCCTTTTATTTGTGATGTTTTGCATGTTTGTGTGCTGCTGCGTGCCCGTGTGTGCACAACAGGCACAGTGTCTGCACGCTGCACACCCGCCTACCTAGGAGCATATTGGATTCTTGATGATGTGCCCTTTAATAACAGTGACATATCACCAGTGACTTTAGACAGGTTTTTTTTGGTCAGTAGAGCAATCGCTTTCCTCTGCCTCAATATAGCAACCCTAATTTTGAGAGCAACCCACCCATAGGCGCACAGACTGGTGCAAGTGCATTTGCTATTTAGACAACGTGGGCCCAGGGCGACAAAATGACAACTGGGCAGGGGGAAACTAACAAAGACACATGCGCCACACCTGCCATCCCCTGTGCACCGGGCCGCAAGATGGAGCCCTAAGAGTTATTATCAATGCAAATTTGGACCACTGAAAAATAGGGAGTAAAGATTAATCTTGTAATTTGAGATTGGACAATGACTGGCCTGTTAGGTTAAGTAGTTCTGAAATAAATCAAACATTTAGATGCTGTGCAAATTTTTATATTTTTCATGTAGCATACTCAGTGATCTTTGTTTGGATGTATTGACCTACCAACTAGCTGCCTGCAGGAAGTCCCTGAAGAACTCTTGGTGACCAGGGAAGGATGGAGGAGGGCAAGGGCCAACGACTCCCTGAGGCTGAATGAGGCGCTCCTCGAGACGCTTCAAACGCCCGCTGTCGGCTCCCAGCATGCCCAGCAGGTCAGCATCAGGGGTGTCCCCAGAAGAGCTGTTAACACGGGGGCCTTTACACATCTAAAGAAAACAACAGATTAAAAACCTTATGGGGTCATCGACTGTTATACAATATTATGCAATATACTGTGCTTCTGATTTAAGCAAAATGTCTTCTAGTGACTGTTTTTGATCTTAAATATAAGTTATTAGACAAAAAAAAAAAATGTTAAGATGTTTATGAAAGTGTGGATGAGGTGCCACAGTCTACCTGAACAAGCTGCTTCAGGAACAGACGAGCAAAATGTGAGTGGTTTCCTGCAGAGGTCAGCTGACTCATCATTCCTCTAAAAGAGAAGATAACATTTTTTAAAACACACACACACACACACACACACACACACACACACACACACACAGAAAATGTATAAAGCACAGCATAATCAAGGTACATTACCATAAGTAGATCATTTTTTAAATTACATCTGGTAAAGGAGCCAAGATAGTCTCCAATACTTGATAAAAAACTTGCCTGATCCTACTCCCAAGAACAGCATCAAAGGTCCATCCTGGTTCCTTGTGAAAGTCCTCCCATTCTCGCAGCACCTCATAAAAAATATCTCTGAGAAAGCAGCAGAAATTAAATGGAAATTAGTAACTGATGAACACTTTTGCTTTGAACTATGAATCCTTAACTCATCAAACGCTAAGCCTAGAGCACATCTGAAATAGAGAAGCTACTTACTTTTAGGATAAATCTACAAAAATATTTGTGTACCTCTGTTTTTTAAAGGTGTGGAAGGCTTTGTCACTACTGAAGTTGGAGCGGTTGTCCGTAGCGGGCTGGAATGGGACTGAGTGGATGAAAGTGGAAGCTGAAGGAGAGAGCTGGAGGAGAGAAGGTAGAATATATATATATATATAATTAACTAATAACATTAACAATATTGAGCAATTAAATGCCTTTAAATAGCTGCTGTTATTAGTGGGTCAAGCATTCAAGTATTTTACAATAACCTTTATTTGAAGCACTTACCTTGGCTGTACTTCCGTCTTGGGCCTGAGTCAAGCGATCCCTGAGATCTGGGGAAAAAGACGCCACTCTTTCATTCTCTGCCAGCATCCTCAAGGTGCACTTGTCCAAATGAGCGACCAACCTGAAACAAGACAAAAACATACACGCCTGTGAATCAACTGAGCTAGAGTGAAGGAGTAAAGTCTCTAAATCGGAAGGAGCGATTTGTGAGTGAATATGTTCCTGTTAGTGAAGAGGTGATAAATGAGGAAAACTGTGACACATGACATAAAGAGACTCACTGAAACAGATTCTCCAGAACCTTCACAGCAAAATACACACAGTTGTGTACTTGTCTTAGGTAACATCTCTCCAGAACATCTGAAAATGAGAAACAGAACAGAAGCAGCATCAGTTTCAATTTGAATGAAAGCTGCAAAATCATAACACATAACACGTTTTCATGTGACATAAGCTAGAAATAATCACCTGAATTTACTGCACACAAACTATCCTGTTCATCATCATGAGTGGGAGGAGACTGAGATGTTAGCAACTGCATCACAAAGAAAAGCTCCAGGAAAATGTTTGGCACTAGGTTTTCTGTAAGACAGGAAAACATTACATTTTTTTCATTGTGTGTGTCATGTTTCTCAAAATTTACTTTATTAAAATGGTATCCTCAACCTATTGATTACTTGGCTCATTAACACCACCTAGTGGTCATTTACCAGATATGCAGGTACAGTACAGCTCTGCCAGGAGATCCAGATCAAAGGCAAAAGTGACTTTGGATGGTTCAGGAGAAGGTGTCTGCAGGTCTGGTGTAACCTTAGAACCCGTCCTAACTCCTGACTTGGTAGGGGTGCATGGGTCCAGAGAGGATGGCAGAGGGGAGCAGGTCTGCTGGGCACGCTTTGATCTAAAAACAAGATCATATTTATGATGAAACTGCAAAGATAACCCAAGATGAAAAGAAAGTGACGCTGCAGAAATGAACAGAAAAAAACAGAAGCTAGAAGAAAAGTGCACAGACAATGAACTTGTCTACTTTACATTTCAATACAGCAAGTTAGAAAGCATTTAGCCCATTTGTGTCACTCCTTCTTTCAAGACTCTCCCTGGAAAAGTAAGAGGCCAATTTTCATGTCAAAACAAATGAGTGATTCTGCTTATCCACTTACTTCTCCCTCTTCAATAGCTCCCTCTCTTCTTGCAGGCTCAGAGGACTGCCTGCTGGCATTGACCCCTCAAGAGCCTCCGGCCCTGACTGGGGACTAGAGGCCTTACTGAATGGGGTGGAGGTGAAGCAGGTCTTTGGTTTAGAGTGTGGCCGCTCTGCGCTGACTGGCGTTGGGTTTATACGTCTAGATGGTTTGGTTCCCCTGAAGAACAATCAACACTGTTATGAGAAATCTTAAAAAACATGATCAAGTCAGTGTTGAATTTTGTTAAAGAGTTGTGTAGACTCACGCAAGAGAAATGGGTGATGACCCAACAGGGGGGAAATCCTCCAAATTGTTGAAATTGAGCTCACCCACAGATGGAGGTGAAACCTGCTCGCTTATCCTACTGTATCCTCCTCCTCCTCCTCTACCTGATCTCCTTCCTCCACTCTCCCACCTCCCAAACTCATCACTCGGATGTCCTCCACGCCCTCCTCCATGTCTCCCCTGTCCTCCAACCGCCGTGCCACCACCGCCCCTCTTGCGTCCCTTTTGTGACTGGAAGTTTGGGCTGTTTTGGAGGTCAGGAGGAGAAACCATGTAGTCCCCAAGACTGATTCTCTGGCCAGACCTGCGCTCGGAGCCTGAGGGCCTAGAGGCTGGGCTCCATGTTGTAGAAAAGGAGGGGCTGCTGAAAGCACTGATCCCACTGACACAGTGGGTGCCTGACTGAGCAGCAGCATCCCATTCATTTACAGGGGACACAGAGGGCGCAGGAGAAAACAGCTGGATGCGACTGGCACTCCGAGAGCCAGCTCCTCCACCACCTGCAGATTTGCAACCCCTCCTGTCAGATGAGCCCTGTATCTGTGCTGTAGGCCTGGGGCGGCTGGGAGTCTTCGCAGGTGTAGCAGGGCCATGGGTTAGAGACTGACTGCTCTGCTCTCTCAGAAAGTTTAATAGAAAAGGGACAAATTCTTGTTTGTGGACTGTCACCTCAGGTTGACTGAATGCCAGCCTGTCGCACTCCTGTTGAGAAAAGAAATAAAATTGTTACAAATGCAGCATTTTATGATTGAATTTGCAGTTTAAGTCCAGGACGAGCCAAAAATAGTGCAGTAAAGTAGCCCTGCAAATGTTGGACAGCTTCAAGACATTTCTGCAGAGTATAGCCATTTCACGGTGCTAACAATGCGCTGGCTAACATCTGCTTAGCCACACAGCCTCCTTCAGGTGATAATAATAAAAGGTACGCAACTATATAATACAAGTTATGATCTGCTTTAACTTGCAACACAAACATCTCGACTGGTAAGAAAGTTGACAACGTAACTATGGTCGCGCCTGGGCTCCATCTCAACCTACAGCTACTACAGCTAACTTTACTTAGCTCGCCCAGCTAAAAGTTTTGTTTACAGTCAGTTACGAGCTATGTCATCTCTTATAACACGCTACCCAAAAGCGAGCACTTGTCAAATATCTCGCTGACTTAGGGTCTCGGTTATTTCAGGCCTACCTCGACATTTTTCAGCCAGTCTAAGACCGTATTAACATCCACTTTCTTCAACAGGAGCGATTCCAAAAGAGCCGCCATTCTGGTCTGAGAGGAGAGGGGCGGAGTGAGTCACTGCGCATGCGCGGAGTGGGAGTGACGTACCCCGACCACGTGTGCCGCTGACAGCGTGGTGTCAACATCATGGATATAAAATGAGATGCTGCTTTATATAAACAGTTTAACCCTGGATCAACAAGTGAATCATATTTGATACATGGGTTTCAGAGACCTCTAAATCAGGAGTGTCAAACATACGGCCCGTGGGCCAGAACCGGTCTGCCAAGGGCCCGCTGGATAACTAAGTATGAATATTAAAGATAAATAATTCAAAATTTTAATAGTTAATATAGAAATCCAAGATGAAACATGGCTTAAGATGTGTAAGATACAATGCTCTATACTAACTCAAGGGTGTGGGGAGAGTTTGGTTGGAAAAACCTAACTAGGTTCAACACCCCAGATTAAAAGCCATCAACTTAAAACCCAGCAACCTTGTTGGACACTCTGTGGAGAGGTAGAGGCCAACCATAGTCATATCTTCTGGACTTGTACAAAAATAGTGTAATTTTGGAGTAGTGTAAATGCAACTGTTAAAGAAATCATGGAATGTGTCATTCCACACAACTGTTCATAATGTATTTAGGGGACATAGAAGAAGTTACACAAAAGATAGACAGGTATCTAATGTTACTCATAGCTCGCAAAAAAGCAATAACAAGAAGCTGGTATAAAACTAATCCTCCTGTGAAAGAACAATGGTTAGAGATTGTTGAGGATATTTTTCTAATGGAAAAGTTAACATACCAGTTAAGACTGAGGAGCAATATTTTTGAGAAGCGTTGGGGAAAATGGATCATTTAGATGAAGCACCATACTAACAAATAATTAATATTTTAGATATGAGAATACTGTAATTAAGAGAATATCCATTGTCTGTCCATGAAGTCTTGTACAAGTATAAAAAAGAAAATTTGATGTTTTTTGCCCCTTTTGTATTTATCTTATTTTTATTCTTTATCTTCATCCTTATTCTAATATTTATTTCTGCTACCCTTTGTTCCATTATGGTTGAAAGTTTTTTTAAATAAAGATATATAAAAATAATAATAAAAGCTGACCAGTAGTCCAATAATTAATTAAAAAATATGCTGACTTGTGTGTCTTTCACCAGCAACACTTCAGAATTAAAAACAGAAACCGGTCACAAAATTTCTGTCTGCATGCGGAATGAGTATTTTATTTATAACCAGTTTATAAAAATAAAATACAAAATAATTTTAAAACAAAAAAAGAAAAAGAAACACTGTACAAGGCATTGATATGATACAAATGATAGAATAAACATAAATAATTACAGTTATATACAATGCAAAACTCCCACTTGTTACATTCTTCTGGAGACTGTACAGTTACATTTCAAAACCATGACATACATTACAACACAAAAAATATCAACTATTAAAAAATCCCAACAATTGAAGTAAAAATGACGGATGGGCAAATAAGCAAAATGTCACAATAAATAATATCTGTCAAGTATTTATAAGTTATAAAATAAGTAATCCAATGTTATGACATGAGAAGTGTACCAGTGCACACCAAAGCTTTCATTAGTTTCCATCTCACTTAAATAAAAGAAATAGCTGGGTTTGTTCTGTTGGCCTATGGGTATCTGTTACCACAAATACCAGCAAGCTACTATAAATATGACACTTTTCTATCAGCAGGCCACTCAGAAAAGTGACAAAGAAAATCTCATCTGGAAGGTCACACTAGTACTACAACTACACACCACTTATGTGCAATAATAATAATCCAAAAAGAAAAGAAGAAATCTGATTATCTTTTAAAACGAGCAGCACAGTTTAGTGTCTGTTCCTCCCTTTCACTGAAGCTTGTTAGCATATAAGTTATGGTTTACAATAATGATTTTTTTAAATAATTCATTTGAATATTTTACAGGTATATAGTAAAAGTCTGCACAAATGCATTCTGAACTTGCTGAGCTGCAGTGCCTTGAAAGTTGTGTGAAATTGAGAGTTGGCAAAGGGAGAATTCAGAGATTGATTGCTGGAGACATGTAGAAATTGCACACCCCTGTATGAGAGCATACTAACAAAAACATTTTGAATACTGCACACTGAAACTGTTCAATTTCCCCCAGGCAATCAATAAATGGTCCACGCATTCTCACAGACAAAACAGGGAGCTCTCCCTTATAAGCACAGCTTTGTAAGCACAGGAGTATCAGTCTGACAGCACTGATTTCAGTGGGGATATAGTGACCACGCTGACAGGCATGGCAGCACATGCCATTCACAGACAAGAGATAAGTGACAGAAGGCTTGGCTTGGCCTTATAGTGAAATGATCTCCAACACAGACAAGGCTCAGTCATCCCTCGCTATGCACAGAGGGGCAGAGAAGAGACATTAAGGCGGCTGACTGACTGAACGCTGTCTGCCTTCAGGATGAGTCATCATAGCTGCTCTGTGAGACTAGCGTAGGTACCTGCAAGATCTGCATGAGTCAAACGAACCAGCACATATTATATCAACAAAGCAGTGTACCCATTCAGTCTCTATGCACTCCCATGTATCCCAATTCAAACCACATCTGCAAAATGTATCAAAATATTTGGCAATGTAGTTTCTTATTCTATATGTGCAGACATATCTTACAGCGGCTATGACTGCCATTAATAACACACCCTAGGTGTTGTATGTATATTCTCCTTGTTTATTTTTCAGGTAATTCTTTTGTGCACAATGTCAGCTATTCGCACCGACAAAAATACAGTTCATAATTTTCCAGCGACACAATCATTCCGAGTCAGTGCAGGAAGTGCAGAAAACTAGTGTAAAACATTAGGCGAGAATAGGAGTAGTGTCATAGGTCAGAGAAAATATACAGCTTCACAGAAATTAAAATTGCTCACCCAACAGGTAATGAAGTCCCTGCTGTGTTAAAATGTTCACAAGAGAGATGCTGTGTAATGGGAAGTGGTATGAAGCTTTTGACTCAGTAGTTGATTCCGATTTTTTTTTTTTTTTTCCCCTTTTCTCTGTCGAGCATGCAAGAAGTAGCGTTGGAAGTAAGCTGGAGTTATTTTACAGTATCTTACAAGCAGAGGAGTGGGACGAGGTTGTGGAGGAGAGTTTCAGTGAGAAGTCCTGACTAAAATAAACTCAAGCAGCACACTGATTCCTTTGCCTTGTGCACAAACAAACTGTATGTCATTATATAAAAAGACATTCTCCGGCGCAGGGGAGCAACTGAAAGAAAACAAAACATTCTTCCACAATGGAGGCATGGAACATCATTTTGGTATGAGAAATATATATGTACATATGGCCTCAATCTTCATTAACATTTAAATAAATGTTATTTGAGGTCAGCAATTCACATTAGTTCAAAGTTTTATCTGAAACACTGACCTGGTATATACACAGGACAGCTGAAGTGGGTTTAGCGAGAAATATTTCCTTTTGTCACTACACATAATATCTACTCTCTCATTTACTACTGCTCAAATTGTGTTTGAATTACAAATATTTGTGTTGCTACCTTCACTACATAAAAGAATACTGGTGAAAAGGGTTGTCTTATAACCGCTGGCACAAGTCTGTTTTTGGCTCCTTATTTTCTAATTACAAACACACCAGAGTAAATCCTCAAGCTGCCCAAAGTGCCAAGGCACACGCTGAGACAAACGTCTGTGTCTGAACATTACTCATCAGTAATGTACCTTGTGTTGTTTAACCTTACTACTGCTACAACAACCACTACCACAAACACGTGTTGTCCATTAATGCCTCTCAAAAGTAGTTTCACACTTCTGACCTGTAATTCCTTCATTCAGAGCGACAATTAGCTTCCCCTCTTAGCAACACAGTAGGCACAAAAAGGTGTGTGTCCTCACGCACTTTACATGATTGATTGTAGAAAGGGTCACTTTGGAGTAATCACTTCAATGAAACATTTTCTAATGAATGTGAGAGACACAAAACCACACATCCACGATCACACAGAAGAGGGTAGGAGTCGTTAAGCAACACTATGCATTAAAATAAATATCTCAATAAATACAACTGTACACACAGTCTGGCTTTATGCATTCACATATAGCATAAAGTGAAATTATACCCTGCCTGCAATCTTCAAACGCAGAGGAGATAACTGAGTCAACCCCAGGCCAATATTTAATTAAGCTGTGATCAGCTATACTGATATTTCATCAGTATAATCCAAGTGCATTAATACTGGGGATAAATAAGCTACTATATATTGTGGTGCAGGATGAATCAAAGATAAATAAACAGGAAGCTGATTTATTTATGTGCCTATTGATTGATGTAATATTCCCTGCATTGGGAAAATCTGTTTAATTTTGCAGCTACACTATGCTATACATAAAAGGAGGACCCTGACATGTCAACATCCCTTGTCTGATACGTTATCGTAAAGCTGGGCACATAAATGACTGACAAACCCTGTGTGCAATAGATGGAGTGATGAGAGCGGTGGGAAGCGGCAAGACGTGTAAGGTTCAGACTGACAGCAAAAAAGGGAATTAAGAATTTTGTTGTCTAATTATACTCTAACAGGAAGACTCAGGCTTTTATCTACACTGTTGTCTACTCTATCCTGATCAGAGTCTTCCCATATTCTGCTGTGACAGCGACTATCTGCTCAGCTTGCTCGAGCACTTGCCCTCCCGACTGCAGCCTTTTCCCCTGGACAGGTGGAGGGGGCTTGTGCGAGCCTGGCGGCTGCAACAGGTATCCTGGTGGTAGGAGTAGAAGCGGCGGGGAGGAGGCGAGCCAGAGAAGCTGGGAGGCGAGCGGCTGCGGCCCAGGCAGCCCCCTCCCCCACCACCACGGTGCTCATGGCGGGAGGGCGAGGAGCTGACGGAGCGCTGCAGCGAGGAGGAACTGCGTGGGGAGGCGCTAGAGCTGCGGTGGTGGTGCGGAGAGCTGTTCAAGCTGCAGATGCCCATCCTGGAGCTGTGCTGAGCAGAGGAGCGGTGGTGAACTGGGGAGCCACGGGAACCATGCATCAGCTGAGCAAGGCATGTGAAGATGTCTGAGTCACTGGTGCTGCCAGCTCGGATGCGGTAACGCCTAAGCCTAAGTGGGTACAAAAAGCAGGGCAGGTTATGAATAAAAGCAAAGTCATATATTCCAAGGCAAGGAAAGGTAACTTATTTACTTTTTGGCTCAGAGTGAGATCTTCTCATCTCACTATCTTCATGAAAGCAAACAAGCTTATTTCCCACATTAAACTATTCCCTAATCACAGGAACAAAGCAACAAGGTGAAACTTAAAAACATTTTTTAAATATATTTTCTTCACTGTTTTACCATTCTCAATAAATGGTTTAAGAACAATAATTAAAGGAAGAAGGCAGATCAACACTTTACCTGCCCTCCACTGTGGGGCGGCAAGGTGGCTTTCCAGGAGGCGGGCGTGGCAGAAATTGGGAAGCAAGCTGCTCAGAAGAAGAGGTTGGATGAACGGGACGAGGGATTCTGCTCTTGCGGGACAGGGGGCTAGAGGAAGAGGAGAGGGAAGGAGCGTCGTCTCCCTGGCGGTCAGAACGCGAGCCCATAAGAGAGTCCTCGTCCTGAGAGCGGTCTGAGGTGGAGGATAACGGATCCCTAGCGAGGGAGGCCACCACATGGCCACGCCTGTCAGAAAGGGATGGCGAGGCAGTGGGAGAGGGGACAGGGCCCTGATGGCTGGCTTTCTTCTGTAGGAGCTTCTCCTTGGCAGACCCTGGAGGAGGGAGCTCTAGCAAGCTGGAGGGCTCTAGCACAGGGATACGACTTTGCCTGCGGCTGGGGTCCTTACGGGGGGCCGCAGGGGAGTAAAATGCTGGGGCTAGATACACTCTTCCATTCTCCTCCCCCCTTAGCTGAGGGTCTGTGACACAGGGAGTGGGGCCAGAATCATTCTCAGGATCCTTGAGCTTCGGAAAAGCTCCATTACTTAAATCACTGTGGCCATTAACAGGGGGTGATAGGTGGCCGTTGGCAAACACAGGACTGTGGGAGGAACGAGGAGAGCGTGGAGAACAAGGCGAGCGTGGAGAAGGTGAGTGTGGTGAACGGGGAGAGCATGGGGAAGACACACGGCTTGGCACAGGACTTTGAGCTTTGGTGTGGCTGTCTCCATTGATCAGCGTCTCAGCCAAAGGGTCTGTAAGTGTCCCTGGATGGGTGGGCACACGGTCCTGGGGGGAACTGATGTCCGCTGTGTGCTCCTGGAACTGCTGAGCATCAGCTTCAGCTTCACCACGCCTCTCCACCAGGAGGCACTGTGGAGCACTGTCTGATCCTGACTGGGAGGACAGCCCAGAGGGACGCTGAGCTGTCAACTGGAGGGGAGGGGGAGGTGCAGACATGGGAGGAAACAAAAACACATACTGGTGTTATTATAGACATAAGCAACACTACAAGTGGGAATAATATACTACTTGTCAAAGGCCTGTTGCTGATAGACTACAACATGTCGAGTTGTGCTGTAGTTCTGTAGCAAGAGCCAGATGCAGATGTGTGAAAAGAGAAGAATTTTATAATATGGGGTAATAAATGGTGATTAGTTTGGCAACAGCATGCAATACCATAGCTACCATTATCAGACCGAAACACACAAGTGCTATGGCAGTGTCAGTCAAGCTGTGAGTACTAAACCAGCAAGTAGGACAGGAAACGTTCACGCAACTTCGCAGGGGGCTTCAGCGAAGAGAGGGTGAGGAACAAATACAGGGAGAGAGAGAGAAAGAGAAAGATAGAGAGGACAAAGACGATCTGAAACAAAAGAGACCATGCAACCTGTAGTCATGACTCGACATTCCAAACACACATGCCACAATCAGACACACATCCCTATTCAGATCACAAGAACACATGTCCAGACACAAGGACACATTTGACCCATGCTCTGTCTGGCCTGCACAATGCCCTTCATGGTTTTTGGAGAGAGCTGCCTGACAACAACACAATAACCAAGCCAACTGAACAAAGAAGCCAAAACAAGCAACTTAAACAAAAAAGAAAGAAAAGAAAGAACAAAAATGTTGACAGCCCGTGTATTGCTACTGATGTAAGCGGGAGGAAGCTGAATGGAGGTTTGTTTTAACAGGATCGTGATGGGCTCATCACCTGCTGAAGCTGGGCACGGGTGATGCGTATGACTGAGGGAAACTTGGTGTTGGCAGCACCCGCCGGGATGGCCGGCAGTTTCCGGCGACTGGGTGAGCGGGTGCCAGGGGCAGGGTTTGGTGGTAGTGGTAGGGAGGCGTGGCAGGATGAGGAAGAGGATGGGCGCTCCTGTCGCTGCTGGTCAGCAGACTGGCTGCGCCTCAAGCCTGGCGGGTGGCGCAGGTGCAGCGGGTCCGACAAGGTGGTCAGGAGGGTGTGAGGGCTGGGGGAGCGCAGAGGGATGGGACTGGCTGTCCGGGCCGCAACTTCCTCAGGCAGGGATGGAGGAGAGGTGGGAAACTAAGAGAGGGGAAGGAGAGAAGTGGGAGGTGGAAAAAGTAGGGGTTGTGAGTTTGGTGAGGGAGTGAGATGATGGAGGGAGTATGGTGGAAGTACTTTGAGGCAGGACAAGCAGGTTGCACCGGTGGGGAGTATGGTATAGAGTTGTTTTGAACGGATAAAGCCTTGGGAGGGATCGAAAAGATGGTGTTGGGGATTGTTTTAGGCTAAGAAAGGAAGAGAGAGGTAGGTAGTGTATCGGAAGGCAGTGTACATTTTGAATTTGGAGGCAGTAGTTGTGGTTGTAGGAGTGAGGGGACAGTCAGCGCATTCATTCCTCTTGTAGTGAAAAACAGCTCTACAGCTTGAGTGAAACCTGTTTATGTAGGACTCATGGGTTGAGCGGGATTTTGGACGTGGGCTGGTTGAAGGTTATGAATAGCAAAGGATCAAAAATGTCATAAACTGAACAAACCAAAGTATATATTTTGGAAATAAATAATTTCTTTAGCAAAGAACATAAAATCAACCAAACATATTGCAGATGTCTGCAAATAAGATAAAATTATGCATGATATATAACGCAAATCAAAGTACATTTCAAAGCCATAAGCTCTCTTCCCCCCATGCTGTGATCTGATAAAAGCTCTGCATTTGTGTCATATCGTTTTCTAACAAATATACACAAGCAAAGAAGCCAGCGAACATAAAGCAGTAACATTTAGCTTCACACTACAGCAAGATGCAGTTGGTGGAAATCTGATAGTTGTATGATATTAGCATTTAAGTTCTATAGCTAGAACTCTGACTCTGTGCAGCTTTTTATCTCTGTAAAATGCTGACTACAGTCAGTATCATGTATGTCATGTTGTGAGATGGCCATCACATGAAAAGACTTACCTGAGTGAGCACTCCCTCAGCTAAAGCTTCAGCCGGACTGGTTGGAGTAACGGGGGGAAGAGCCCCTGCAGGACCCACACTAAGTTCCAACTTGTCCACTTTTGCACTTCCCTTGGAGGAAGCCAGGCTTTCTTGTCTGGCTTTGCCAGAGCAAGCACCTGGGCTGCCCTTTTCCCATCCAGGAGACTGTGGCTGAAGCACCTCCGGCTCATCCTCATCCTCTTCTGAAGGGCTGGTGGTAACCTTGGCCCCCGGAGAGCCACTGGGACGCTCCACCATTACCCACTCCTTTGAGTCAATGTCCTGCCTCCCAGAGCTAATATTGAGGGCCACAAAGCCCCCACTGCTGGCTGCCCCATCTCCATGCTCCAGAGATCCAGGGGATGCTGGTTTAGGAGACCCAACACCAGACAGAAACTCCTCATCATAGTGCCAGACCCTATCAGGACGCTCTCCAGAAGGAACCCCCTGACCCTGAGTTACTGGGATGATTGTAGCCCCGTCAGCTTTCTCCTGCTGCTGGGTGCCAGACTGCTGCTTCGCTGAGCTGAACAGACACAAGACAGGTACAAACAATCAAGTCTCTACTCTATCCTGAGGAAAATTCAGTCATTAAGTAGTTTTTTTTCTAAAATTAATTAAGTTGCAGAGCATGTGATGATGATGATGGACCATTTGATAGACCTACCAGCCCTCCATGAAGCGTTCTGGACTGGGCTTGGACTCCAGGCCGAGCCTCCTCTCTAGCTCAAAGCTGTGAATGTTGCGGAGCTTCCTCAGCAAGGGGCCATCACGGTCTGAAGCCACCACATCAGAGTGCAATTTGACTGGGGAACCCAGGCTTGGTCCAGCATAGGGACTTTGGTGTCCTTGGTTGCCCTGGTTGTTGCTGTGCTCCTCCTCCGCCTGTGAGAACCAGTCAGTTAGTTTTCAAAATTTCAAACCGGGTTTCATTTCTTGTGCCACTCTCATCTCACATGTACAGAAACTATACTTAGCATGTTCATATGTATCCTACCTTCCAGACTGCTGTCCTGATGCGGTTACGGTTGCGGTCCAGCTCCTCCCAGACGTCAGCCTCTTGGTTGCGGTGCGGATGGATGGGAGAGCCCGTCATGCGATCGGGAGCAGGGTTGTTCTCAACGTCACTGAGCTGCTCGTCCTGCAGAACCTCATCTGTGTTCTCTCTCATTAAGTCACCAGGGATCAAGGAGGCATTCGCCATTCTGGGACAACAAAAGGTACACATTCATTTGATGGTAAAAAAAGAGCAAAGTTAGAATTTCAACCACAGTATCTATTATGGTGTCTAGTCATCTATTATCTATATTTGAGCTATAAAAACACATGAAATAACTCAGGTAAAGGTGCAGTAATCAAACATACCCCATGTGTGCTGGGGTGAGGCGGGTGTGATGCTGGGGCGTTGTGGCGCTAGCGCTGATCGTCAGGGTGCCATCTGTGCCGGTCCGCTCCCAATCATAAGGGTCATTCTCCACTACATTATAGGTTTTCATGCTATTGTCAAACACTGACATCAGTAGCTGTAAAGAACATAAAAATAAATAATTAAGCTTTTTTGTGATTTATTATTCAGTAAGATTCAGAGTAGACAAAACATGTTTGCATCATCTTGAACACACCTTTCTAGATCATGCACTCCACACTTTAATTCAGAAGTATGACACTATTTTATCACATTCATTTGTAATCAGACCAACTAGTTCTGTTATTAAACCCAAATCAGACCCCTAGCTCACCTGGTAGTCAGGCTTGGTGAAGTAGTCAAGAGTGGATATGTGTTCCAAGAACACACCAAACTCTGCCGGCAAGTGTTTGAGCATCAAACGATGGTCGTAAGTGTCCTTCAGCTTCCCCACATGTTCCTGGCAATAAACACACACACAAAACTATAATTTCTCATCACCTACAGTTTAGATTCTAGGAAGAACAATTTATAGCTTGCCCTTACTTTATCCTTGATCTTCCTCCAAGGCAACTGGCCAACCAGAAACTCCACCAGCATGTAGAAGAGGGACCATAGATCATCATGACGACCCATCTCCTGTAGAGTTACGCCAGGGTTTAGTTTATATTTAACAATAACATTTGATCGACAGGAGAGGAGGTGATAAATCATGACAAAATAGTGTTGTTGAAAGTCAAGTCGAGCACATGAATAGACATGTGTAGGGCAGCATCACTCATTACACAAGAGCTGTGGAACAGGGTAGATAGATACTGACCTTATTCTTGTGTGCATTGACAGATGCATAGCGGACCGTTCCCCTGAACCCTGCCACTGGACGGGGCTGACAAAGAATGACAGATGCAGCCATTAAATACAAACATAGATGGAATCTAACATGTTTTATGGTTCAATAAAAACAATATCTAAAATATTCTGCAGAATTCATAGTTTTTCAGCCAAAAACAGAAAAGATGAAAATAAACAATATTTTTAAAAATAGATTTTCTATCTAACTTCTTAACCTAATCCTTAATAATCATCTCTGACATGATTTTATCACATTAAATATGGATTCATTTATTTTGTACGGCCACTAGCAGAGCAACTAGTTGTATACACAACTTTGACATATCCACTAGATGTGGAACAACATTAACATTCATTTGGAGTCACGTTTCTAGCCACCTGATTAATGTCAGTTCAATATTCACTCTATTTTTAGCTCTGTTTTGGTCTCCACCAACTTCTGAGGCAAATTTCTGGCTTTTTAGTCACTGAATGCTCCACTATTTTCACCAGCTATTTGCTAACTTTATCTCATTTGGTGTTGGGCAGTGTGAAGTGGCTTCTGGAAAAATGCTGACAAGAGCAGAAGGAGTAAACCTAAACAGTAAAGCTGCAGGCTGTAAAACCAAAACAATGAGCCGAGACACACTTCAAAATGCTTGGGAGAACAGCAGAGTGAAGGGATAATCCTCAGAGGTTTTGTTACTACCAGTGACACTTTTATATTGCAGATGACACAGAATAAAAAATATTGATAAATGCAGCTTGAAGCTCAGTATATATTCAGTAAGAAAATGGGGGCACTCACAGGTCGGACCTCCTGGCATGAGTTGGTGAACTGTCGAGCTAAACCAAAGTCCAGCATGTAGCAGGTTCGACAGGTGCTGGGGAAGCGACCCATGGCAAAATTGGACTGAAGGAGAGACAGAGGGCTGGTAAGGGAGCAATGGCTCAAAAATTATACAATCAGTTAGGTGTAAATATATAATATCCCCATGTGTTGCTAGCATTGAATGTCATCTCATACATCAGCTTAAAAGACAGAGGATATTAATTTGGCCAACAAAAAAGCAAAATTCCTGAATCAGCAACACTAGCGGCCAATAACAAAAAGAACAAGGGTCACAAATGCCATCAACTCAATTGAAATGAAATATTCTTATGTGCCAGGTAATTAAATAAGAGCCTTAAATAGCTCCTGCTGCACTCAGCTCCCTGTGACTCACCGGTTTGATGTCACGGTGCAGGAAGCCGACTGAGTGGATGCTCTCTATGGCTTCCAGGATCTGGCGCCCCAGACGCAGGGTGGTGCTGATGGTGAAGGTTCCCCGGGTCATACTCCTCCTCAGGTCTGCCAGATTACGACCCTGAAAGAGCGAATATGCAAGATCACTTAGCTACAAGGTGAAATTGCCAAAAGTTACTCTTTGGCAGCAACACGCAGTGACTGGAAATGAAAAATAAAGTCACCAATGAATAATCACACTGACTGAAATGTTTGACAGTGGTGACAGACAAATATGTCGAGTGGACAGAAAACAAGCCGACAGTGAGGAAAAACACAAATTCAGCTACACCATTCATCTATAATTAAACACATGGTGAGGTCAGGAGTCAAAGCAGTGCATGGAAATGTGGCATTCCTGTGGGTTTGGCTGTATATCACAACCAGACCACACTTTTCCAAACTATCATTCATCATCTGATTCAATGAATACATTTGTGAATTTGTGATGATGATTTTTACTATCACAGCTTCGTGTTCTGGATGCAATGATTGAAACTAATTTGACACCTCAGTAGAACACAGTAGGCGACACAGTGTGTGGACAGCCTGCAGTGGTGCTGCCTGAATCACTACGCTGAGAGTATTGTAGCTATAAATACTTTCTGTTGCTTGGTGTTCTGCTGTACAGTCTGGTTTATATATGGAGACTAGCTAGTATGAGCCAGGTCAAATACGTAGTGCTCCTTAACCCATACAGCTGGATTAATACAGTGTATGTATTTTAGCAGCTACATTATTCACATACAGCAGAATCACTTTAATCTGTTGATTAAAAAAACACATATTTGTCCATAAAATATCTATTTTTCATAGCCTTAAGTGTACAAACCCAAACATATTCAAATTCCAATCATATAAAACTGAGAAAAGCAGGAAATCGTCATGATAGAAGCTGTCATTCTTTCTTCTTCTTAAACAATGAATAATTACAATTAATCATCTGTCAATTTGATATTGTTGAATAATCCACTAATTGTTTGTGCTCTAGTTTGATATGTCACACTAGGCTTGAAAAAACTGCTTAAATTGAGCACTTGTGGAGCGCCTTGGCAGCCAATTGGTTACAGCACATGCCATATACTGGCAGCATCCCTGATTCGATTCTGGCAAAGGACCTTTGCTGCAAGTCATTCCTCTCCCTCTCTCCCTATTTCCTGTCGACCTCTATGCCATCTATTGTGAAAAGTCAAAAATGCAGAAAAATAAATCTTAAAAAAAAAAAAAAAAAGAGAGGGTGCTTGTGATGTGTTTGATGCCTGAAGCCCAAGATGAAGACTAACCTGAAGCTCCATGACCACGTAGTTAAAGCGGTCGTTGCGGCCACATCCCACAAAGCGACACACATGGTCCTTACCTAATAAAATACAGGAAATAAAGAACATTTCAGAATTGCTTCAGGGGAGAAGATGAGGTCACTTCACAGTCGCTTGACATCAGCGCCATAATTTAATTGTAAGATGCAGCATGCTGTGTGAATCATAATGATGTGCCCATATTTCAATTCGGTACGGCTCCCATCACCAGCTTCCCTGTATGACCAGAATTTATAGGTTATAGCGCACAACACTGGGTCCACATGTGTATAATACTTTGTGTGTTTATGCTGATGTGTGTGTGTGTGTGTGTGTGTGTGTGTGTGTGTGTGTGTGTGTGTGTGTGTGTGTGTGTGTGTGTGTGTGTGTGTGTGAGTGAGTGTATGTGCTCTGGTCTCAAAAGACATTGCTGCACTGGCAGCTTGACTGCGACCACACCCTAAAGCCCTTCAGTACACAGTGCATGCAAATAGTTACACTAACAAAAACCCCATGTTTAAACACTACTTTTTTTTAATTGTCTATTTTCACCAGGGCATAATGAATGAAAAATAATCTAATAAAAGAATCCAAATGAAAAACACATGACGCTATTATTAGCCTGATATGACCCATTAGTGTCCTTACGCATGTGTGGGTCGATGTTTACTCTTTGTAACTGGGTGGGTCAGCAATGTTTGGGGGGCTGGAGTTCAGCCTGTCTCAGGTTACATTATGGTTCCCTCAGGAAGCAACAGAACCGTGATGCCCCAGGCCGTAGCCATTAGACAGAAAACATGATCCCAGCCAATTGATTTTCCTCTCAGAGTGGGGAGAAAAGAAAAAAGGCGACGGTGGTTAAAAGGCATGAAAGAAGAGGGGAGGGAAGAGACAGGGATAAAGAAAGAGAGAAAGGAGTAAAACTATATGTGTGCCTGAAGGAGTTTACATGTGAGAAGTTGGGAGAGTGCAGGTATTCATAGGTATACTTGTCACCTCTTTTAATCCCATCAGAAGCTTTTACATTGAAACTTCAGGCAGGAAAACAAGAATGAAGCTCAGATAAGTGTATGTTTTTATCTCCTGTGCTTCCTGAATGATAGTGAGCATTGCATCACAAAGACTGAAACAAACTGAGATGAACCCTTGGTCAAATTGTGCTTTCACATGAGTCAGATGATCTATATCTGGTCTCAGAGGGAGAGTTAATTCCACCCTGCTGTCGATGCACACAGGCTATCCATGCACTTTCTACTGGCATGACATTTCCTGGATTGGTCTGCTTCCTCCCCTACTTTTGTTCTTGTCATTTCAGGAAAAATTACTAAAAGAACATGTTTCAATTCTGTGACGCACTTTTTTTTCTGCACAATACCCACCCTGGATCAACTCAATAGGTCACCGTGACAACGAGGATCAATCAATTGCAGAAATGTAACTGAATCCACTGAATCCATTTCGACTCACCCTGGAGCTTCTTTAGCACGGCAACCTCCATCTTGAGCACCTGCTTTGGTTGCTGGGCCGACTCCACCTTCAGCGCCACGCTGACCCGCGTCAGGAGGTCCAACGCCTCGTAGATCTCCCCAAATCCGCCACCCCCGATCTTCTTCGACTGGAGGAAGAGCATGAAACATTGCATAAGAACTTCAAAAGAGAGTACAACATGTTCAGACTGTATGTAAGATGTAGATGAAATGTTGGATGACTGAAAGGCATTTCTTTGCCCCCAAGCTAACGGAGGTCAGGATGAGCAACAGGCCAGCCTCCTTGGAGTGAGGACTCAGCACCTTGCTCAAAGACACTTCAGCAGGAGAGCATATCTTTCTGTGATGAGGCTTAGTTTGTGTTTCTGCCTGCTGAGGTATTAAGTATTTCTATTTTCTCTCCTCTAGCTTTATAATAAGGCATACGTGACGTCTTATTAGCAAAATTATTATAAAATCAGATTTTTCTCCATGAGGATATCACTGTCACCATGGCGATGTGGGCAAGAAGGGGTAAACACAAATTAAAACCATGTGCTTCCAAGTAATTTCAGTGTGACTGTGTATGCATGCACTGGAAAACTCATTTTCACAGACTGCTATAAAAAGTTACATATAATATCATTTGATAGAAAAATGCATTGATTTAATAGATTCTCATCTTTTCAGTCACTAATCCATAATATAGGTCAAATGAAAAACCTTACAAAATCAGCTGGTTGTCTAACAGTGTAATATATCAATGTAATGCAAAAGAATAAAAATATCTAACTGCAAACTTACTACTACTAACAGCTTTAATAAATGACAAGAAGTTTTAAGTTGGTCCAGATATGAGTTTTCTTCCCTTTTCTCCTCTTCTTCATCTTTTTGTTTGTTTGTTTAAACAGTCAATTTGTTTTTATTTGAGCTCCCACAAGAGGGGATAGGGCCGTAAGTGGTTAAAGAGCTTGTGCATTAGGGAAAAATCGATAAAAGATCTTGTAGGCGCTGGTTGAAAATGCAACACATGTTGAATAATGAAAAAGACTATTGCAACAAGCCAAATTAATTTATTATCTCTTTATTGTTTATAAAGATAGTTCAAATAAGAAGTTCCAAATTGATTGTTTCCCTTGTGACATAATGGAAGAGATACATAGGACATGATGAATGGGTATGGTTAGTTGGAATAATTATTTTGCTATAGGTTTATTTATAAAACCTTCTTCTATCATTACCTGACAGGAAAGACAGAACCAGATAATTAGCTCACTTGTGAATACTTCCGGCACTTCTCAGCACACTCTCCTCTTTATTTTGATCTGTGATATTTCCCCTTAACAGATCCTCCTATTCTCTCTCATCTCTCAATGCTAGTAGAGCTTTAAGTTCCCCCTAAGCTCCCACGTGTCCTTCACTGTCCTTAATGCACACACACACACACACACACACACACACACACACACAGTCTTGTGTCGCATTCGGAGCTAAAGTCGTGGGATTAGCTGCAGCATTCTTACGTAACGCAGTTCCTTAGAAGAGAGGAAGTGGTGCCACGCTGCCAGTTAGGAATAACAGCCTCACATGGCACCCGGGCTGGCACAGCAGCGAGAGAAATGGGCCCTCAGGGAACACTGCTGCTGCCTATAGCACACTGCACTGCCACAAATAGCTATACGGGCTATTTTTGGATCTCACATACTGCAGCAGCACTATCTGTACAGAGAGAAATGACCCCAAACTGTCCAAGCCACAGGTGAGAGACTTTAGAAGTAAGGGAAAGGACTCTCAGGCAGGAAAAAACACTGTTTGATGAACAAAGAGTTGCTGTTTGTGGGACAGAGTGTGAGCTAGAGACAGGCAGTGACAGGGCTCCACAAACACACAGCCTATTGTCACTGAATAATGTGTTACTTACCACTTTCCATCGCTCCTTGACCAGGGAGAGCACACTTAGGATGTCAGCTTGCTCCGCTCCCCCGCTCATACCGTCTGAAGACCGGGACCACTGTCCTCACTGCTTCCCCCTCAACCAGCAGCCTCAAACTGGGCCGGGCATTTGGGGCCTGATGGAGAACCCTACGGAAGTCCAAGAGAGACACAAAGCTGTTAGAAGCTGGTGAATAAGTACAAAGCAAATAAGCTGAAATCTGGTTATTTAGTCTTATCTGCACTTCTTAGGTTGTTGTTCACTGATAGTAAACAAGGAGCTTAGGTATTTTTGGATATACTACAGGCCATGTGAAAGTCTGAAAGTCTCCCCAGTTGAGAGACAAAGTTAAGCCCCTGGCTTAATGTCTGAGGCTTTCTGATACTTGACCATTGCTGCAGCTGCCACACCTGCTGCCAGCAGCTGTCTTTCTAGACAAACTCACCCCACCAAGTCGCAAAGCAAACGTCTTGCATCTTAAATTACAAAAGGCTTCATCTTAGTATCATTTTCCCAGCCATTTGTCTTTTGTGCATGAAAGCAAAGGAGCAGAACTAGTAAATAAAGGACTGTGAGTCCTATCAGATATACTGCGGCTGTTCAATATGATTAATTTTGCACAGATTTTCAGAATTGCTGCGTAATATGATGGACAAGCTATCATATCATAAAACATTTTTTAGTGTACATGAGTATAAATACACTTGGTTATTAGTCAGTTACACCAATGATCTGCCACTTGACAAATACTGTCCTGGACCCTTAAATGTATGTTAAAGGTTTATAAGCCTTTAATAAAGGGCATAACTAACCGCTTTATTAATGTTAATAAATCATTTACCAGTGCTGTTATAAACAATTACAGCTTAATTTAGCATTACTATAAACCATTAAAAAAGCCATGAGTTTATAAAGAGAGACTTATTAGAAAGTGGTACTGATTAATGTATTGCCATGTAGCTCAAGCTCCCTTTACATGAAAAGTGAGCTTTCTCTCCAACAAGGTTGAAATGGAGTTCCCCCTGGAAAAGTTGTGTCTATACTACTGTATTACACAACATCCGTGTCACAGATAAGCATTCCTCCGGAGAGCACACACTGGCGACTTCCTTCAGTCTGGCTTCAAACACACAAAACAAGCCCAGCAAACTCGACTTCGATTCATCATTCTGCACACGGCGCATGCAGGCATCTACAGTTATGCAACAAGCCTTCAAAACACTATTTGGTTACAGGGCATGATCCTGACATCAAGGAGACAATCAATCCCATCATGCACCAGGATGAGGTTGGGAGGATGGAAGAGGGCAAAGCGTGGTTAGACTTGACAACGAGTGAAATGACGACTGTGAAATGTGACCCAGTATTAAAGGCTTCAGGAGTAAGGTGGCCTCAGTGATGCTGAACAGATGACACAACTAAGACATAATATTACTGTAATATCCTTCAAACTGTGTTACTTTTGTGTCTCTTTACTGTTTATTACCACTGCCTATCATGTCTTCAGCTTTGTGTGAATTACTGTGAACACTGTTAGTCTAAGATTAAGATTACTTATGTAGAATATGATCTATTTTTACAGTTTAAAAATATATCTATATATCAGTTTACTTTACTGAACTGTTTCATGTGTATACCATGTGACTTTTATTTCCTAATCATACACTTCTTTCCTTCCTTGAGAAGCACTTTAAAGCCTTTTTTTGAGAAAAGTGTTATACTTATTTTTGTGAAGTTTCAGATGAGACTATAAAAGCATTAAGACCTTTATTAACCAACAAAGCATTAATAAAGGTTTTTTTGGCTTGGTTCTTACAGGTATATGAATTGTGAGAAAATAGGGGAATAAAAGTTTAACTGAATCACATTTCTGATCATCATACTGGCCAAACCTTTACTAAACCCTACAAAAGCCTCTATAACACTTAAAGTCTCCCTATTTAGCATTTATAAGGAGTTTATAAACAGTTAATAAATACTATAATGTAGTTATTGGCAGATATAAGTCTTCATTAATGTATCCGTCAACAATTACATAATGAATGATGGTATAGTAAAACACATGTCTAATAATTATGAAACATGTCCCTGCATCTGCTTATAAGTGTGTTATAAACTACTTATTATTGCTGGGCAAAATAAAATGAAGAAGTATTCAGATCCTTTACATACAAGTATCAGTAGCAAAACCAAACTCTAACCATACTTAATTACAAGTAAAAGCTCTACATATAATTTTAAGTGCAAAAAAGTATTATTAGCTAAATTAACTTAAAAGCATACATTATGCACTAAAATGAGCCCTGTGAATGTCATATTTTATAATATTTGATTATTATTACTGATACAATACTGAGTAAGGAGTATTTTAATGTTGCATGTGTAGCTATAATGTTTGTAGCTATATGGTTGAGGTTTAATCCATAAAACAATGTAACACATATTAAAAGATCATCATAGGTTTAGTACGATATGTAAAGTTAATTCTTAATCTACAAACTAACTAATTACAGGCTGTTAAATAAAGTATGAATACTGTGCCTACAAATTGTACTTAAACACAGTACTTATTTTAATGTCCAGCACTAAAAGCCATATTTTTCCTCACATTATTGGTTCAGCAAGTCTGTGTAAATTTAGAAAAAGGAAGTGAGAGCTGTCTGTGAGAACATCAGTTGAGATCTTGATAATATGCTAATGGGTGATGACCCAAAAAGCAAGAAGCGCACTGTCATAACGGAGCAGAGACATGCTGTACCAAACCTAAAGTGATGTTAAACCGGCTGTAAACACTGTGATTAAATAACCTCGGCGGTGAGTCCCGTGTCAGGACTTCAAGGTCACCTCATGTTCCTGCGTTTTCCACATCTGAGCTACCACGCATGAGACATCCTCTCTGAGCACAGGATGAAATGAATTGAGACAAAGCATTGAGGTTGCTGTTTACTTCATGTTTAACTTCTATGCCTGAGGGAATGGGAAGTTTCTGAAAGAAAACCAGTGGTAGGATAGAAGGAAGGATGGATGGATGTCTGTGGAGGTCTCTGATAACCTGATCTAACCTGTTCTTTTGAGTCAAAGAGTGTGGATAAGTCTGAGTCACCTTTTCAATTCCCCCAAAACAGCCCAACTGGGACAGAGCAGTGGAAAAGTGACTTACTAACTGCATTTAACAAGCTTAAGCCACCTCTCTAACACACACGTGTTTGAACACAAACTCATACACACATTGCATAAGTGCACACACCTATGCACAAGCCAGGTTGGCTCACGCTGTGACTAATCTCACACCTCACAGAGAAGAAAGACTCTGCTCTTCCTCCTCCTCCTCCTCCTCTTCATTCTCCTCCATGCTAAATCACCATCAATGAAGAAAAAGACAAGCAGTCAAGGAGGAGGAGCAGACTTTTGGACCTCAAAATTAAACCAATCTATGACAGCCGGCTTGCGTCTCATCATGAATCACGCTTCCTGACCTCGGCATCTCCATGGCGACAATGGTGCAGTGCCATTTTCATTTGCTGACTGCAGCTTGTCGTCTCCTCTGCCCTTTTGCTCTGCTGGAAGCTGCAACTTTACAGCTACATAAAGCATCATGAAATGTCAGTGAGTGATCCCACCCAGGAGGACTAGGTCTTCTCCTGCTGATCCATGCTGGAAATAAAACTAAAACTATTTACTCACTACGTCACTTTAGAACATACTGCATCATTGTACATGTGCATATCTATATCTTTATACATATGCACTTTATGCCAACTGTATCTGGTTGTTAAGCACTTGCGATTGCACAATTAAGACAAATTTGAATCTAATTGAGCAAACTATGTCTATGTGTTGACAGATGAGCAGGTATAAACACTGAAACTATGAGTGACAGGCACATCTAAGCATGCATGTGCAACAACACGTGGATCAAGTGAAGTGAATTGAGCAGAAACCCAACTGGAAATCTCACGTCCCGGTTCAGTGGTGGTGGTGGTGGTGGTGGTGGTGGTGGGACAGGGACAGAGCGAGAGTAGCCGTATGAATTCTGTCTGTGCTCTGACATCTCAGTGTGTCCAGAACAAGCCTTGGAGAGGAGCCAGCATGGGAAGGCCCTCCACACTCTGGGCTCCTTTCAAATCACAGCATGGATGCAACTGATCCGGGCACAAGAAAACTGGGAAGGATTAGACATGGAAGTACCAGTTGATTTCTCCAATTACTCTCAAATCTTTAAACCAAATCCTTCATTCAAACATGTCAATATGCAGAGCAACAAATACCTCTGCTCTGCTAGGCTGTTTTCAATGGGATGTGACAGCAGCAATGACCCAATACGTTTGTTACATGCCAACTGTCATGCTGGTCTGCAAATGAATAAACCAATCCTCTGTATTTCCTGCAGCGGACACACACACTGATTTTTTTTTTTTTTTTTTTTTTTTAGAGTTGTTGCATAGCGAGTTGGTTGCCACAGCAGATTTACTCAGGCGCGTCCACGCATATTGGCCGTCCGCAGGCCACGCAAGCTCATCCCGCCTGGCCGTGGAGGAGGTTTTTAAGCTCTGACAACATGCAGGGTAACCAAACGACAAAGGAGGACGGAAGAAAAAAAAAACGGAGAGGCGAGGCATTGCACGGCCTCGGGATTGTTTGCTGCTGGCTTCTTCTTACCTCGGGTCTATGCTGTGCCAATCCTTGATCCAAAGAGCAGCCGGGTGTGGTTAGACAAAATCCTCTACGTTTGGAGGTGGCGGGGACGACATCGAGAGGAATCCCATAGCGTCGGTTGATTTAGTGGGAGATAAACGAGAAGCGAGTCAGGACCGAAATATGCCTGAGTGTGTGCGTGTGCATGTGTGTGTGTGTGTATGTGTGATCGTCCCTTTTCTCCTTCTGCCTGCTGTCACCTCAGCATCTCTGTCGGTCGCTGCGGATCCGTGACGTGACGACTCTGTGATGATCATCAGCCTTTCCTGCGCGCGCGGCCCCGATTCGATCGCCCCTCGCAACAAGCTCGGGCACCCGCGCCCGGTTCTTTAAAGCTCGTTCGCGGCTCAGCAGTGAACGCGCTCGTCGTACACAATCACCAGTTTTTTAGTGTAGAAATAAGTACTGTACTTACAAATTAGAAGTAGTTGTTCTTAAATTGATTATTAACATTTTATGTTACTTTGTACTTCCGCTTTATTACATTTTAGAGGGAAATATTGTACTTTTTACTCCCAGCACCCCCCACTTCTATTAAAAAAGACTAATGCTGTCCTTACTATGTAAATCTCAGGAACATTGCACATATGTATATAATCCCGGGAACTTCTGCATATTGCACATTAATATATTCCAGATTTGTAATTTAATTTAATTTTTCACTTTCACCCTTCTTATGCTCCTTTTCTCCGCAATAGGCCTACTGCTTGTGTCAATTTGAATTCCTCCCAAATGGGATCGATAAAGATAAATCTTATCTTATCTGATCTTACACATAAAATGATGCAGTAGTATTACCAGTAATCTACACAAAGTATCCACATGTTCTACATATTGATGAACTACAAGTTGTAGTTCATCAATATGTAGAAAATGTGGATACTTTGGGTAGATTACTGGTAATCTGTTGTTGTAGTCTACAACATTAAAATGCTCTTACATGTAATTATTAGTGATCAGATAAAATAGTATAATAATGTAACTCTTATAGAAGCCAGTCTGCATAATGAGTAGCCTATTTCTAGCTTTGATACTTTTAGTACATTTTGATGATAAAACTATTTACTTATTTTTTTGTATTCAGAACTTTTACTTGTAATGGAGTAGTTTTAGATTAGCCTACCATATTTGTACTTTTACTTAAAGATTTTCCACAAAAATGGTTGAATTATCTCTTAGATACTTAAAATCATGTACTCTAATTCACAGTGAAGCTCAAATATGCTGCTGTAGTTACAAGAAGAAAAACATATTTTTGAATGAGGGGGGTACTTTAAATAGTGGATTTAAAGACCTCTTCCACCACTGGTGTGAAAACCAAATTCACCTCTGTTGTGTTTGAGGAAACAAATAAGATTTTTTTGGAAAGTGGCAACCAAAAATAAAAAAACATACAAAAGCCTACAAAATACATTTTTCGCAAAGACCACTAGGAGGCAGCATAAGCCAAAGATGGTATATTAGACTGATGTCACACACAGCCATAAAAACCACAATGATCCACTTTGCCAAGTGGACATTTTCTGTTCCCCAATCTTTTAAAAGACCTCATTTCCTGCAATTTTGTCACTAACCACAAAAGGCATTTAAACAGCTAATAAGTACCAGATTTAAACAGTCCTGAAAATGAAGTTGACTCAACCCTAACCCTTCGGTTTGTATTTAGTTTTATGTATTTCAGACACAAACATAAACCTTCACACACCTAAGATATGTTACCTATAAAATATCAAAGTAAAATGTATTTTGGTTATTGTATTAACTGGTTGAATTATGTTGAAATCCACTGTTCCGTTGTCTTTGAGCGTTACCTTCATTTAGAGTAAAGGGAGACCTATTGTATCATCACATGACATTTGTTATGACTGCAATACTTTTCTCTTTCTAATTCTCAAATTTAAAAAAAAAAAAAAGCAACTTTTGTATTTGTGTTACTCTCAGATGGAGAATTGTAACATAAATCAGGCACAGTATAAAAATGTATTAAATTAATTATATAAAAAATGATAAAGAATGCCTTAAAGTACTCATTAATTTAAAGAAATATGAAGTTCGGAGCATTGTTTGTTTTAAAAGAGTGAATATTAACCTAGATCTTACCATGGATAAAGATGTATGCAGATAAAAAACCAACAACAAATAAAGCAAAAAACAAAAAAACAAAAGATATATGCAGGAAATGAAATTGCATCATGTCATGAAGTAGGGAGACCACCTTCCAATCAAGAACAAGTTACTAATCACCTGATTCACTTCAAACATGCACATTTCAGTCATTGTTCCATATGTGAGGAAGCAGCACCTTGTAGTAGACAGGGCCGATTTTAAAAAGAAAAAACACATTTTTAGGTAAGAAAGTTGTTTTTTTTTAACTTCATGTATTTATGTGATAGCATTACCTGCTTTGTAGATAAACTCATCAAACTTAAATCATATTAATGTCACATGACAGTGCACAGATTCTGTGTAGAGAGGAAGACGTTAAAGGAAAAGAGATTAAAGGAACTTCCGCATGTAGTAGGCCACATGTAGTAGGCCACATCTAGTGGAAACAAGTTCTTTACAGATGAAAGATAAGTCAGGGGAAATTTGAGAGGGGTCTAGCTGCAGACTCTCTTGGGAAATTTAGCAAATGTATATTCGAGGGAATATAAAATATAATGTGTTAGAAAATATTGAACATAATTACCCACAAACACACTCACACAGAAACACACTAATGTTCAACTGTTGAAACTGGTGCACATTTGCACATTTTGTTCACTTTTATGTTTAAATGAAAGTATAACACACACAGTCAGACACAATCATGTTAAAAAGTCATTTATGTATTAAAAAGCAATTAATACCTTAAGTTTTTGTCATAATCCTTATTTCATAATGTTAGCTACATTTCACCCCAGGGTATGTTACTAACCCAGACTATGAGGTTAATTGTAACATTTCACTCCTTGTGTTTGAGATTACATCATGCATTTTCTGTTGGTGTTGCAGAGATAGCTATGTCATTTAATAGCAGACACATGTCACTAGTTTGCATCAAATTTTGAACGCACTGCTTTAAAACAGCTCTGAGCTACAGACAGAAATGTCAAAAATGTTACAACCATCCCCGCTAATGCAGCTTAAGTTTATTCATTCCTTCATGAACATTACACTAGCACATAGTGGCTGCTCTTACAGTTACTAGTCTTATTCTGCGAGTCTCTGCTTAACATATCACTATAGCAGTGCTGCAGTGGCCTCTAGTGGTGATTATAAGTAGATTATACTCAAATCACATCACAATTAACAAGAATTAAAGGTTGAATATGTAGAATATTTATTAAAAGCTATATTTTTTTTTTAAATAATACAGCCACGGGGCATTTTGAGGGGTACAGAATGAAAGTATTGCTTTTCCATAAAAAAAATATTTAGTCTGAATTAATATTTTTAAAATTTTTTGACGGGTTCGACAATGACGTTCTGTGTACACTGTACCAGCCAATTAGCGGCCGGAATTGCGGGTTGCCAGGGTTATCTGTTGTTCCGGCGCAGCTACTGTAGGCTGGCACTGGGTGAAATGGAGTTGTAAACAAGCAGAGCCATGTTGGACTTACTAAAACCAGCGTTTTTTGCTCTCAAGTACAACTTTTCATCACAAAACTTCGAAGGTAAGACAGAATATCTGTTAGTCGCTGTAAATAAGTGGTTGTTTACCTTTGTATTCTTTGGCTGCTGGTTCACTGAGTTTTTAGCGCAATAATAGTGGTATTGTTGAACTCGCCAGGGTCTTAGCTTTCATATGAGATGCTATTTGTTTGTGTACCATGAAGTATCAAAACGGTAGAAATGGAAATGTGGAGAGTGGGTTGACTTTCTGACGCTATTCGGATTTTGATATTTGATCATTAACCTCTTAACGCACGCTGTTCCGTTCACGGGACGGGACAGATGTTAGGAAGTAGCCACACGTTCTTCTGAATGTTTTAAACACCAACCCTTAAACATATATATTCATGCCGTACATAGTTGGAAAGCTTAGATTGACCTGATTCATTCAAGACCACTCACGACTTATATGGTTGCTCACAGCCGTAATAGTATTAGCGATTAGCTCGGCTAGCCCCTGAGCTAAGTAAGAAAAGCTATAATGCCTACATACCTTCAAAGTCTTCCCTTTATCCACAGCGTTCATCTTATGACTCAGGACTTTCTGTACAGCTCGCCAAGTATCCATTCTGCTGAAATATGAAATCCGTTTCCTTCTAACCGGAATACTTTCCTCAATATGTCAACATGTATTTAGTCCAACACGTAATGTAATAACACAAATAACAAACCATATACGGTCCGTTTACGTCATTTCCTGACCTGCGCGTCCATCTCAGAGTACACGTGACTAGATGTTTACGACCGTGAGCCTCTGCTTCTGACGACACCACACACAAGCCAATCAGTGCTTAGGATTAGACAGTACATTGCTGCTACTCCCACACGCTCCCACAATGTAATGTACCTCGGTGGTTTCAAGTCAGTTACAGCAAAGTCCTTCTAAGGCTCTTATTATAATGTCTCTGGTTACAGCGAGGGTATGTTCGCTTCCTGTTTTCAAAATAAAAGCACCAACTCTATCGTTATGGTTTTCTTAATAATAAAAGGCAACGGGTGTTTTATTTTGTGAAAATGACCGGAAGTGCGTTACTCGCTACGGCTAACTTGAGCGGCTCCGAATTCGCAGGAACAAAACTTTAAGCAGATGTTATTTGGACAAATTAGCGTCACATTGTGGATCTAAAGGGCTACTTTCTCACCTAAAAAGGTTAGACATGTGGATAAAGTGGTATATTTACAGAGTTAGAGCTAAAATAAAATCGGGCACCGGACCTGGCAACCCAACTGCTGGAATTACTTTTTGGTTGTTGCGACTACGATCTCGAGACATTAGATGGCGTTGTTCTGCTCATTCTACATATTCTACCTTTAACATAAAAACATTCAAATTTTTGTATAGATACATCAGATTTAAATAGTGTGTAAATTTGATTCTATTTCCTGTTTAGTGTAGTGACCATGAAGCAGAAATACCTAAATATGTACTGATGAATATATTACATGGATTAAAACTTTTACCACTTGTCCTTTATTGGGTATAAAGAATCTGGGTCTTGTCTGTCGGAAAGAATAAAAAACTTGGATCAGCTTTTCATGTAATCTTTTTTGTGAAATATTGGAGAGTTTTACCTGTTTGAGCCTTAAATAGCTATTTATTTGAAACCATGTAAGAGGAAATATCTCTTTGGTGGAACTGCAAACAACTCAGGCATCTGAAACATGAAAAGGAGACACAAATAGGCCTACACACTCATTTTATTTTGTACAGGGCCACAAGCCAGAATGTTTGGGAACAACTGGTTTAATCTTTAGTTCAAGTACCTTAAAATTGTACTTAAAGGACCAGTATGTACAATTTAGTGCCATCTACTGGTGAATACAACCCCCCTCCTCCTTTTGCAAATGTGTGTAGGAGAACCTACAATGGCCATGAAACTCATGAAAAAACACGAAAAGCCCTCTCTAGAGCCAGTGTTTGGTTGGTGTGTTCTGGGCTACTGCAGAATCATGGCAGTGTGGAAGAGGACTTGAATGACCATTACTTTGCACTTTTCCATGTCAGAGGTCATTTTTTACAGAGTTCTGAGTACAATGGATTGCAGCATTACAGCTTCTGGGTCAATCAGGTGATGCTATTATGACCAAAAATACTTTTTCCCATAGACTTACAATGTTAAAGACACAACTGTAAACAAGCAGATGTTTTCGTCACAAACATGTATCTGTTTTTGAGATTTATTTGAGATACGAATTATTTTGAGATAAGTCATTATTTTGAGACACCAAGTCACTGTTTTGAGAAAGTTCTCATTATTTTGAGATAGTGTCTCATTATAAAATACTAAGTCATTATTTTTAGTTACTGTTTTGAGATACTAAGTCATTATATTGAGATCATTATGTTGCGATACTAAGTCATTCTTTTGATTATCAAAACAATGACTTAGTATCTCAACATAATGATTAGTAGGCTATATCAAAAGTACTAAGTCATTATTTTTGAGATAGTTTCTCTTTGGGAATGTCAAGTTTTAACACCCCCCCCCCCCCCCCCCCCCCCCCAATTGAAAAACAAACAAACAAAACCCAACACTTCTCGCGATGTCACGTTCAATCAGCATGTTTGTTTTTCTTGACCCGGAAAATATCGTCAGAGTGGGAGCTCTTCCTCTGCACACTCTCCTGTCACCCGTGGTGACGTCTTCCCGTCCAACCGGTCAGTGTGGTAGTAGCTGGTAGGCAGCTAGCAGCTAGCTGAGCTACCTCCTCCTCCTCCTCCGCCTCCGCCTGTGAAGGCAGCACAACGGACCCGTGAATGAATCCCCGCACCTCAATGCATCTCCTGTGGCCGTGATGGCAGCGGCAGAAACGGTCTGAGTCTTAGCTCTCAGTCATGTAGCGAGCTGCTGTATCTTCATGTTAATGTGATTCGTGCCCTCAGTTGTTTCCACCAGTAGCTAGCGTTTTTTCCTCCCTGTCCGGGACAGACGGCGGCAGCTAGCCCCCTCTCTCGCCACTACAGGAGGATGCTGAAGCTGTTCGGTGCTCTGGTTATCCTCGGACTGGCCCTGGCGTGCATCACCTCCTGGGTGCTGGAGAGCTATGACACGGCTTGGCACCCTAAACGCAGCGTCCAGCACCAGACTGCCGGTGATGGAGATGAATCCAAGGGGAGCTCTCCACCATTTCCCGGCGGCGAGTTGAACAATATATTCTGGTTTATACAGGTGGGTTATTATTCTAGTGATGCTAAACTAGCTTACAAGCCACACACATAGGACATTTCAGCTTGAATGCACACACTTTTATCTGTTTTTTAGTTGTTTTGTTTGCATTTCATATGAGTATGTTTTTAGCTCTGCCGTATTGTTGTACGAGTCAATTTGTGGTGGTTTAACCTGAGTTCTCTGAATGATTGACTGAAAGAGCTGAAAGAGGTCACTGACCACAGAAGTGTGTCATTGTCAAGTAAAGAGGCGGCTCAGCAACACAGGAAGTTATAGTCAGACTTTGCACCCTTTTTTTTTCTAAACCTCTTGTACAAAAGAGAAAGAAGGCCAAACACAAGCCTTATCTATGACTATTTCTAATCTTTGTTTGACCTTCATTGTGTGTTTTTATGTTTGTTTCAAGGTGTCTGACATTCACATTAGCCGATTTCACGATCCAAGACGCATCCCAGATTTTGAGAAGTTCTGCACTGACACCATCGAAGTGATGAAACCAGCTCTGGTGCTCGCAACAGGTACACCGCTTTATTCCCACATCCTTTTTCTGGCTGTGAAACTATTACTGAAAGTGGGTGTTGCCCTCATCTTAATGTCATCCTGGACATCAAGTGCTTCACATGCTGCGGCCTCAGATGCTGCCCTGTTTTTAAAGCTTCATCTTTTCCGCCCCGTAGGGGATCTGACGGATGCAAAAACGGAGAGTAAGGTGGGTTCGCTGCAGCATGAGGTGGAGTGGCAGGCCTACCATAACATCCTGAAGAGATCACGAGTGATGGAGCGCACTAGGTGGATTGACATCCGTGGAAATCATGGTGATTTACTGCTGCACTTTATCTTGTATTTCATAAATCTCCCAAACTCTCCGGTTCACGATTGAAACATCTCAAGAGTGCGTGCGTGTGTGCGTGTGTGTGTTATGATGATTTTCCACAAGAATCCATTAACTGTGGTAGATTTTCACATCACACAGGAAGGCACCCTACCCCTCCTCTTCACTGCTCTCCCCTTCCTTTATTGGATCGCAGGCTATTAGATGTGAAACAAGATATCCTTGCTTTTTAACTGTCAAAAAAAAAGAAGGATGCTACCATAGTATCTGCAGTTTCTCTGATAGCTATTCTGGTGTTATTGATCTCCGTTTTTGATATACTGTACTGTCATTGTTAATGTGGTAACAACAGATTTTGTTCGATAGCTTTTTGTAAGATGATGAAATCTAATTGATCGGATTATACGTGTGTCGTCTCATGGGGGAGTACTTCATTAGACATTCTGATCTTTCATTGTAGAGATAACTTATCGTCTCATCGATGACTTCTTATCCAGCTCGTATTCTGCTCAGTCTCACCATTGTTTATTTCTTTTGACAGATGCCTTCAACATAATGTCATTGGACAGCACCAACAACTATTACCGGTGAGTATGATAAGGTCAATACCGCATTAGATGCCTGATTAACATCCAGTAGGTACTTACACCTGCATATTTTACAGAGTGAAGTAGAGTGGGGTGACTTCAGTGCCTCGGAAACATGAGTTGTTGTGCACCTATTTGACAGGAAGCTGTCTAAGCGTCTTGAGAACTAAAATAGAAGCAGTATATTCATGAAAAGACTGTTTTCTTTTTCTCTTTCACCATAAATGATGTTTTATGTAACATTGTTACCTCTGTTAATGCTGATTGATCTTTCATCTCCCCAATGTTCTTAATGTTGCGGTTATCCTCTGCGAGCCAAGTCTGTCTCTTATGCAGGCCTTATTGATTTATTTAAAATCCATTAAATTATCTCAGGCCTCCTCTATTAGGACAGGAACTGCTGGCTCCATCCCAGTTCGCCGTATCTTGTTGCTCACATCGTCTTTTCTGTATTGTCTGTAGGAAATACTCGGCTAATCAGAAAGTAGGCTCCTTCCACTACGTACACAAAACTCCCTTCGGCAACTACTCCTTCGTTTGTGCAGACGCCACCCTGATGCCGGGACCCAAGAGGCCGTACAATTTCTTTGGTATTCTCAACCAGGTGTGTCTGTCTAGCACCTTCTCTTTACACAACATATAAGCATTTCCTGAATTAGTTATAAGCTCCATGAATTTAAATACTTCACAAACCACAATCACACAATCACTAGCTGCTTTAGTCACTTGAATTAGTAAGGATTAGGGGGCGGATTTGAATGATAGAATGACGCATTCCTCTGTAAGAAAGTGTGGCCCCTGACTTAACACAAAGTAAACAGAAAAGCACATCTGAGTTTAGTAAAAATAGAAACAAATGGAGTTTTGTGCTAACACAACTGATAGTTACAGCACTAGAGTATACAGTAAGTATACAGTATCGTCATACTTTACACTGTATGATTCATGCTCTAAAATGCCAGTTTCCTGCAAAAATAACATGACTTACAATCCATTTTCTGTTTTTAAAGATTTAAATAAAGCGCTTATTTAACAGTAAATTATGAATATTAAGGAACAAACAGTGATATACTTTTTTGTGACAGACTCAAATGGACTTGCTGGACACGTTCAGAGCTGAGAGTCTGAAAAGCAACCAGTCGATCTGGTTTGGCCACTATACCACCTCCACCGTCGTTTCCCCATACCCAGGAGTTCGGGATATGATGAGGTGAGATAAGATATTTATTAACTGGATGGAGTAGATTTATGTGCCATCCAGCCATTGTTCCACAGCCTGCCTCTTTTTATCTGCGAGCCAGATATTTATCATACAACCTCAGAGTGAGGCCTGTATGGTGTATCAGCTGTAACGTACATCTTTAAATACAAATAGTGATGCTGATGGTCAACATGTCTTCTTTTTTATGGAGTTTTTAGCTTTTTGCGTCTATTGGCCGATAACGACAGTGTACATATTTGCCTTTTGTAAATTTGGAATTATTCTTCGTGTTTTTAGGTCTGCAGTTGCTTATTTGTGTGGTCACCTGCACACACTGGGCGGCCTGATGCCCATCCTCCACAGTAGACATCCACAAGGTACCCTGGAGCTGGAGCTGGGTGACTGGATGGACAACCGCAAGTAAGATGACAGCGTCACAAAATATTTCTCGCCATGTTTATTTTCACTATTACTCTTGTTGTGTCTGCCTCGTTTAAAATGTGTTCTTACACATCATAGATATATAAAAGTGTTAATTTTCTTTGCATCTGTACATTCTTCATTCAGGTACAGAGTTCTGGCCTTTGACCACGACCTGTTGAGTTTCTCTGACCTGAAGTTTGAGCAGTGGCCTGCAGTGCTCATCACCAACCCCAAGGATGCCCAGTACCTGCATCCAGGTGTTGAGCCTCTGGGCCGGATACGGAGATCCACACACATCAGGTGTGTCCTCTGTGTGTGTAAAACTATAAACCCAGCATCAGCTTCACTATGCTTACACAACACTTAGTGTCCATGAAGCACTGACTGTGCATATTCTGTATGTTTACAAAGCACCTTGTATAAATTCAGCATGCAATGTTATTATTTATTATATCCAATGCACCTGTCAATTTAAAAAGTGAAGAAAGCTATGTTTTGGTGTTGATTAGTTATCTTGGAATAATAAATTAAATAAATAAATTTAATATTTAATCAAACTGGTGAAAATGAAGAATTTAGTTGTTTTGGAATCCAGGATTTTTTTGAAAAATGTCTTTAATATTACAAAATTAGGCATTACTGAACACTTTAACTGTTTTCTTATACACTAGAGCGCTGCCAAAGCTGGCGCATGCATCCCATGATTTTCTATCATTATGTGTATTATGATGCAGATCCAAATATTCATGTATTTTTAAACATTTTCACAGAATATGCTCTGGCTTTGTGCTTTCTTGGCTAACGAGATATTCACCACAAAATATTGCACTATAACATTATAACAATATTTTTCCTGGTTCTCAATAGGATCTTGGCCTTCTCAGAGGCCCAAATCACAGCGGTACATGTGAGTGTAGATGGGGAACCTTTGGGACAAGGCCTCTCTGCTGGAGGACCGCTTTATGTACTGCTGTGGGATCCGTCTCTCTACCTCAGCGGGCTACACACAATCAGAGTTAAAGTGGAGGTCAGTGCAGCATTTATTTGTCTTCCATTTAAAGTGAAAGGTGTTCTGAGACTTATAAATATTTCAGCTTAATTAAGTTTGGATGGTTTGTTTGCTTGAGTTGGGGTTTTGTTCAGTAGTAATTGTGTTAGGTCTGCTGCTGCTTTGATAAACAACTCACTCTTCTTCTTTTTTTATAATTTCGTGTGTGTGTGAGCCAGGACTCGGCAGGCCGGTCATCAGTGCGGGAGCAGCACTTTACTCTGGAGGAAGACCTGACTCCCAGCTTTGGTTTTGCGCAGTCCTTCATCCTTCTAACCGACCACTACATCCTGGGCAGAGTGGCCTTTATATGTACGATGCTGCTGAATGTTGGTGTGCTGCTGGTCTTTAGGTTCCTGCGTGTTCCTTCGGGGAGAGGTGAGCTCTCACTGACACCCCTTCAAATATGATCAACGATTTCACATTGATTACTACTGAAGTGGACAGAAGCACATTTCAGAACCACTTTTTTCAGATTTCATGTTATTAAAGTTTTAGTTTGGCCAGTCAAAAGTGTAGGCACACATTCCCATTCAAGACAATGGGAAAGTTGGTCCAAACCTTTGACTGGTAGAGTATAGGTCTAAGTAGTTATTTCAATAATATAATAATATATATATATATATATATTTTTTTTTTATGTTCTTTTTCTTTATAATTAACAGGATTGACCTTTCAAGCGTGTCTGTCGCTCCACATGGTCAGTAAAATGGACACGTTCTACTACTCTCTGCTGCTCTTCAACCTGTGTACAGCCTTAGGTGGGTGCTTCAGGCGGCACGTGGCCTCACTTCCTGTGTTATGATACGACATCTAAAAATACAACATTAAATAAAGACTAATCTATGAGATGTAACTAGATAGAATCCTTCATAGTGTAAACATCCTGCTGTGGTTCCCCTTTCCTTCTACAGGCCCATGGTTTATAGGAGAGATGATAGATGGCCATAGTGGTGCCTGCTTCGCCTTTGGGGTGTTTATTGATGGACACTTCCTGGAGGGCAGTCTCACTTATGTTGTTGGAGTCGTACAAGTAAGAAAATTACTTTTAATTTGACACACCTACATCTTAATAATGCCTGTTCATGTGCAAGAGCCTATATGTAACACTAGATTACAACATCCTATTTTTTTCTTTTTTTTTTCTTATTCTTTTCACTTACCTTTAAAAAAAAAAAAAAAAAAAAAACTTTTTACCATGTTAATCATATTTTTAATCATATTTCTTCACCTAATAAGTTCCAATGAATCTACTAAAGATGTTTTACATCTGCCCAACATCTGTACCTTAAACCAGTGGTTCCCAACTTGGATATCGAAAAACCCAAAATAAGTTTGAGGGGTCAAAAGATAATTAAGGGGAACATTTATTACACTGCCTTTTCTATCATTTTTGTCTTGATATTGCTTCATTTTAAGGGGTCACAAGCCCTAAAATTTTTTGGAAACAACTTATACTTCCAGTCATACATTTCTAAACATGATCTGAAACCTTTTGTTAGCGATATTATTTAATGTATTCTGTTGTTACCTGGCTGTTAATATTATCTGGTGAAACAACCAACAGCCTATCAAGCTTATCAAGCCTTCATCTTATTTTAAGGACTCAGAAGAGCTCTAATCACATTAAGTCAAGTCAATTTTATCTATAAAACACCAAATTGCAACAGAAGGTATCTCAGGGCACTTTTACCCCACACATAGCAGATCTAGACTGTACTCTTAATTGAACCCTACATTCCCACATGAGCAAGCACTTGGCGACAGTAGCAAGGAAAGTCCCTTTTTAACGGGAAGATCCAGGCTCTAGGTGAGTGGCCATCTGCCTCGACCGGTTGGGTTTAATATAAATAGTAGTGGTAGCAGTGGACAAATATGACTAATAATAATAATTGTAGGAGTGGGCTTCAAGCTGGACCAAGGGGACAGCGGGCGGGCCGCAACCAAAGGTCACCGAACTGAACTCATTTCCTCATTACTTCCTCTCTGCCAGCTGCTGTTCTTCAACATGCCCCTCTACTCTTACCTCTGCTGGAGCCTCCACCACCGTTGCCGCGGCAACACCTTCCGATCCCACTTCCTGCGGCCGGGCTGCCGCTGGCGGACTCTAGCAGTTCACTTCTTCATGCTGCTGCTGCTCACCTGGCAGGCCCACTCCTGCTACTTTCTCCTGGAGACCTACGGCCCCACGGCCTTTTTCCTGTCTCCGGTCCGCACATGGGCATTGGGGCTCAGTCTGCTATTGGTCTACCGTGCCTGGACAGGCCCCGCCCCTCTTGTTCATGACAACAGCAAGAGTGTCTCTCCCTCTTGACAGTAATTGCACTGTACCACAACAATTTCCTTGAGCCTGACTCACAGATATATTTTGTGGTCTCTATCCACCCTGAAAGCCTCAATTTTCTCCACACAGCAGCCCCCTCCTTCATTTTTCTTCTCCCTCCAAAGCCACCTCACAGTACATCATTCACTATCCTGTTTCTAGATAGTATTGTTTACTTAATATGCATGTTATTGTAAAGCACCGGTGAGCACATTTCTGGCCATACTCATTGCAATGTGTACAGTGTAAAAAATATATATATATATACATGAAGGGTGAAATAGCCTATTGGAGCTATGTAAAGACTAGTCCAACGGATGCTGCAGTTCATAAGAGCTGTATTCTGCTGTGGTTTAAGCTGACTTGTTTACTTGAGCTTTAGCACTTTTTGGAAGTGTTGCCTTGGCCTAATGCCACTTCACCACTGCCAAAGGATGAATAAGAAAGATTTCACCTTTCATTCTTCCATCAGACAACAATTTTCATTCACTAATGAAGGCTGGACGTGCCAAACCCAATCTTCCTTGTATTTACCTTCTGACACAAAAATCATGTGTCTGGCAGAAAGGTACACGCCTCATTTTTGTATACTGTCAAGCTTTTCCTAACTTCCCATGTCGGACTGAGCGAAGTAGTTACTCTGATGGAGATGACATAGGTGAGGCAACCTAGACGATCATACTTTTCAAGTTTTTGTTCTACACAATAACAGGAAATCAAAGGAAGGAAATTACAAAACAATGAAGTACTGTAGTTGACCTGTGTCCAAGTAGTTAAAAAGATTGAAAGTGTTTTTAAAATCGATTTAATTCCATTGCAAACGACTGCCACTAAAAAACACTTCTCAATATTCGCATTGGAAGAGTCATATCAAAAAGTTCAATGCCAGTTTTCCGCTAAAAACACAGAGAAGCCGGCCCTGACTTTTTCATGCTCCTTCAAACGTGATTACAGAAAGCAGCTGTTTGTTTCTCAGGAATGTGAGCACTTGAACAATAGGCTGGTCCAAGATGTATTTCAGGACAATGTTTTTATACTCCATCGTAGCTCAGTGAACTAAAAAAAAACATGTAAAACAATCAACGTGTGGTGGCTAAAAAAAAAAAAACTAAACAAAATGAATGTGATATAGCTGTGGTGAAATGAAATGAACCAGTACTATGCTGTTTTTTTTTATTTATTCATTCTGATTGTATTGTGTGATTAATTTCTTTTTCTTCCCTCTCATGTTATATATCTGCACTGGAAATGGGCATTCTTCACCCGAGGGGGGGCCAGTCCTACCTCATGGTGAGTGTGATTAGGAAGATATAAGAGAAATTCCCTGCGTTGGAAATTAATTTTGACAATTTGCGTGTGGAAAAAAAAAAAAAATAGGTTTGTCTACATTGGTCAAAAATATGTTTGGTCTTTTTTGTGACAGTGTGGGAGCAGTAAACTGTTTTTGTTGCACATCAGTCCTTTCTAGTCAGTAGTAGCAGGTGTCTGGATTCCACAAAACCAAACTGATGGGGGTAAAAAAGTACGTAAATAGGGGTAAAAACCACTTTTATTAAGTCTTTTAATGGGGCCAATGTTCCAAAAGAGTAAGCTTTTTTTTCTTTTAAATCATACCCAGCATGAGTGCAGAATAATTGCTCAGTACTGTGATAAGACAAGCAGTTTAATATTAGAACAGCTGCTAGACAATGAGAAAATGTAATTATGGGTTCTCTTGCTGGCAATGGTTTAATAACTTTTCCTCTCTGCTCGGAAGAGTCTTCTTCATTTGTACAAGAGCACTACCAAGTGTTTAATTCTACGAAAGGTTGATATTTAAGAGTTTATATTTCTGGAAAGCAAAAAAAAAAAGTTATTTTCTAATGATGCTCAGTACCTCTCAGATGCTTTATAATCTGTCCACAAGGAGGCAGTGTTGGATGAATTTAGATGGTAATGGGAAATGACTGTTGGATCTGTGCTATATGAGCCTTTTATTTCACTTCCATTTTTAAGTTAAAGCATGGGCCTGTTATTTTTTATTCCTTTTCTCTTTTTTTCAGAAAAGCACTAAAAGAATTTCTTGATGAGACAGGTTTGATAGTTTATTGATACTCACTGATTATGGATAGCTATAAATCTGGTTGTGATTATTCTGTACTGTACACTGATTTGACTGTTCACGAGGAAAAAAAGGAGACATGGACACCACCGCTATGTCTCTGAGAGAAAACATACTGTAGGTGATGTAACCTGCTGTTCACATATTCTGCATCCCCCTCCTGTGTTCAAAGACTTCAATATAAATATGAATTAACAAATGATGATTTTTACACCTGCCACATATTTTTCTCATTACAACTGAGATTAGAGCCAACCATTTTTTTTTTCTTTTTTCTAATTATTGGTTTATAGTGCTGTGGAATAAAATGTTCATTACAGTAAATCATATACTTTGTGTTTGTGTACACATTATCATCATTGTCACATAATGTTACGCAGGAGTTGATAATATGGAGCTTCAACAGGTGAGTCAAAAAGAAAAATGATGACATCATTAAATAATTAAAATGAGGTGTGAAATGACAAATAAAACTGTATACTCCTGTAACCTCCAATCAGTCTATTAAAAAAAAGAAGAGAAAGCCTTATTTCTCTTTCATCACTGATTATTTGAGTATAAAGGTACAACTTAATTTCTTTTTCTTTATTAAAACAATATTTTGTTGTTCTTTTTGCTAGGCACACATTTACACTTTCAATCATGTATCTTTTCCCCCCACACAATACTCAACTGAGAATGTATTTTTAGTTTCATTTAACATAAAGAGAATGGAGAGATTAAATCACATCTATATTATGTAAAAGAAAACCATTACGTCCAAAGACATCTTTCCATTATGAGATATGATGAAGGTGAGACAGTCACATAAAGATGCAGATGGCTGTGAACAAACATTTTAGCTACTGTAACAACAAACTACAGACTATGACTGACTGAGGTGACTAACTTCCATATAGCTCTCTGTTAACTGGAATGCATATAAAATTATTTAACTGTGTGGCTCCTTTCTTAACTTTATGAATGTTATTGGTTTGAATGGATAGAATTCTGAAAGGGAAAACAACTCCAAACAGTTAACCCAATGTTTTACAGCTGCAACCGTAGCGATGGAGTAGGTGACAGCAGAGGTGATGACATAAGCATGTGTCATACAAGCATCCATACAAGAACACGTCTTCTGATGTGTTTTTATTGTTATTATGGTGCTTTTTGTACACTGGAAGGCTTTAGATGTGATTTGAAACCATCTAATAATAAAAAAGTACCATACGGCCACACAAACTTCAAAATGTTAGTATTAAAATGCAAGATTTATCTGACTTCTCTACACTCTTTACATTTTATTTTTCTAGTTTTACAGAACATGGTGTGATTTTTCATTAATGGTTCTACATTGTAAATCAGCTGGCATTGAGTCAGTAATTTAATGTCTTACCAGTGTTCATTAAGTTAGTGTTAATGACAGTAACAGAGAGGCAACTGTGTGTTAATTTCCCAAGGCGTCTGGTGAGAGCATCCTCTGCTGGAAGTGATTTTCTTCACTCTGATATCTTTATAATTTGCTTGCCAATGTTTCCTCCTTTCATCATAGAGCAAAATGCAACTGCAAGGGGGAAAAAAAGAAAGAAGGAGATTCAACTCAACTTTAAAACAGAAAAACATACAATAGAAAAACATTTGAAATGACTTACCTCCCATATTTTCAATGCCGTTCACCGTAGTTTCCAGCACCTGCAGAATCAAAGCAAAATTACCAAAGATGCAAAAAGAGAGATAAAGACGAGGCATGCAATCTGCAAACAAACAACGACACCCACACAGCTAACCATATACCATCATCACCGTTTCCTCCTCACCTTGATTTGGCCTGACTTAACCCACTGGCTCAGCTCGCAGAGGGCAGCTTCTGCTTGGCTCATGTAGCTGAGCACCATAAATCGCTCCCGGGTGATGTGTTTTTCTTGCAGAGTTTCCTGTGTCTTATCATTCAGGGGAGGAGGATACGGAACATCCTTGTTGTACTGTGAGATCTGCCCGCACAGGATTACATGGCCGCCATTGTTCATCTGGAGGTCAGTGAGTCAGATTGAGGTTTTAAGACAAAGTAGAAGCACTTCATTATCTACAACCACCACTATTCATTTTGCAAATGTTGATGCCACCCAAGTCTTCCCACATTTTGCTGCCAAATTAACAGCAAATAACAGACACCACCCAAGTAGTACCTGTTCAATGACAGTATCACTGATGGCACCTCCCACATTATCAAAATAAACATCAATGCCATCAGGGCAGCACTCTTTGAGCTTTGCTGGCACATCATCTTGGCGATAGTTGATGGCAGCAGAAAAGCCCAAATCTTCCACTAAAGCTTTGCACTTCTCCTCAGAACCACAGATCCCAACAACCCTGGCACATCCGTCCAGCCGGCCGATCTGGAAACAGAAAAGCAAAGCAAAATGATACAATCATAGACCCACTTCCCATTTTTCTTGCAATCTGATCTCTGTTTATGTTGCTAACTTTGTAGTTAGCTAGATAACATCTGCTACCCTGAGTCTGGTTTCTGAAATCTCACAATTACTGTACAGTTCCCACCATCCATGTTTTCTTAATCTTTCTTACTTACAAGAATAATTTCAAGTGGTATTTTAGCTAATTTAAAAGATAAACAAGCTTTTCTTTTATGCATTTTGCCATTCTAGAAACATGAACCTTAACTTCTAAATTTGAAGTTAGCTGTAATTACCTGTCCAGCTATGGAGCCACAGGCACCGGCTGCACCACTCACCACCAAAGTCTGATTAGCCCCTTTGGACACATGACCCTTTTCCCTCATTCCCAGCAGTGCAGTGAGGCCTGTTATGCCAATTGCACCCAAAAAGTAGGACAGGTGTCCATCAACCAACTGTGGATTCAACTGCAAGAGACAGAAACACCAACTGATAATATCAATTACAGTCATATAAAGCTTTTCTCTCACATAGGTCAGTCAGTGCACAAGATCATAAAGGCATTCTCCTTCCTGCAAGAAGAAATCTGACCCAAGCCAGCTGTCAATGCCAATATTGACACACAACAATATGCCCATACCTTCTGTAAGACACTTCCTTTCATAACAGCGTGGGTCTGCCAAGGCCAGTTGAATGAAGTGACCACATCTCCCTCACTGCATGAACTGCAGCAGCTGGATTCAACCACGCCGACACCTCCACCATCCAAACACTCCAACAGCTGCCATGCAGTCAGGTAGTCAGCGCCGGTGTCTTCATTCATTCTGCATCGCTGAGAGGCAAAGAGAGAAAGCTTTAAGCACAAGTCAACTGTATGAAATTTCAGCTAGTGTTTCTGCACTTAAAGGACAGGCTCACAGTTTTTCAAGTCTGTTTCAAAACAGCAGTCAAGTGCTCACAACAGGTTTTTCTTGCCATACTCATTCCTATTGTTCATACTGGCCATTAGAAGATCCCTTCATAGGTGATGGGGGCCAAGATCCATAAGCTTCCCTCCCTGCCGAAATGTATTTTAAAGTTTATCTGAAGCTAATATGAAGCATCAGTTGTCCGAATGAGTCAAATAGATATCTTTCAGTGTTAGTCTTTTGACGACAAAGTCTGTTTTTTTGTTACTAATGCTGCAGCTCAACAGAGAAACACCGTCCAAGGAAACACAAAGAGGGAATTTGATGCTAAAAAGACTGTAAATGTGGCAGATATCCACTTGATATGACTAACCCAGACTACTGAAGCCTCATATAAACTGCACACAAACTTTTAAATGCTTTTTTTTTTTTTTTTTTTTTTGGTACAACATGACTATGACTGACATTGAAAGTGCACTATGAAGGGGATCTTATGGGAGGAATGATTATAGGGAGCAAAATGTCTTTCAGTGTTCATATGGGCACCTGACTGATTGTGAATCTGTCCTTTAACAAAAACCTTACATGCAGATTATGCAGTGAAACCATCTGTTGTGTAAAATGCATCCATACCAGTCAAACAACACATGCTTCATGATGCAATATATTGCAATGTAGGCCTATGTATCATTACCATGTAAGGGTCGACTGAGAGGTAATTCGTCCGAACAAGAACCTCCCCATCTTTCAGCTCAGGTGTTAAACTAATCTCCTCCAGGCGGAAATTTTCAGGACCTGGCACCCCGTCTTTACCTGGGTGCGGAGAAGAGGTGCAAGTTAAGTAAACATTAGCCACACGGGTGCAGTAACGTTACAGCGCGGTTGACAGGAAAATAGGTCACCTTCTACTATTGGGGGAAAAAAGTAATATTTGACTTAATAACCTACCAGGTCGGGAGTTGAGAACGACTCTCTGCACATGCATCCTTCACGAACAGCGTACCTTGATATCTGAGAGGTACCTTTGAAAACCAGACCTGGCAACAAAACGTCCAGCCTTTATGAGTTCAGTATGGGTTCAGTTTCATAAAAGTGTGTGGCTGGGGGTGTTGCACGTGTAATAATGGCTAACTACTTGTATAACCTACTGTACACACGGTGTTTTCATTACCTAAAAGGTCGGTGTTGTCTGTAGGGCTCGCAGAAAGTACACAGAGTAGAAGGTCTCATTTCGTTCAAAGCGAGAGAGTTCACTATCAACAACTTCCGGTTTCGTTTGAATTCCGCTACACAGTGAATTAGTGTCTCCTATTCAGTGTTGGGAAGGTTACCTTGGAAATGCAATAGGTTATAAATTACTAGTTGCCCTAATTAAAATGTAATAAGTAATATAACTATTTAATTTACTTAATAAAAGTTATGTAACTTATTATATATAAGCCCACCAAAATCTAAGTTCTGGTGTTTTTCATGGATAGTGATATATTATAAAGCAAGATTTATCTCTCATTTGAAGATGTATTCATTAGTTCATGTAGGTTTTGGAATATGAAATAAATATATTTTTATGAAAAAAGTCTGGCATGGGCTTAATTTGTACTGTGACACCATTTGATTTGTGTGATTCTAGGATCAGACCTTTAGGGGGGCTCAGCTCCTAATAAGACGTTGTCATACAATTCCCTGCAAGTGTTCAAACCCCCTGCTAAATTACTCATTTCACTGGATAACGTAAATTTCATCAAGTAGAGTGGTCTACTATTGTGTATAATAATAATAATGGTTCAGAATAAATCCGATTTCTACAGAGAGGACCCTAAGATAGTTAATGAACCCTGAGGGAAAGACAATATTAATGACAGAACGATCCAAAGTACATTAGACCTGTTAAAAATAAAACTATTTCAACCTGTAGCATAAGTGTCTGTAACATCTCTAACAGACAGGCTTGCAAAATAATTAAAGTTGTATAAGATAATTTACAGTGGGGGAAAAAACAATAACAATTTACTTAGTTTTAGGGGTACTTCGATCAAATTTAGGGTTGCTTGAGCTTGGGAATATAAAGGCGTGATATTTATTATCTGTGTGTGGGTGTAAAATGCTAGTTTTGGAGGGGATAGATGAAAGAACTCTCGCGAGGTTACGACAAGATATTCAATGAGATTATGGCTACATCTCGCGAGAGTTCTGATCCAGGCACTCCAGCAGCGACCCTGAACTATCTTGCCTTTAAAACGAGGTGCAGTTTAGCCGTTGAGGCGGCTACAGCGAAATCAGAAACGGTACGCGGCCTCACCAGCCTCTTTTATTATTCATGTTCACCAACACTGCAGTCATTGAACAGATAATGCCGTGAAATCAACTACTTTTTTTTTTTTTTTTTTTTAGCGTTTACGATCGATGCTGCCACTGCAAACTGCTCCGTTACTTTTCTGCAGACAGTCATCGCTCACTGTTGCTAGCTAGAAAGTGTTTCAAAGAAGAAGAGAGCTGAGAAGTGACGCCTTGTGGAGGAATCTGTAAAAAGAGAGAGAGAGAGAGAGAGAAAGTTGAAGGAGGAGGGGGGCTTCTTCAGTACCGTAGCTTGCTTGTTACACTAGCTTACCGTCAACTTTAGCTGCAGAAGAGAAAAAAAAGGGCACCGTCATCACAGGGAAATGAAAGCCTATGTGCCATCATGGAGGGACCGACTTTAATGTAAGTAAACATTACCTGACAACTCCTGCTTTAAAGTTAGAATTTTGTTTCATGGTTTTTTTTGCTGGCTTCGTGGTTCTAAGTTTAAGTGCGTTGTTTATAAGACAAAATTATGTCCAGCTAGCTTCACCTGATTTGATCCCCCCCTAACCCCCCCACACCCTTTCAGAGGACAGACAGACACCCACAGAGAGGCATGTGTCACCTCACTGTAGCTGAAGTTTACACCAGCTAACCATGCTCTTTAATATGCAATGAAATCCTGTGTGATAGTGACATGATCAGCACAATATACAGTCCTTAATCTGGTTATATCAAGTCTATAAAATCTGTGTTAGTAGAGTCACCTAACTGTAGCTAACCATGCTCTTTTCTGTGCAATGAAATCCCCCTAACAAAGTGTTTTAGTGACACGATCAGCACAATATACAGTCCTAAATCTGGTTATGTCAGTCTTTAATGTCTGTGTTAGTAGAGTCACCTATCTGTAGCTAACCATGCTCTTTTCTGTGCAATGAAATCCTGTGTGATATGTGACATATCAGTGATATGATCAGCTGAATGTACAGTCCTAAATGTAGTTATATCAAGTCTTTACAATCTTTATTAGTAGTGTCACCTGAAGTTCATACCAGCTAACCCTACCCTGTTCTGTGCAATTAACATCTCACCTCCTTACAGAAGATGTCATAGTGACATGATCAGCTGAATATACAGTCCTTAATCAGGTTATATTGGTCTTTAAAGTCTGTATTAGTATTGGTCTTGTGTTATTTCACTGCTAATACAGATGCCATGATGGTATATTCAGTGTCTGGAAAGCATTAGAGCTGATTACTAATTATTATTTTCTATTATTGTTGATTGATCTGCAAAGTAAGATCACAAAATGCACATTTTCACAGATTAGGGCTGCAACTATATCATTTTCATGTATTGATTGATGTGTCAATTGTTTTCCTGATTAATGGATTAGGTGTTTATATATAAAATGGTTAAAAAAAATCTCCACCACTCACCAATCCTACATAATTTCAATGTAAATCATGAGGTCATGATGGTATTCGATTCCTTAAAAGAAAGACATTAGGGAAGCGACTAATGATTATTTTCATTATTGATTAATCAATTAGATCTCAAGCCAAGCCAAAAATGCAACCTAAATGATCTTATTTTGTTATTCACAACCCCAAAACATTCGGTTAACTATCAAAGAGGACCAAATGAATCGGAATATATTTGCTTTTTTGTTCAAAAATGACTCAAAATGTTCTAAAACCATCGATAAATGGACTAATTGTTGCATGTCTATCCCAGATTGCAAGATATTGTCTTCAAATTACTTGTTTTATTTCCTTCAAATGTAAAATAAAACAAATAGTTTAAAAAAAATGGTCACATTTGAGAAGCTGGAATCATAAAATCTGAGACATATTATCAGATCAGATGCTGATTCATCTTTATCTCGATGACTAAACAAATTATTGACCATCGTGTCAGCGATAGTAGTAACAGCTTCAAAAATCCCATATTGTTGCAGCCCAAGAGAATGGATGTTTTACACACACACACACACACACACACACGTACACACACACGTAACACTCACTCACAGCACAATTCCCAGTACAGTGACAGTGTCATCGGAGGCTGCCTCTGACTCGGCTTCTTGTCAACTGCATCTGTGAACGTTTTTGGGCTTTGCACGTTATTTTAAGGGCCGGAGAGAAAAGGAGAGTCTGGGAGGGAGGGACTACGACTACGGCCCTGTACAGTCTGTCTGGCACATGCTCGGTCATGTCCAGTGACATGATATCGCAACGTTACCTCTGCTAACATCATCTAATCAGGGCTCAGTATTCAATCTTCACTGTTGACAGTATTTAAAACATTGGGTCTTCTTTTTCTCCCTATCTTCTCCTCATATAACCAGGCCTCATATCTACTAGTGACTTTAAATTTAATATAGGTTTTGTGGGTCAAATGAACTCTTAAACAAATGAGATAAATAGTAATGTAAAAGTAAATCAAAAGAATAATTAACATCTCATTTTCCACTCCTGCCTGTTTCAGAGCTAACTAACATGAACATATATATATCAGTTATCTAGGTCATGGTCACAGATTTTATAGCAGAAAAAGCAGCAGGTGAAGTTAATATTAATTCACTCAGTGGCTCCAGGAAGCTGCAACTGTGTCATTGTAATGATCATAAAAGACTGTGTGATAATAGACTGCGGTGAAAATATGTTTATTAACTCGCCTTTGTTGACGAGGCGTGCAACATAATGTAATATTAAATGAGTATTGTTTGCTCAGTATTATAGTTTCATGATTAAGTAATGCCATGTAGATCCAGGCCCAAATGTTGCAAGATGATATATGACTCCAATTAATGTCAAATAAACCAAAAGGTAGCCTCTGGTACAAACTTTTAGGAGTTTAGCAACTTAAAATGACTTAATATACTTTTTTATTTCAGCAAAAAGTAAACAAACTGTGTTTCTCTTCACAAATGCACGGCATAAATTAATATTTTCTGGGTGTGCTGGCTGCTTTTTCAGGGTAATAATGAGATATTTTTACATTTGGCTACTGGTAACGGGGGGGGGGGGGCACTATTTTATGTTATTATAGAATTGAAAGAATATAAAGAATAAACACTGTGGGTCGCATAAGGAAAGGTTAAGCTAAAAGACATTTCGCAAGTGTAAAAATGAGTCAAATTTCACCCTAAATAGTATGAAGCAATATTATGCTCCAATGTTGCATAAAACATGAGAGCTATTTCCAATGAATTACCCTGCGCAGTATTTTTAGGGTTAAATAAAAGTAAGCATCAGCAGCTTCTAAAAACCATAAACCAAAAAATATAATATAATATAACACCACACAGGAAGAATCAAACATGTGTGAATGGTCTTTTTTTTTTAAATAGTACATTTGCATATGCAAAAAGGGGTATCAATTGCACAATTTTTGTAAAAAAAAAAAAAAAAAAAAAGTATAGGTATGTTTTCTCAAGTGTAAAAATGTGTCACATTTTAATTTGAAAGGGAAAAATGAAAACCAGCTTCTCTAATAAGACCCCCTAAAAATAAACTTAATATAAACAACTGAGCCTCCTATATTCAGTCACTGCTTTCCAGGAAGACACATGACGACTTTAGTGTGAATTTTGAAAGGAAAGTGAATGTAAATCATTGAGAGCAACCGGGTGCGCCCTTTTCCTTCAAATCCCCCGCAGGTCCTCCCATGTGTGTTGGAATTTCCCGCATGGACTGAGAGGGGGATCTTGCTCCGTAAATTACAAGCGCCTCCATGTCAGAGGAAGACCTATTATGGGCATGGGGAAGTAGGTGTGGCCAAAAGCGGAGCTGATGGTGGTGGTGAGCAGCAGCAGGAGGAGTGGAGGAGGAGGAGGAGGAGTGGAGGAGGGAGGGGGGGGGATCACAAGACAAGCAGACACACACAGAGAGACTCGGTGTACAGCTAAAAGGCCGCATAGACAGTGAGAGAGGGGTATATGTTTTTTTTTTCTTTATTTCTATTCCGGTGCAATCCTAGTGCAATCATGTGCAATAGACAGTCGGGCTATTGCTCACGCCTTTTTGCAGATTAGCGCTCCGTTTCCGATCCTGTTTACGCACCGACGTCGACCCCCTTTTTTTTTTCTTTTTTTCTTTTTTTTTTCCCTCTTGACTTTGCAGCAGGAGTAGTGGAAGGGGAGGGGGTAGAAGAGAGGGGAAAGGGGTGGGTGGGAGGGAGAGAGGGACGTGGGGGGGGGGGGGGGGCAACAAAAAAAAAAGTAGCAGTGAGTGAGGTCAGCAGCAAGCATAGCATGAGTCAACCTTGGGGATGTATGCAGTCATCATCGCAGGTCTGTATTGTGCGGGGCCTGCTGCTACGACTGGCCGCACCGAGCTTGTGCGATACTGCGGGGCTGAGCTGCTGCTTTTTCATGACAAACACAGTAAGTATCAGGAGGAGAGAGAAAGAGAGAGAGAGGGGAAGAGAGGGGGGGGGGAGACAAGACAGGGACTGCTGCTACTGCTACTGCTGCTGCGGTGGTGGTGTTGTTGTTGTTGTTGCTGCTGCATGTTTTTTTGTAGCTACAGCTTGGTGACAAAGTTTTGTTTACCTCACTGCTGAAGCTGAGGCTGAAGCTGAGGCTGGACTAGACTGGACTGGACTTGGGGCACACATGCACGGCTGCTGAGATAGGAGCTCCACACTGCACTGTAACCTCATCCACGCCTGTACGTTTTGGATTATTCCCAATCAATGTGGGACCTGACTACACTTGACAAGACACATGTGACGTATATATACAGGTTGTTGACAAGTTGTATTGAATCGTCGATCCACGGCTTGCGTTTTGTGTTTGTTTTGTTTTGTTTGTCAGCCACCAAAGCATCACATGCAAGCAAGCAAGCTCCACTTTTGGTCAATACGGGGGTTTGCATTTTTGGCTCGGTTTGTTGCAACGGGACATGATGGCATTAGTGACTGGATAATCCGTTTTCTGCAACAAAGGGTTTCTAGTAAATAGCGCTGAGCTGGCTGGCCATAGACAGAAAGAGAGAGAGAGAGAGAGAGTGATGTGGAGGGAGAGGGAGAGAGAGAGAGGGAGGGGGGGGGGGGGGTCCAGGAAGAGTCCTGCCTTGGAAGGACTCGGCATGTTTTTCCTCCTTTTTAAAAAAAAATATTTATTTGTCTGGTCTTGCACGGTTGCAGGCCCCTGCGTATGTGCGCAAGCCGTGCAAGACTAGCTGATTTAAATTAGGAAGCAGCGATGGATTAGGGAGGCTAATAGTGCTTGACATTTATTTTAAGCCAATTTAACGTGTTACTTTGTTTATTGGGCTAAACCCCAGAGCTTGTGTAAGGTTGCACTTGTGATGCGTCACGATGATTCCCCCCCCCCCCCCTTCCTCCTCTTCCTCCTCCTCCTCCTCCTCCTCCTTCACCTCAGATTTGAGTGTACGCCTGCTTTAATGCACACAGACTCCCTCACACAGCATGGTGGCACGGTAAATCAGCAGTCAGTGCAGTGTTGTTGCTCCAAGGCTAGCAGGGTTATATTCTGCACAGAAAAGGAAACCATGATGCACCTTTTTCTTCTTCATAGATGATGTTTCTTTAGGATTTGAGCAATCACGTGGCAGTGCCAAATTACCAATGCAGTTATACAGTGTGTTTGTTAGCAAAAAAAAAAAAAGCATGGTCATTGAGGTTTCAGCCTGTGGGTGCCCCCTGAGCCAGTGCAGGATCTGAACAGCTGCAGCTTGTCTATTTTAAGAAGCATGTGTGTTTTTACTAGGCCACAGAGTAAAAGGTGACAATTGTCAGTCAGTCACTTCCTAGGTTGCCAGAGATAGCCTTTTTGCTGCCAAGTCTTATGTTGTAGAGATTCGAGCATTTATGTAATCCATCGTGATAAAAAAAAATTTGACATGCAGCAATTGCTTTGATCGTGGTGATTTTTTTTTTTTGCTTTTTGCAGCAGTGGAAAAGTCTTAATGGTTTAGTGTTCGGGGGTTGTTGACTGCTGCAGAAAGACTGACAGAAGATTTGTTATTCTGTACAGATGGAGCAAGGATTCCGATTTTAACAGAAACAGTCGGGATCTGTGTGCATCTTGAAATTTGGCAGACTTGCATTGTGTCAAAATCTGCTCTGAAACCTGGCCGTCATATAATATAATTTTTTTTTTTGTTAATCGTAATGGGTTACCATAGCAATAGTCAAGACCCCCCACCCACCCCTACTCCCTGTAAGCTTTCATAGCCTCTGAGGCCGTTTTAACTTTTTTCTCCTGCTCTCTCAATCTGCCCCTTTTTTTTTTTTTTTTTCCCTCGCCGAGATCGTTTCATCATGACTCATGCTTGCTCACTTTCAGTTGCCCTTCCTTTTTAGAGTCTGCAGCCTCAGTTCAAAGGGCACGGTTTCCCTTTTTTTTTTTTTTTTCACCCCTCATGACTCACGCTCAGTTGTAAAAAGAGAGAGGTTTCTGTCACGTTCTGGTGGTTTGGCGGGAAAAAGAGCTGCTTTTCTCTTACCAGTCAGTTGAGGTTTGAGGGGAGGGGGTTGATAAAAGGTAATCAAGCCCCCCCCTGATGATTTTCAGTGCATGGCTTTACTGCTTATCTCATTGCTCATCATTGAATCAGTTGCACTAATATCCTGTCGAGACATTTCCAGGAACTATTGATTAAGCTGTTTCTATTAACTACCTTCAGGCAGGTCCGATAGTATACGTGTCCCCCTGCATGCAGGACCATATCCCTGTGTCATGTGAGCTTAGTGCATAATGACACAGTTTAGACCCACCCCTCCCCTCCTCTATTCTCACACCAGATACCTTTTCAGTGGAGGTCTATTGTTGAAAAAGCAAACAGCAGGTTTTTACATGGCTGAGGCAAGGATGATAATGAGACCCCCCCCCTATGGGGACCCTTTTAGCCTGATGGCTCAATGCTTGACCTCTCTCTCATTTTCTCTTTACAGGGTATTGCCCATGAATGACAAAACCAGGCAGACTTCTTCAGATCTAACCCCAGGCCAGCGACCTCTGAGTGGGTCACCAAGAACTGCAGAGGAAGAGAGAAGATTTTTCTTTTTTGGTTGAACTGGGTACTCCTCACTTTGATGTCAATGTAGTTTAGCTGATTGATATTACCGTGGCTACCTGATAAAAGGGTATACTTACTCATATTTTTTTTGACTGACATATTCAAGTGACTCCAGTGGAGAATCAATAGCTGGTTTGATCGGAGATAATCTTCTAGCTCGGCTTATTCATGCCCGTCATGAGTGTACCTGCCCAGCAGAAACCCAGCACTAAAAGAACAGGCAAACGCATCACGTTTTTCAACGAGCAAAGCGTAGCAATGAAGGAGACCTCTCAACATCCTGAAGGATCCTATTACGTTCCAGGTGGTACTGCTTCAGACCCTGGACAGAGCGAGGCTGCGAGTACTGTGACCTCTAATCCAGAGGGCCCTCACATGTACCTCAACTCTGTCATCTTCAGTCCTGATAAGGGTGACCAGAACAGAGGTCATTATCAGCAGACAGTGCCTATGAAGTGGAGCCATCAAGAGCCCAGTCAGCAGCAGCCATCACTGTCCCAGCAGCAGAGAGCTGCCTCATGGACCACAATGTCGAATTGGGGACAGAACTTTGCTAATTACATTGGAGTTAATGTAACGGACTCAAGGACCCAGACTGCATTTGTGAAATCGATGCACGACACATCTGGCTTACAGCCACATCAACAGCCCCCTAACAGAGCTGCAGACAAGCAGCCACTGGGGCCCAACCCAACAGTGGAAGCCTACAGGGATGCTCGGGGCCTGGATTGGGAGCAGCAGCAGCAGCAGCAGTCCCAGGTTTTTCAAGAGACCTTGAAACCCGGAGCACTGAACACCCAGCAGCACAGCGCATCCCACCCTGGAGGGAGCTCAGTGTTGCAGCCCTTTCAGTTGGCTTTTGGTCAGCCCAAGCAGCACCTGCCAGCTTACTATCAGACCTTCCACGGCAACAGGACAACCCTGCCTAACCCACCTAACTATTCAGCACAGGCCAAACCCCCACAACAGTTACAGCAGCTGCAGAAGCAGGAGCAAATACAGCGCCAGCAACAGCAGCAACATCACCTAATTCAGCAACAAATTCAACAACAGCATCATCAAATGCAGCAGCAACAGCAACAGCAACTCATTCAGCGTCAACAACATGTACAGAAGCAGCTACAACAGCAGCAGCAGCAGCAACTACAGCACGAGCAGCAGCAACAAAAGATACAGCAACAGCAACAACAGCAGCAGCAAATACAACAGCAGCAGCAGCAGCAGCAACAGCAGCTCCAAATTCAGCAGCAAATGCAACATCAGCAGTTGCAACAAAAAAACCCTCATGTGCTTGACTATTACCCCGCTGCACAAAATGCACACCCTCACCCTCATCCACAACCTGTAGTGGTACACTCCCAGGAGTCCTCCACTCCAGCTCCCCCAAAGATCCAGGAACCAATCATCCAGGACATCACCCCAGAACCCCAGCAGCCTTCGGATCCGCTGCAGCCCCCTCTCCAGTCTGAGCCCTTGTCTCAGTCGCAGCCCCAGACGACGCAGCTCCAATCTCAGCAGCAGCTTCGCCGATCGCGGCGGCTCTCCAAGGAAGGCGGTGCGCCGTCTGACAACCCTTTCCTTGCCTCTTCGGATCAACCCGCCCCGGCACTGCAGAGCTCCCAGAACGGGGCCCGGGACATCCAGGCAGCACCGACGGGCGTCATCCAGAGCACGCGCAGGAAACGCAGGGTCTCCCAGGAGGTCAACCTGGAGACCCTTGCTCAGAAGGCCTCAGAAATGGAGTCTTTACCATCACATGTTGTAAAGGTAAGTTGTCTACTGTATGTGTTTTGCTTTCAGTTCAGATTTAAACCTTTTTTTTTCAAAATGTTTCATCATTCCCTTTCCTCAAGCTTTGTGTAATTTTTTTTACTTTTCCGTTTCCTTCCTTTTCTGTTTCCCTTGTTTATTTGCTCACTCATCTGTTTCTCAGCTGTTTCCTCTCAAGCAAAAGAACCACAGGAGGAAAAAAAAAAGAAAAGAAACATGAACAGAAAAAGGACTGAGTGTTCTGAATCTCGATGATGGCAGTTTATATCTAAACTTATCGCTTCAAGCTGGAAGCCATAATTGAGAATATCTTTTTTGTGAGAGCTGAAAATCTATTTTTCTAGTGTTATCCCAGGGTATAATTGCAGTGGGACTTCAGCTCCCCGAACAAGAGCGGGAACTGGAACAAACGGCCCTAAAGCAACTGCCAGGATAAATTGTGCCAAAACTTGTGTTGTTTGTGATTAACGCGTTGCTGGAAGTGACGCTGAATGTAATCAACACCCAACAAAAAGTGTACACGACAGAACTAAACTGCTCAGCTCAGCCTTGTGAGAACAATCTGAAGACTTTTTACATTGTGAATTTTCTCAGAGGGTAAACACAGACTTTAAAAAAACACCTTCATATGCTGCTCACAAGATGTTTCCTTATGAACAAGCTTGATAAATAACCCTGACTGTAGAGCGTGAAGTCACACACTTATCTATGTTGAACTGCTAAATCTCCTGATTGTGCAACAAGTTCCGTTGCCAAACATTACTGAGTCAGTATGTCTGTAGTTCAGTATGGCTGTGCCCTGGATTTGCCTCCTGGGTAGCCGATCATACAGACAGTGTGTTTGGTTACATGCCTGCACACCTCCCCCATCCCATCAAAGGAGAGAAATTCCAGCCTGGCCTCGCTTGCCCTCCCCACCCCCCCTCTCCCTCTATACTGGGAGGGGTGCAGGGTTGCCCTGCCTGCAGTGCTCAGCAGAATATGCTCTCTACAGCCCTGGTGTAAGGGCTGGAGTTTTCCACCAGCAATAATGAGCACAGATTCAGTGTAGGCACACTGCTGCATGCCTCTCTGGCCATGAAGAAGCAGCGTGCAGTGACAGCATGCATCTGTCTTGTCTTCATTTGAGTGGCTCTGATGTGGTGGTTCAGAAATGGCTTTGAAGCTGCTCCGGAGTTGATCGTTGCTCTAAAAGCACACAGGTTGCTCGCTCGTGCCCACTCGTTATTGTTTTACTCAAAGTAAAAATGTCAAGCATCCTGTTGGGGACAGTTCCTTTGACATGCATGTAAGGTGTGTCACTTGATCGGTACACCCTACCGTACAGCAGCAAGGTGTGGAAGTACAAAATGATACTAAGTAAAACACTTGAGGCATGATCATATTTTGAATTCAATCCTCAAGTTTGTTTTCACATTATTAATTATCCATGTAAGGATTCTGTCACTGAGGAATACATCTCAGTCTTGTTTAATGTTGTATTGACCTATTTTTCATCACCCTAGTTGAGTATTGACTTTATTTTTGTTGCGTATTGGGTTTTTTGTGTGTGTCTGAGTTAAGCTACAAGGTTCCCATTTACTGTATTGATTAAAATCTGGCAGCTTTCCTTGGTTGAAGTAGCAGCCACCTGAGTAAATTTTAGTTTTGTGCTGTGGTGTGCAAAAGCTAAAAAGCTAAGCTACACATAAAAAGTAAAAGTTGCAACTGAGTGTAATTCTTCACACCTGTAGCGTAGTGCGAAGTTTGAGCTATGCAAATTGATTTTTCTGGTTCATACATTTTAAAATGTGTCATCTGAAAGTTGATGAACTTGTGAACTGCACTTTCAAGTGTTGCATTGAGGCCTCTACAGTAAGCAACAATAGAAGGAAACTCTTTGATTTCTGTTTCAACTGTATCATAGTTTCTTCATTTGAGGAGTCACTTCTTTTATCTTCTCATGAAAGTAATAACACAAGTGTAATGTGTACAGTTGCGTTTGCGTCTTGATATTTTGCTATGAGGAGAAAAATTAGCAGCAGTTTTAACACCCCATACTTTCATCTTCATCAGGAGCCCCACAGGCCGTGGAGTCCCACTGAATCAGAGGGTCTGAACGCCAAGCGGCCTCGAGACGACAGCCTCCTTCCCCTCGTCATCCCCGTGTCTGTTCCAGTGCGGAGGCAGGAGCCCTCCTCTCCTGACAGGGATGAAGCAGCCCTTGCTTCCAACTGGCCCCCTAGGCCTTCAAACCCCCAGGACCTCGGCCGTGCAGACCACAAGCCCTCAGTCATCGTCACCCGGCGTCGCTCTCTCAGGAACTCCTTGACCGAAAGCTCGGAGCAGGTGGGTAACTCTTCTATACCCTTGCTGCGTTTTGTGAACATGTTCTGAACTAATAGCAGAGTTTGGTGTCTTTCTTTAATTTGAATGCATTCAAAGTCATTATTTACCAAATGAACAGAGAGTGGGGGTTAACAGGCTGGTGTTCCACTGCCGTCCTCACTCTGTCTAGCTACTAAATCCTTGCATTGATGCTACGTCTCCCCCTCGCCACACTCTCCCTTCCCCCCACCATACTCCGTGTCTCCTCTGGCCCTATTTCAGCCCTCCACACTTTTCCCCCCTTTCCTGCTTTCATTTCGGGGGGGGATTTAGTAAACTGGTTGCCCTGTCCCAGATCAGGCAGATTATCAGGGTTTAGCTGTATTACTGTATTGCCTTGCCGTGCTGTACATTATGTACCATACTGTTGATGGTTTTGAGTGCCTTGCTCTCTCTCTCTAAAGTATCTTGCAGGATAAACACAGACGGCCAAATGTGTGAGCATGCATGTTGATTTGTTTGTGTGTGTTTTCTGTCAGAAATCCAGAAGTGACACAATGTGACAATGTGACAAACACATGTGATACAATTCCCTTTTTTAAAAAATGATCTTTTCCTCACCAGAATGGCGGCACAGAGGGGGAAAAAGATGACGACGGCAAAAAGTCCAAACGGCGTCCCAGGCCCGAGCCTCTCTTCATCCCGCCGCCTAAACCGGGCTTATTCATCGCCCCTCCAGTCTACTCCAGCATCACGCCCTACCAGAGCCACCTACGCTCCCCTGTTCGCCTCGCCGACAACCCCCTCTCCATGCCACCCTACACGCCCCCACCGATCCTCAGCCCCGTTCGTGAAGGCTCGGGCCTCTACTTCTCCACGTTCCTCTCTTCTGCAGCTGCTGCAGCCAGCGGTCAGGGTCTGCCGCCTCCTGCAACGCCCAAATCAGCCACACGCAGCCTGTTGCGCTCAAGTAAGTCGAAATATCAAGTGAAACATCTCCAGGGCTTCTGAACAAAATTAAAAGCATTAGCATTTCATTCAGTCCAAACTGAACACATGAAAAGGGAAATACTGTTTTCCCGGCACTTATATACTCATATTACAATATACCTATTATTATTATTATTATTATTATTATTATTATTATTATTATTAGAAAGAAAACCTTTTTGATAATGTTACTGAGTTGCTGTTTTTCTTGCTGCTCCTTCAGATAGCTGCGACATAACACCACCGGTCCTCTCTGCTATGAGCGAGGCCACTCCGGTCAGCATCGAGCCGTGAGTATTTCCCACTCCTCATCTCCCAAAATTGTCTTCCATGGAAAGGGTGGGTTTGGGGTTGGTGTGTCATTTCAGAGAAATTACAAGTCCTCCTCAAAAGCATGCATTATCATAGCCGGAGTAGTAGTTCTGCAATCAATTATTCAAACCATAACAGTGGGCTGAGAGAGAGAGAGAGAGAGAGCACAGATTTCTTGAAATACTAAACCCATCCTTTAAAGCGGCCCTCCCCTCTTGCCACTGTTACCACTGGAATCTTTTGCCCCGTCATCCGCAGCTTGCATCAGTGCCAGCTTTCTCCTTCTGGTATAACTATACAGTCTAATGTCTCCTGCAATAGATGTGCATCCTGTCATAACAAGTCCATTTTAACCTTCCAAATGAAAGCCTTGAATCTGTTTAGAAAACTAATGGCAGTAAATGCATCCGGGACCTGTGCCTGTGTCTTTTTTTAAACCCACTCGCACAGAGAATGATTTGGTTATTCAGATAAACTGGTTTCAGTTTTAATATGCAAATTTTATTGGACTTTATAACATGGCTGGAATTAGATTACAGTCGGTGCAGATCCCAGTGATTTACAGCATCTCATTTGGCTTTTGCAATATTAGCTCAGGTAGTATCTTTGACGCACATGAACCACGCACCAGTTTTAGTCACATTGGCTCCCAGGATCAGGGCGGATACCGTAAGCAGACTACCGCTTCTGTGTTTACAGATCGTCCGATATGTGCTAGGGACATCACTAAACCACATAACACTATCTGATGCAGTCCGCCGAGTCTCACTGCAGCCATTGTCAAATGTAGTAGAGAGTGGTTGAAGAATATAAAGTGGGGAGAGAGTCACATGGCTAAGCAGCGGCAGCAACAAGAACTTAAAATGTGTGAACAGGCCAAAAGACATAATTAGAGCTCCAGCTATCTTAATTTTTATTACCGGTAATTATTTAACAGGACTTCAGTCTAAAACCCCAAATCTTTTCATATCATAATACGAAGAAAAGCACAAATATTTGCTATATAACTGTCATCTTTTTCATTCCTCTTCAGTTTGCAGGCCTGTTTTGTTGATATTAAACTTATTCTCAGGTATTCTCGAATGCAGTGTACCAATGGTGCATGTAAACAGCTTAAACCAAATAAGACCTTCAGTAGAACATGGCCAACAGCCAGGTTACCCCATAAATGTAAACACAGCCGATGATTGCTTGAATGTTTATGAAAATTAGACCAGCACAGACATAGAGAGAGAAGGACGGGGGGGATTCAAGGACAGAGAGAATTTGGCAAATGAACCATAACTCAAGGATTCTTTTTTTGTAGGGTTTATTTGTTGTAGCTGCATCAACAGTGAGGTGCTGTGTTTTTTTGAGGGGGTGCATTGTGCAAGCTGTTCCCTGACTGGTGCCGTCTGCTCGACAGTTAGTCAGTGCCGAGACAACGAGGCTTCCCATAAATCATGCTTTCAACTGGGTCTGGTGTACTCCCAAACACACAAGAGCCATCGCGGTTCAACTCTTAGGAGCCCACCTACCCTGGGGGAGGCTGCCAGACAACACACACACACACACACACACGTACACTCAGCTGGAAATAGTCCAGGCCAGTCCATGCAGGGGAGGACGGGACATCCTTGAACGAGATTGTCTGTCAATGTAGATAATTTTCACAGCTTCAGCACTAAAATACCTGCTTTCAATTGACGTGTAAGCCTTTTGAGAAACCTCCTGTAATGTTGATTTACTAGTTTTTGTTCCCACTTGACCGTGACCTTCGTCCTACAGCAGTATGAGGATCCATTCACTTTCAGTTCAGCCAGTCAAAGAGGTGCATTTGCATTTACTCATTATGCTGAGAGTTTCAATTCAGACCAGGTCAACAATTGCGGTGTTCAGTCTGAGTGCCTCAACGATCTTCTTCCGACTATTTAAAGATCATGAAAGGAAAAAAAAAGAAGCTAGAAACTGACAATATGATCTCAGAAATAAAACAAGCTTTACTCTTTTAAAAGAAACTTTATGTATGCTCTCCTCCTCACTGAAATATTCAAGAGCACATAAATGCTTCTTTACTGTTGAGGTGAATTTAAAATAGATCTAATTTAAATTGAACGTGGCTCCAGCCGCATCACTCACACTGATGTCCTGTTCCCAGACGGATAAATATCGGGTCACGGTACCAGGCGGAGGTGCCAGAGCTGAGGCAGCGGTCGGCTGTTGAGCTGGATCAGCATCGAGCGGATCTGGTCTGGGCTCCACTGAACGAAATGGAGGAAAAACCCGACTTCCACAAAAAAGGTATGGAAAGTACCTAACAGCGTTGCACAATTGTGAAATTGAAAGCATAGGTTTTTACCAGACAGGATACTGGGGCAGAAGCAGGATTTGTTGACTTGAAATTAAGGTAGTGGCACATTATGATGAGGATTATAAATATTATATATCTGGGGTTCCATTTAAATATCTTTCAAAAAACTCTTCATTTATCTGATACTGGCTCTTTATGCAGCCCCTCAGTTCAGCCTCAGTTCAGCCCTAAGTTCTTGTCAAGTTTCAGAACTTCTACTATGTTTAACATAAAATATTCAAAGTCATAACAGCATATAAATGACAGAAAACCACAAAAAGCAACATATGTCCCCTTCGAAACTTTGAAGCCTGTCATTTCCTTTTTTATGAAATACAGAAGTCCCATTTTTGTTGTGTATCACTATCGAGAGTGTAAGTTATTCTCTATTTTACATTGAGATATGTACATATTCCTAGTATATACAGGAAGTCATTGTAAAATATGCAGTACTTAGTTCTCGATGTTGGGAAAATTGCTGCTGATCCACCATAATAACACTTTCAAAATGATCACAGTACTGTTTATCATTTTAATAACTTATCTGGCATCACTATATTCAAAAATCAAAGCAAAAGAAATAGTTTTGTGTGTCTCTGTCTCTTTCAGTGGAAGACCTCATGCACCTGGCCTGCTCCAGCGTTTTGTGTGGAGGCGGCACCAACCAGGAGTTAGCCCACCATTGTCTGTACGAGTGCAAAGGGGACATAATGGTGAGCGCAACAGAACAATCCATATTGACTAGCTGTGCAGGAACTTCCATGAATAATAGAAGGAAAAAAAGACTGAGATTTGTGTTCCTCTCTATAGAGACTTTGGTTTTTAGGTTTTCCTCTAAACCCACACACACACGTACACCGACCTATTGACCTCTTTTCCTCTTAAAGATTGTCTTGACTCAGAGAAATGGTGAAATCTGTGTTCAAATATCGACTGTGACAGAATATTTTAAGAGATTTTAGATATACACCAGCTGTAAAAATGACTTCCAACTTGTACAGAGTGACTGGTGGAACAACATTTCAACAGATTATAGTAGTTTTTAGACTGTAACGTTTTTTTTTCTTTTTCCAAAGTTGTTCATCATTAATTCATGAGGTTGAACAGAATTTAAGGCCTCGAATTTGGTGACATTCATTACTTCCATGGAGGAATTAACAGAATTTATTACTAGTTTTTCTTAGTTGATAGAAGCAGATTCAACTGATTTCTTACTATTGTCCAACCAGGACGTAAAACATGTCAAACTGCAGCTTTCTGTATCAATAATACACTGAAAACATGCCAGCAGCCATAGTTCAAAAGTATAATAGAGATGAAAGGAGAAATGTGATTACTGACCAGCTGCATGTAGATATGAGATTTAAGGTAATCGGGTTATTGCAGTGCAAGTACATGTGCTCTCGGATTTCCTGTCTTAACCTGATATCTCTCAATAACCTGCTTTCTGGTGTGCATGTAAATGTAGTGATTGAATGCTTTCCCCTGAGCTCTGAATGATTACTGAACGGATGTGACTGATCTGTAGCATTTCAGTATGCTTTGCACTGAAACTCTGTGGTGGAGTGAGATGACTGAGATAGTAAAACCGTTTGGTTATTGAGCCAGAGGCAGACTGATGCTGCTGTGTTAGAGGATGAAGAGCTAACATTGCACTTTCACAGAGGTGTGTTGCACATTGTCGAGTGATTGTAGTGTTGTACCCATATTCCACCTTTTTGTGATATTTTAAAAGGGTCAATAGAGTGCTGGGGAAGATTTCCACCTTAAGGATGCCAGCTGGAGCATTGAGCTTAATAACTATCTTTGTGTTAGATTTTCATGCATATGCACTGATCATATTTATAGTTTTTATTTCTCTTTTACTTGAGAGCAACTCACCAATGAAAAGATGGAGAAATTATAAATGTTATGGTTAGTTAAGATTGGTCCACCTATATTACAATTGACTGCAGTAATGTTTTATACATATCTCATCAAAGCCACACCAGTAACCTCATCATCAGGACCAGTGCAGCTTAAATTTGCAGATATGATGAAGGACATAATCCTGCCAAGCAAGAACAGCTGGAACTCATCTGTTGAAAACAGCTATAAAAAACATTTAGCTAAAGTCAAATAAATCACCCGTATTATAATGAAGCTCACCACTACTGATTAAATCTAACTAAGAAGAAGAAAAAAAAAAAAAGGGGAACAATATGCTCTGCACTCATTGCGGTAATGAGGTCAAATAGTGGTTCACGTTATGAGGCAGCATCTCGAGTGGCTCTTTGCTGATGGTCACGCCCCCCCACCCCCCTCCCCTCCCTCCCTCCCTCCCTCATCGAAATACCAGCAGTGGAGGATAGAGTGAGAGTCAGATGTGTAATTATTTAAAAGAATTAAACAGAAATCAGTAGTGGGATGGTTGGAACAATGGCAACAGATGGATGCTGGGAAAAAAAACCCAAAAGGCTCGGCCTCTCAGAATAGCCTCGCCGCACGTGTTATGGGAGTTGATTAGAGTACCGAATCACTTTTTTTTTTTTAACTGAGATTATTTCAGTCTCTTGTGAAGAATAGCAGTTTTACAACGTTATATTACTGATGGAGTAATTCACGCCGATCAAGGAAGCAGATCTTTACACGGTTCTTTACATTACAACGACTTTACCAATGATCTTTAAATCAATACTTCCTTTTATTGAAGATGAACGAGCCAGAGCAGACTCGCAGCCTGATGCAGAGCTGTCGGAGTGCTTTGTGGTAGTACTGGTGGAGATTTCGAGCCCCTAGCGACCAGCACTGGTCCAACGTTGTCAAGGAAACTACGAGGGGGTGTGGGGAGGAGGGGGAGCTGTCAGAGCGCCCACTCTCTAGCAGCGGTCAGGCTCAAACGGGCTGTCTTTTCAGCGTTCATACACAGTTGCTTCTCAAAGAGCACAAAGTTAATTGTTATTTTGACAATGGCCCAGAGAGTATAATTATGATATAATATACTCAGTAACTTGATGCATGCAGGAAAAATGAGACCACTGGTTATCTCACTCTCTGGTTACCTGTAAGCAACACAGTCATTGTTTGGCTCGGTGTGTTTTCTACAGGGTTATAAAGAACAATCGGAGCGCCTAATAGACCAAGAGTCGTATTGCTCAGCAGCGGAGTGACTTCCTGTATATAAAAAGCTCATAACAATCAATGTTGTGCAGCTAATGTGACATGTTTGTTCAGTTTTTAAGTCACGTGTTCTTTTGTTTTTCAGGCCGCTCTGTCTCTCCTGATGCTGAGGAATCCAATTTTCCCCAAGTCTCATTATCTGTTGAACTACCACTACTCAGGTTGGTCATTTAAAACACACTGAATATGTTTTAATAGATTTAGATGGGGTTTTTTTTTTTTTACTGCATGATTCACTGACCATGACAAGTGAGTTATCAGTCACACAGAGTAAATACTTACATGGATACTTTAAATACTTCCCTGTGATTGTCATAACTTTCTGAACTTCCTGATTTCAATTTAGAAGAATACAGCTTGCATGTGTGGATGTTTGTGCTCACATCTGTCAACTTTTCATTTGAGTTAATCATTTTCATGCCACGTTTCTGTCTCATTACCATCTGATAGTGACGGACTCTGTAAAAACCTCCTGCCTTGCATTTAAGCATCGGCAGCTGCACTAGCGAGAGTGTGGTGCTGGTATTGGGGGTGGTGGTAGTGGTGGTAGTGGGGGTGGTGGAGTTAGTGGGTGACTGGGGAGGATTGTCAGGGTCAATGTGATGAGGGAAGGAGGGGAATAGGGAGGGGGTTTACAGCATGTGGTTAATCCCCAAGCAGAAGACAGGAGAGCCATTGTTTATCAAGTGATTTGAGTGTGTGTATGTGTGTGTGCTTTAAGGGATGGGGGGATAGGGTCGGACTTGCCAGGGTCTCTAGATATATTGGTACAGATACTAGAGTGTTTTTAAACTGACCACTAACACGCTGCGTCTCTTTCTGTTCTTAAATCTCCCTCTTTTTCTCTTTCCCCCTCTCTCTCTCTATCTCTCTTTCCCCTCGCTCTCCTTCTCTCTGCCTCCCTCACTCAGGATCAGACAGCTGGACAGCAGCTGAGCGACGCCAATTCAACAAAGGCATCTCCACATACAAGAAAGACTTCTTCATGGTGCAGAAACAGGTATGTTTGTGGTTTCAAACTCAAAGAAAAAAAAAGGAAATAAAATAAAAAAAAACATCTTGGTTAGAGAAGGCCACCTAGTAGCTGCAACATATGATCCTCTCTACCAAAAGTTGGTCACTTCCCAAAAAAAAAACATCCCAGTCTGCACATGATGATATATTGCCTTACTGTGGGTAAAGGGAAATACAGTCACTCTGGAACAATGTTTCCTTCCTCCAGCAATGTAACCCTAACCCTTAACCATTATTTGCAGTGTCATAGTCAATTATTGCATCTGCTCAAGAGTGTAAAACTATTTAATTTTCCCATCTGTGCCACGTCACTTATCGAGTGGCCAAATTCTATCAGTTTTATAGTTTTTACTGTGCTTATTCGGCCAAACCACCAGATGAAGGCCTTTTTAAATTCGATTGATGAATGTGCTTCAGGCGTTTGTTGTACCAAATAGCTGCAACAAAACAAGTCAACTTGGAAATGGACGTGTTAATTTAACCTGAATATACACTGTAATGACAGTGTGAGGGGTCGTGATACTCTACGCCGCAGCTGCACCACCTGAGGGATTTCTGACCTCCACTTTCTGTCTTTGACCAGACAAAAAACAGCTCATACCTTAGGAACGGTATGACAGAAAATTTGGTGGTTTCGGTTATCGTGGCTTTTTCAAATCGCTGTATACCTTGAACACAGTTATCATCCCATGCCTAAACACAACAGTGCATTCATTTGCTGCCAAAGGTCACACTTTATCTGAGGTTGCTCTTTCAGGTCTGTGGTAGCTGTGGTTGTGCTTCCAAAATGCCCTGAAAAATGACCACATGTGCTCATTAACACATTAAATGGCATAAAAAAAAAAGATGATTCTAAACTCAAGTTAACGGGGGGGCTGTTTCCGGGGGTTCACAGGTCACCACTAAGACCGTGGCACAGTGTGTGGAGTTTTACTACACGTACAAGAAACATGTCAAGATCGGCCGCAACGGGACGCTGATCTACGGCACGGCCGAGCCTCTCGACAGCAAGACTGAAGAGGAGACGGACCATAAGGTTAGTGAAGTGTTATATTTAATATCCATACTTCAGATAAAGATGGAGTTTGTTGCTGCTGTGTTAGACATTAAAACAAATTGAACCCCCACAGGAAGAATCAAGATCCTGACATGAAGCAGATTAAAGCTATTACAGACATGCCTGTTCAAGTATGAAAGCTTTAGCCACTTCCCCAAGCTTCTGCAAAAAAAAATGAAATGGAGCAGGGGCACAGTCTGAAGTACACAGAGAGTAAAGAAGCGGGTGTCACAAGCTAATCTGATCAGGAATCAACAGAATGAACGCGATGTTTAACCGCTGGGTGATATGATTAGACATGACACAGCAGTGCTTTATTTAGATGTGAAACTGCAGTGTGTCAGTTCAGAAGTATTTGCGATCAGAATATCTTCATTGACCAGTCGAGTGTTCAGATGAACCGTACGAGCGACTGCAGCTAGAATCCACTCATGTGTGCGTTACACATGTTGATTTAATATGAGAAACGTAGCTGGTACAGTTTTTGGTGGTTGTTATGGTAACTGTGCAACGCTACAAGGATATATAGATTAATAATAAGTGGCTGTCTTTCCTCTTGTGAGTGTTTTTAGTGTATATTCCTCTAGAGGATTGCTCCTTCTAAAGTCTGCTTGTTTGGCTCTGCAGGGCTCTCACAGACTGGAGCCACAGAGGGAGGAGGACAGCAGGAAGTGGGAAGGGTCAGCTGACAGGAAACAGGATGTCTGCTCCAACAGAGTGACACACACACTGCAGTCCTCTGAGAACGTGAGTGTGAAAATTGATTATCGGCTCGTCATAGGACATGACCCCCAAGACCAAATGAAGACGTAAAACCAGTAGATAACAGATGGCAGAATGGTTTTCTGTCCTCACAGACGAGAAGAAAAACAATGTCATCATTGTTTTGTATGTTTCAACATTGGCAAACATCCAGCATGGGAGAATTTTATTTTTGGAGTAACGTTTTTGAGCTTAGGATGTGTGTTTCTGTCATCAATTATTTACAGCTAAGGACTTTTTTAAATTAGTTTATAGAGTTTCTGTGGGGTCTTAAAAAGTCTGAAATTTAATCATCTTAATTTTAGGCTTTAAAAAGTCTTAAATCTGTCCCCATGTCGCTTGCATGCATACTAGGTCTTAAAATACATTTAGTTAAGTGTAGGAAGGATCCAGGTATTAGTACATTGAATTAAAACTACAGCTGAGACATGAGGAGCTCTAAGGAGGACTTGCAAAGAGAAACTGACAGAACTTAAGATCATAGAGGAGGAGACTGCAGCCAAAGGAGAAGAGCTTAGATATGCAGATGTGCTCACACCCTCGCTCCTTTCATATACTAGATTTGTTCTTGATTTTTCATGAGTTGCTCTGTGAGTGGAAATAAATGTAGTTACTTTCAAAGTAATTCTGCTACTGTGATTTTCCTTGCTTTTTCGTACTTCAAGTAGGGCTTAAATTGAATTCATAATAGTCTTAAAAAGTTTTAAATTTAACTTGAAACCTGCAGAAACCCTGATATGACTCTTGTATTTTGCATAGCGACAATATCTGCAATTAAATATATTTGGCATGTTGCATGTTTACTGGGTTACTGTTTTGGTCTGAATATGAGATTACCCCCCACCCACCATCCCCCCTCCCCCCTCCCCCATCCCCCATAACTTTCTCAACACATGTTTTCGGTCTTTTTAAAGATACAAAATGCTTTCATACTTGAGCCTTGCTGGGAAAGTTTTCCCCTAGATGCTATTAGTTCAAGATGGTCCTCACCCTTAACAGTCCTTTCTATCATAAAAAAAGTGAAACATTAAATGCTTCCATTAAACATAACGAAATCCCCTCCCTAATACCTCATCTGTGTAGCTTGTCCGGCTGACTGTGTTTTCAGGTGTAGTTAATGCTTCATCTTTTAGGAGTCACGTAGTCGCACGCTCTCCCGTCAGGCTGACGGAGCTGATAGGAATGAATTTGTCAGACTTTGTTATTGTCTATCTTTTGAACTGCTCGTCGTGACATTTTTTGACACTGGTAATTCTTTGGCGTCTCGGAAGATTATTCACATCTCCGTTCTATTTCTGCAGTCGGGGAAACGCCTTTTTTTTTTTAATGATCAAGAATTTATTTGCTCAGCTGCAGCAAAAGACATTAAACAAGCCAATATTCTGCAGAACAAAGTCAGGAAAAGGGTGGCACACACACACACACACACACACACACGAGAATGACCTCTTTTTTGCTGTTTTTTTAACAATCAATGACACAGCTGAATTTTAGGAGTAGAAGTGCACCTGTTTCCTTTTATAAATACAACACACCAGCTGACTGAAACTCCCATCGCTTTAACCAGGCTTCTTTAACTCTTCAAGGTCTGACTGACTATCTCTCAGAGGCTCACTTTAAATGCACTCAACAAAAAAACGTGCCAGCTTAGCAACATTATAGCTACTACAGCACAAGCCAGCCCTGGTCAGAAACCTCAGTTGGCCTCGACAAGACTTCTCATGTTTATCCTTCTGAACTCTGCTCGATTCTTCCTTTTTTGGAGGCGTTGGTTTTGCTGCCCCCTGCTGGACTTTTAGAGAGAGAGCGAGAGAGAGAGATAACTTGGCTGATGTCCACCTCTCTGTGATTGTGTAACCCCATTATGTCTGTCAGAAAACAATGACTCAGCAAGAAAGCTTTATCCTTGTTATCTATGTCACATTTAACCGTTTAGCACACGTAATAAGATGTTGACAGTTTTCTTAAAAAAAAAAAATGATATATATATATACTGGCATGCTGTTGTGCTACATAAAAGGAGCTCATAAAGCAGCTTCAGCCTCATTATTTTCTTAATTGCTCTCAGCAACTGTGTTAAATGTAACCCTTTTTTTTTGAGACTTCATGTTAACTGCAGCTCTCACTTTTATTGCTCCTTGCAGCCTGCGTCCGTCCTGATCATTAAAGGCCAGGAGGACGTCGGGAGGGACCAGCCTCTGTCCCGGGTCATCCACCCGCCTCATCCACCCCCTCCCACCTCCAAACCACACTACGATGGCAACACACGCCGGACCAGCCCTTCGACAGGCAACAAAGTCACAGCTGCCCAGGAGGGAGAGTTCCCCTGCAAGAAATGTGGCAGGTCAGTGGTTGGTAAAAAAAAAAATGTCACCGCTGTTGTGTTGGAGACGTTGTTTACTTATGCAAAGCTGACAGAGGCTAAGCGGCTCGAGTTACACAAAGTGACCCCCTAGTCCAAACTAGTCAGATATAAAAACACACATCTTCTACAGGAAATGTTGCTGTAGCGATTGCCCACTTGGATTATGTATCAGTAAATAGAGGCAAGTGTCTGACAGTGTTTGAAAGAATCAAACCGTCCTGTCATGCTTTGATTAAATAACAGCCTGTCCTCTGGCAACACCGGGTCTGTTATTGCCAACTGTGTCCATAGCAACTGAAACACACACACACACGGAGAGTTAGATGCAGCGTACTGCCACCTCCTGTCAATGCAACCCTACCCAGCAACTTAATAACTACAATACTCTCACCCCTTCAAATACTTCACCTGGCCAAAGTGTGCTCCCCTCCTTTATAGATTATTCACCACTACACAGCCTGATAGAATATATATTATAGGGAAATCCATCCAGGCTTATCAGACGTAAACAGTGCTTAATCCTTACATACATACTATTTATCAGTCCAACGTTACATTCAAATGTGAATAAGTAGTATTTTTTTAATTTTTTGAATCAACATGAGGCAAACACATTTTATATTTTTTGTATAATCAAATTTCTGGCCTAAAAGAAAAGTTTTTAAGGTGTCTTTTCTTGGATCAAATTAGACTGAACAATATGTACGGGTAAAAAAAAAACAGCTGGAAAGTGCATCTATTACAGACTCCCTGTTGTGTGTATGTGTGTGTGTGTGTGTGTTTCTCATGCTGTGACGCTCATTGTTGTGAATAATGTCAAACAGTGATGTGACCCGTCATTACCAGCCACTATTTCCAGGCATCATGCTACATTTTGAACTCAATCTTCATAAAGGAGCGATTAAGAGGATAATAACTGTTATTACAGGACAGACTTTAGAAACATGGAATAAGACTGCGTGCATATTTAGCCTCTTACTGTGATGCTTTCTATCCGTCTTTATCAACCTGTAAACAAGGTTTAATCAGGGAGATTGGACCTCTGCTCAGGTTTTGCCCCCATTGCCTATTCTTTTTTTTTTCTATTTTCCCTCTCATACATCCACCTCATTACATACATCTGATGTTTTAATAAGGCCTGTATAAAAGACAGACGACTTTTCTGTAACACTTTGAACTTGTGTCTGAAATGAGTGTTGTCAGGTTAACGTAAAGGTCACAGCAGCACAAAGTTAAATACGCCTAAAAACATTAAATGGCACATCTTGTTCCTCCTTGTAATAAAATGATCCCTCACTAATCATCTGCTTTGTACAAAGATGAAAATTCGGAAAGTTGTTCAGTCAGTGAAATTTTTTTTAGGTTTTTTCCATTTCAGTGTAAAAGAGGTCAAACAAAAAACACAGTAATAATCAGATCTGCAGTCTTCCTTGTTAGATTTTTAATTTTAGATGGATATCCAGCCAAATGATTCATGTACAGCATGCGAGCAAACAAGAGTCTGAAGTTAATGTCTTATTGTTATACACTTGTGAGCTTTTGGGAAATTATAAAACAGGAAGTAGAAATGTTCAACCTAATTAATGATTGAATGACACTGATTTGAGACAAGCAGCAAATCTTAAACACCAAGCATGGGAGCATCGTTGGTTCTTTCCATAAATGACTCGACACTTTTAAAACATTCGTGTACCAGAAACCTCTAACAGCAGTTCCAGTAACAACGATTATTGATCTCTGACCTCGTCTCTCTCTCTACCACGCAGGATTTTCTACAAAGTGAAGAGCCGCAGCGCCCACATGAAGAGCCACGCCGAGCAGGAGAAGAAGGCTGCAGCTCTGCGCCAGAAGGAGGCCGAGGAGCGGGCGGCGGCGGAAGCAGCAGCCGAAGCCGCCGCCGCCCTGGCAGCGCGGCAGCATAACGGGACGCGGCAGGTGGGCGGGGACAGCACCAACGACGACTCGTCAGGTGGAGAGGACGACGACGACGAGGACTGGCAGTAACCGCGCCTACGCAGCCCATAGCAGCGGCTTTTTTTTCTACTTTTCCGTACAGCGGAATGAGGAACGTTTTTAAAAAAAGAAGAAGAAGAAGAAGAAGAAGAAAAACCTTCCTGTGAACTTTTCTGTATATTTTGTGGAACAAGAAGACTTCCCTCGCTTGGCACATTCAGGGACAGGTTTACTGGTGTATGTGTTTTTGAGTGTGAGTGTGTGGACTGGCTGAGTGTGTGTGTGTGTGTGTGTGTGTGTGTTTGGGGAGGGGGGCGTGCGTTTGTGCGTGCGTGCGTGCTTTCCAAAACACCCCTTTACTCTGCTTAAAAAGCTTTTCAAGAGTTACCTCTCTTGGTCACAGGGCTCGGTCAAATCAAAGCCATGGCGCCTCTCTTTGGGTGGCGCTGTCCCCGCTCTCCATGCCAGGCCACGGCCTTCCTCAGCACTTTCTGAGTCACGCCCTGCTTCGTTCGACAGGTGTGGAACTTTTAATTTTTTTAAATTTTTTGGACCCCTTTTCTCTCTCTCTCTCTCTCTCTCTCTATCTATCTCGATGAGCCACAGCTTGCCTCCTCGCTTAAAGCTGCATCCCAGGCCAACGTTTTCGGGGCGACATGAACACTGTAATGTCAGATCTGAAAGCCGGGGAGAGGTGCGGCGAGGCAAGGCGAACAAAAAACCGAGGGGGTCGTGCCGTTAAGTCTCTCTGCTCTGGATGACAAAACTGTTGCCTCTCATTTAGCCGCTCTTCTGCACCCGAGGCTGCCCCGAAAAGCTTTCTCAGACGCATGATGTGCACCGAAAAATGGGTTCCCACCCTCCCTCTCTCTCTCTCTCTCTTTCCGTGAGCATTGTTCATACGGGCTTTAGTTCTGTGAATCCCCCCCCTCTCTGCCCCCTCAACCCCCCCCCAAACCTTCCTCCTTCAGCCCTCGTCACTTTTTATAGTTCCCAGTTTGTTCTTCACTGTTGATGCCTTGGATGTTTTGATGCTTTTTATCTTGAAATGACAATCAATTTTACACTGTTGGTGTTGTTTTTTGTTTTTTATAAATATATAAATATATATATATATACAGGTAAACGTTACTCTTTCTGCCTGTGTAGCTCTATATGGTTATTGTTGTTTTTGTGAATATTCTTGTTGATGATTATTATTATTAATATTATTATTATTATTATTAATATTATTATTATTATATCCAAGTTTTGGCTGCAATTTAATTGAGCGCTTTTTTCCGTACTTGTCTTTAGCTGTTTTGTTATGTTTCTTTTTTTTTTTTTTTTTAATTTTATTTAAACAAAAAACAAAAATAATGCTACTTGCTGCCTGTTTATAACTGTGAGATTTTTATGGAAGCCAGAAATGAAGAAAAGGCAGAAATGTATGTGCAATAGAACAAGTTGACCCCCCCCCCCCCCCCCCCATGTTACCAGAGCTTCTGAGCCCTGCCCCCCCCTCTCTTTCCCCCCCTTTGCCCCTTCTCCCCTCTCTGTGCCACGCTCATGACCGGCTGCTCTGGATGCCTCGCTGTCAACCCTGTAACTGATAGCAGGTACTGACTCGTACTGTTCAAACCACAGGTTGCTATAGATACACATGACGAAGCAGGAATGACAACAAACAGCACAAACAAATTCATAAACACATATTTATTTTTAATTTTGGAACCAGACATTAACATCTAGAAAATGTTCAATATATATATATACTGACGAGTTCACACAGACTGTTAATAATTGCTTATGTTTTGTCAGTAAATAATTTACAGATATTAAGAGACACTGAAATATTTCCTCTGAACCATATTAATGCTGATTTATGAAGATTTTGAGCTAAAAATTAGACTTTTTCTCACTTTTTTTAGAAATTCAAACTGCATATCAAACATCTATGACATCTCTTTTCTACCTTTTTAGCAGCTCAGCCAGAGTTTACACTTTCCACAGACTGCTGATGATTGTAAACATTCTTGTCAGTAAATAATTTACTAACAGAAACATTCTTCGCTTAAAAAACATACAATGGCGATATGAGACCACATATCAACATCTATGACACATTTTCTACCTTTGCAATTCAGAGATTTACTTTTTATGCTTTCCACCGAGTGTTAATGATAGTGAATAATTCATTGACGGATTAAAAGAGAAAAGAAGCATTATTAGATGTAAACCACAATATTGAGATTGAGAAGTTTTTGTCAGTCTAAGATTTATATTTTCAGACTGAAGTCACTGAGTTGAAACCTTTTAAATGCCAGAAAGATTTAAAAAGACGTCTCTCTCTCTCTCTCTCTCTCTCTCTCTCTCTCTCTCTCTCTCTCTCTCTCTGTCTCTCTCTGTCTGTCTCTCTCTCTCTCTCTCTCTCTCTCTCTCTCTCTCTCTCTCTCTCTCTCTCTCTCTCTCTCTCTCTCTCTCTCTCTCTCTCTCTCTGTCTCTCTCTGTCTCTCTCTCTCTCTCTCTCTCTCTCTCTCTCTCTCTCTCTCTCTCTCTCTCTCTCTGTCTCTCTCTCTCTCTCTCTCATGTGTCTAGCTGCGTTTAGGTTGTTGTGACACTAACACGCTCCGTTGAAACCTTGAGTTATGTGGGTCAGCAGTTACTGAAGTGCACCGTGACACAGCTCATGTATGCAAAGGGTGAACAATTTCAGGCAAAAAAAAAAATAGTCACATTTACATTTAGGTTTCAAATACATTGTGGTGGTTAGGAAGGGAGTTCATAATATGGACAGAACTACCTGAATGTTATTAAAGACCAATATTGGCTCATTAGTTTTCTGTTTAACTTCAACATGTGTATCTATGGTCGCCTTTTTTTTTCTGTTTACCATGTCGCTGATAGGAGGCACTGAATCGGACTGTGTAAACGGCATGTTGTGATGTGTCTATCTCTACATATCTCTACGTTAAGCCCTTCAGCCCCCCTCGGGGAGCCAGCTTCTGTTGCCGTAGCAACAAATGGGTTAAAAGGTTATTTTCCTTCAAAGGACTAACCACAATATAAGGGCGGTAGGAGAGTTGGGGAGGGGGAAAGAAGTGGCTCCTATTACCAGTTACTCCACAAGTTAAACTCGGGTCTATGCACAGACTGTTTGTGTGTATGTGTGTGTGTGTGTGTGTGTGGGGAGATATGCTGGTAAAAGTATGTATGTGTGTGTATGTGCGCGAGAGTGCTTTGAGGTCAAGTGTTTAAATGTACGCCAGTCAATGGGGAAAAAAAAAAAAAGGTTTTGCAGACTGTTCACATGTTTGGTATGTTAATTTATATTTCCTTTTTATTTGGGCTTGTCTTGAGGTTCTCGCGAGGGAGGAGGGGTGGGGTGGGGGGGGGGGGGGGGGGGGGGGGTTGTTGTTTCACTGAAAGTTTTCAAACCGTTTGACATAAACAACAGAAATTATGGATGAAACTGAGGCCCACGACACAAACACACAGCTGTAACAACCTTTCCTTACTTCATCCAGTCAATTTAAGGGACATTTTAAGGGGACAAATGGTTTATTTAGCTAAAAGATTAGAAAATATATATGAATGAAATTCTATGTTTGCATACTTTCTATGCTATTTTCATATGGGGTTCACACTAATGATGAAAAACAGAAAGGAATCTCAAAGTGCTTTTTACTACAGTGTAACTTATTTGTTTCAATTTGATTTTTACCACCTGTGTTTTTAGTAATGATTTATGAAGCACTGTATATTAAAGTTTTAAAATATTAATGAAGAGTTTTGAGAGTCTTTTTTCCTGTTTATTTGATTTAATAACCAAGTTAATAATAATTTGAAAATATTTGTACCTTATACCTCTGTGAAGCTGCACAAGGGGGCAGCATTGTTGCAGCATTTCATGCACTGGACTACCTGCGGAGAGCAGAGGAGGGCGTAGTAACACCAGCTGAGAGCCAAGCTGGGCTGAGTTTCTCATAGCGTCAAATTAAGGTGTGTTTTGTTTGGTGGTGACTTCACCTATTTCTTCTTCTCACGTGATGGTATGAGGGAATAAATGGGTTTATTTATTAAGTTAAATATTCTTATTGTGACTCTAAATTCACATTACTGATTTGAGGCAAACAGGAAGTCTGATTAACTCACTAAGAGGGCCTCTGGATAAAAAGTCTTTATTCTCTTTTATTCCATATGCATATAGTGTATTATATAGTGCATCAAGTCAACTGGAATATGGCCTTTTACAAGTTTATGGTATTAATTGTATTTTGATTTAACAATTATATGCTTACATTCTTATAATGTAAGAACACCCACCCTGTATGTATAATATAACCTGAAAACATAAAGATATGAAGATGATATTTTAACACAGGGCCATTTGTTGTTGGCATTTTATTATATTTATTATTTACCATTTATTCATTACATTTTGCAAATCTGAGACAATTAAGATTATCATTATCCCAGAGGGAAATTGGTTTGTAGTGTGTTCACAGAATTGAACATACACTAAATCATTAAACATATTAAACATACACACTAAGAGAGAGGGATGAAAACGGTCAGCAGCAATCCCGAACATGGTCCACACATGGCATACATGCTTAATAAAACCACATAGCTCTATCCAGCTGTGCTGCTTTCTGTCCAGGTGTTTTTGTAACTTCTCATGCTTTTTCATTCGTATTTGTCCGTGAAACATCAAACAAGTCTTAAAATGGGCATTTGGATTTTTTGCTAAGCTTACTTCTTAACTTCTTTTTTCTTTTCTCTTTGCCGGCTCTTTATTACGGCCTTGAATCCTCATGGAGATGATCCAAACTGTTCGAGGCAAAACTTAAGAACACACCCATCATAACGTCTTAAATCACAATATGTGGTGAGCTGCAGGAGAGAAACACATCTGCCGCCATAACTTTTTCTCTTTTCATCCAAAAAATGTCTGATGTCAGGTGCATAAGTCAATATTATCATTTCTCGCCTGTCAATGGAATAGTTTTATATATGTTATATAGATAGATATATAGAGATGATATATTATCATTTCATGTTAACATTTTATAAAATCCTTATGCCTAAAGGTTTTGTTTTGTATTGCTTTGTTGTTCATGAGTTTGGTCTGATGTGAAGCTGACAGTCGGAAAGTGGAAAGCTGAATACAGGTCATTGCTCTGAACATCAATTTGACTATTTGATATGTGATTTTACATATTTGTGCCACATTGTTATCACTGGTCACTCAAGTATCTTTTTATTAATATTGTGATATTAATTGTAGCCATATTGTCCAGCTCCTGGTGCATACTAACCCTAACCCTAACCCTAACCCACAGAAAGGGAGATAACTAATTCAACTTTAGGGCTAAATTATAACATAATGCTGCACTTTTCACCTCTTTTCTCAGTTTGGCATCTTTTATATCATGAAAGCAATTACAGTACACCTGTGTTATTCTAAATAAACATGCTGTGTGTGTTTTATTTATGTCATGATCCATATTTGTGGTTATTTCAGCTTAAATTGCAGGTGCTAACACTAAAATAAGGATTAGTACCTGACAGTATTGGATGAAGCTGCAGGGAGTTGTCAGTGCTCCCTCCCAGCAGCTGCAATGTGTACTGAATGTTCTGCGTTCTCACTGTTAGATTATTCCATTTATTGTTTCCTTTCTCTTTTTTCTTCAGGCCTATACCACCATATTTTTGTGCTCCCTGGTGTGTTTTCACTTTATTAGTGAACAAAAAGGAGCAGAGAAATGGTGCAGAAAATGCAAAAAACCTCTCCATATTAGCATGAGTCTGTGTGTGTGTGTTACAGTATGACTGTGACAGTGTAGGATGGTTAGTGAACTGTAGCATGGTGGGATCTGACACTGGAGATAAAATGGTGTGGGGAACTGCCAACTCCCACTATCACCAGGGCGAGCAGCAGGGCAATCTGGGAAAGGCAAACAAGAACAGCATGCGGCTCAGATGTGTCCTCGCGTACTCTTTTTGCTCGTTCCAAACCGTGGGAGGAGGCGATAGGAGGAGGAGGAAGACAAATAGTAGGGAAGGGAGGGATCCTGAGCACAAGAACACAACTTTATCTAGCTATATATTGCAGCTGGAGAAAATTAAAGATCAGAGCGAGAAGTTAGGAGACTTCAGTGGGAAATGCTGAATCAAAAAAGCTCCCTCGCATTCATCTTTTACTGTCATTTGAGTTTGAAAAATTGCTGTCGTCTTTTATGTTTAAAAACACGCTTCTGAGAAATTCCTAAAACTTAATGATAACTTAAATTTGCGCTGGCATTGCAGAGCATCCATCAGAGGGACACAGAGAGACCACAGGTTATTTATCACGGCCCTCGTCCAATCTTCCTGTCTCCAAGTCCCTTCGAGGCTCAGATAACATGTGTCGAGAGAAATTCTGTTGAACGTGGCCAGGTGCTCCCCAGTGTGTGTGTGTGTGTGTGTGTGTGTGTGTTGTGTGTGTTAACAGGAATGTGTGTAGGAGTAAGAAACAGGAAATTAATGTGGGGATTTTTTTTTTTCCTAGCGCACATGCACACAGATTAATCATCATCGTTTTTTATGCTCAGCCCTGATATGATACTGTTTGTGCCTGGCCAAGCTGAACCCAGCAGGATGTGTGATATGAGGACTCTCAGCCTGAGGTCCAGGACTTGCTAAATCCTGGATGGATCTGCCTAAAAAAAAAAAAAAAGTGTCAGATTCCTGTACAAACGTGGCGGCTAAAATCTGCCGGATGTTTCCAAACAGTGCATGAAAGTTTTGGTACTAACTGAGGCTGAAATTAGGAACTACTGCAGTGCATAAAATGTCAGAAAACAGTGAATAGTGAGGCCAATGTGTGACAGTCTACAACTGTGCTGTGTGCTAGAAGACTAAACTAACATCAGCATGCTAATATGATCACGATGACAATGTTAAAATGCTCACTCTAATTAATTTGCCCTTCACAAAAAATACCAAAGTATTATTACACAAGTGAAATCTTTCACCTGATGATGGTGTGAGAAGTAAAGTTAAGGTATCACAAGTGATCCTGAGGGGAATGTGCACCAATAATAGTAATCAGTCAAATAGTTAAAAGATTGAATTGCTCACAGTAGCACAACAGGACATGTCAAAGGTTCACCAAAGTCATTATATGTATTGACTGGGAACCATCAATGTCTATGCCAATTCATCTAGTAGATTTTGAGAAATTCACTGGAAGTTAGACCTGCTGGTGGCATCAGATAAAATATCATGTGATGATCAGAGTCAGCAGGATTCAGACTCCTGAGAGTGGTTGTAACAAATTGAATGTGATCCCATCTGATAGTTGTTGAGATTTTTCATTCTGGACTCAAGTGGTGAACCAACTCACCAACTGACTGGAATTACCTTCCCTAGATACATCTAGCTTTGCTAATAAAAACTGAAAGGCCTTCTATTTAAGATTATGTGGACAAAAAAAGCAGCAAAGTCTCACCTTTGAGAAGCTGGAACTAGTTGGCATTGTTGCTTCACCTAAACAGAAAAGAGCTGCTGACTCCCGTGGTGCATTCAAGAAATGCCTGAAAACTCAGCACTTCTGTGAGCCCTTTTGACCTTTTAGCACTTTGTTGATTGTTCCACTTCTTTCTTGTTTATCTATGTCCTATGCATTTGTTTACTTCCATGCATTAGTTGCCTCTTACAAACCCCTCCCCCAAACACACAACAGTTTAGCACTCTCATTGCACTTATACCATGTCAGCTACTTGAGAATTTGTTCTTTTGAGCCACTAAATCCAATAATGATTGTCTTGTTTCACTTGTAAATTGTAATCTACCAAATGACAAAATGAAAATAGTTATCAATGACATTTCAAATCCTTTTAGAACAAGTTCCAACTGAGTAATGCTGTAATTAGACACATGTCTTACAGACGGGTGGATAGGAGAGCGTTGAGTGTGTGGAACAGATGAAAAACTGATGTTGGTGTCCAAGTTTTAATTGCAGTCTAATATGGAGGCCCTTGTTATTAAAGCTGCTACATGCCTAATTGGAGGTGATGAGTGTTTGCCAGACATTTACCCTTTGGCTTATATATAGAGGAGGGAAAAAAACATGATTGATGCACCAAAATGTTTTTTGGAGATCCAGACCTAGGCTCGGAGGCCTGGCTGCGTCATTATCTACCCCAGTGCAGAGGCTTCCTCCTGGGCTTGGAGTCGCTGATGAATCCCCATCTCTGTGTGCATTTAGATGGGGGAGCTGGCTGCCATGCAAATGCTTATGGCAGCAGCTCCTCTTTTCTGAACACATGCTGGATCCTTATTAGCAATTACAACGCCAGAGGGCCTATTTATACACATCTGCTGAGACGGGGCGCTGCAGTGGAAACAGATACATTCAGCAGCACTAATCAACGCCAGCCCAATCCTGGTAAATGAGATGGGAGGGAGGATGAGGGGGGACTGATGGAAGGTGGTAAGACAAAAACAAGGGAGGTGGAGCGATAAAGGAAGGAATAAAAAAGGGAAGGGACTGTGAACAGAGCGAGTATTTGAGACAACCATGCATATTCAATTACAGAAATGAAGACCAGATTCTGCTCAGTAAGCGCCACGACTCTCTCTGCTCCAACGCCTGACTGGTCATCTGCCGCAAATGAAACTCTGCTGGAGCCTCAGAGCTGAAATGTTTAGCCAGACTCCAACAGGACGCTGAGGGGAGGCTTCACAGGGCTGAAGTCACTGATTCACCATTTCTCAACAAAAGGAGGTCATGCAGGGCATGTTATCTGAATTTCACATTCTGCACTTTATTTGCCCCGAATGAATCCAGTAATGGTGATAGGAAAGTGGTGGACTGTATTACTGCAAGGTGAAGAGTTTTATTCCAATGTTAGTCCAACTTTTTGACTTTTATGAACTGGAATTTCAAAATTCTGTGATTTAAAGCGAGGAACTTTGGACATGAATTCTTTATACATGAAAACAGGTAACTTTAACCACTTAACACACGCCCCTGTTTTTTATGCTGTTAGCCTAAACGACATGCCCAAGTTGTGAGCAGCACAGATCCCACATAGTTTGAGACTCAGAGATGTGTCTGGTATCATTGGAAAGGAAACACTCTCAGGATTCTTGTAAAAGTGTCTGTGTGATTCTGTGACTTACTGACAAAGAGTGGCAGAGGTTACAATGATGGGGTTGTTTCACATGACATGTGTACAGACATTCAGGGACCTCTCAGCGGGATATAGACACAATGAGGCCACAGCCACAGGTCTTGGCTTCATGCTTGGAGTCAAAAGACCAAAAGATGAATTTTTCTGAATTATTTTTCAACAGGTATGTCCATGCGTTTTCCTCAGGTCCTTTTTGGAGACTCCAAATGGACACTTGGTTACCAAAGCTGTATAACCACAATCAAACACCTATAACTTCACATCCCCTTTGCCTACAATCAAAATCTTGGTCTCTAATGAAAGCTGACGCCATATTATTATTATTATTAATATTATTATTATTATTATTATTACATATAACCATATTTTTTGTTTGGCCATATCTATCTGTCTATCTATCTGTTTATTTTGGTATAAGTCATATGTCAAGTCGAAGAAGAACCAACCGTGTACCAAAATGCCGAGTGCGTAATGATATATGGTTCAACTCTTTTACGCACCGGGCGCACGCCGGTTACGCTTGGAGTTTGTTTATGGACAGCCAAACCTGATAGCTTAGTGTCATACACCGTTGGAAACCTCTGACTATTGGCTAAAAGGTTATCAACTTCATTTCACCGAATATTTCCATAGGCTAGAACAGCAGTCAATCAAAGCCATATCGTCATTGTTGTCGGTCACATGTCCTCATTGGCTTTGGAGACGTGTACTGCCTAATCCTAAACACTGATTGGCTTGTGTGTGGTGTCGTCAGAAGCAGAAGAGGCTCACGGTCGTAAACATCTAGTCACGTGTACTCTGAGATGGACGCGCAGGTCAGGAAATGACGTAAACGGACCGTATATGGTTTGTTATTTGTGTTATTACGTTACGTGTTGGACTAAATACATGGACATATTGAGGAAAGTATTTCGGTTTTATGGAAACGGATTTCATATTTCACAAGAATGGATATTTGGCGAACTGTACAGAAAGTGCTGAGTCATAAGATGATCGTTGTGGATAAAGGGAAGACTTTGAAGGTATGTAGGCATTATAGCTTTTCTTACTTAGCTCAGGGGCTAGCCGAGCTAATCGCTAATACTATTACGGCTGTGAGCAACCATATAAGTCGTGAGTGGTCTTGAATGAATCAGGACAATCTAAGCTTTCCAACGATGTACGGCATGAATATATATGTTTAAGGGTTGGTGTTTAAAACATGCAGAAGAACGTGTGGCTACTTCCTAACATCCGTCCCGTCCCGTAGACGGAACAGCGTGCGTTAAGTGGTTAACACTAGGGGGCAGCAGAAATAAATTGTAAACCCAACATATGTGACATTTGCTTATTTACACATCCAGCAGTTACGAAGCAACATTATAATCCCTTTGGAGTTATGTTTCTGTCCACCTGGCAAAATATTCACTTTTTTTTGGCTTTGTTTTTGCTCTCTATCAATACCTGATGGATATATCTGGCTTTTTAGATGCTAAATGCTCCAATATGTTCACTGGCTAGTTACTAATATGAGTCTTGATAATATTAAACAAAAGAAGAGTGATTTTTTTGTGTGTGCAAGGGTTCATTTAAAGTAAAAAAAATAAGCAGACCCCCACATTGGGAACCACTGCTTCATACAATAAAAATGTCCCAGTTCCAGCTGTTATAATTCAAGCATGGAAGTAATCATGTATTTTCATTTTTACACATCAACAGCCCTGTAGAAAAATGATATACCTTGGCTACTAATGGAAAAAAAATAAGTGAAAGACTCTTGACCTTCATACTGAGAATAAGAAATCCTTCGTATTGAATCATTTTAAGGATCTGTGTTTAAGTAAGTGAAAAGAAAATTGTTGATTTCCTGCTCACGACTCTCTTTAACTGCAGACTGGAAACTCTGAGTGGACCACATGTGCACAGACTAGTGAATGTAGAGATTAATTTCATAAATACACTTTATAATGTTTAAGTGGTCCACTTTGAGAAGTCCAGTTTGTAGGAAAGACAGATGTTCAGCATAATAATAGCATGCAGGCAAAGCAGTGTGTGTGTGTGTGTGTGTGTGTGTGTGTGTTTGTGTTCATTGGTCCATATTAAAACTGACAGGCCTGCTTATATGATACAGTTTTAAGTATTCACTGTAATGCTCGAGGACATGAACAATCCTTCATGCTCTTCAGTGCTGTTGTCTCAGTAATTGTCTGTTTTACTGAACATAAAAACACAAGGAGCAAATGTACCGTGGCTACTGAATGTTAAATGGTAAATGGACTGTACTTATGTAGCACTTTTCCAGTTGTTATGACCAATCAAAGCACTTTTATACTATATGTCTCATTCACCCATTCACATACATTCATACACTGATGACAGGGGCTACCACACAGGGTGCCAACCTGCTCATCAAGAGGAGACTAACCATTCATATACATTCTTGCCCATCTGATATTTCCTCTAACGCCATGGGGAGATTGATTTTTATGGTTTTGAGTGAAATGTCTCAACTAACATTGGATTGATTACCATGAAACTGTGTACAACCATTCAAGTCCCCCGCCAGGATTAATTAAGTTCATATCATTGATAAGGCCCAACTTTTTATTTATTAAAAAGTTATATTCTCATCAACCTCAGCTGTATTTTGCGCTAATTAGCGAATGTTAGCATGCAAAATACTGAACTAAGATGATGAACATGGCATACATTTTACCTGCTATGCATCGGCATGTTAGCATTGGTAATATGAGCATGTTTGCAAGAGTCAAACACGAGTAATGCAAGAGTACATACAATAGGACCACCCTGTGTTAATGTTTCCGTGTATATATATATTCTGATTTTCAGTATATCAGTTTCGTGGCGTCTGTTTTGCTCAACAACTGAGCATCAAACCGTTGTAACTGTTGTGAAAGAGTACACCAAACATAAATTGATAGGGTCTCGGTTGCCTGAGGGTCTGAATCGTGTTGCATAAATGAATGCATGAACTTTATAAATCATATCTGATCCTTGCTTGCCAAATTTGAACGTGTTTACACAGACTTGTTCTTGTCTTACACAAACATGTGGGGGCTGGTTCCAGGTAATGTGGCTTCGGGTTGTTTTGTGGATGTTATGAAAATATGACACCACTCTTGTTTTTAAGTAGAATATTTATCAACTTTCAAATTATTCTGATTTTCAATCCCAGTGAAAATATGTGTCTGTCATCACCTTGACCCCACAGTGTATTTTTTTAATATTGTCACTAGGAGGCGCCATAGTCAGAAAGTTTCAAACCCTACACATAAGAGCTTTAAAAGGAAGATAATGTCTATAACTCTCATACTTTCTTTGTGATTTTGGTCATTTTTTATTGTTAATCTGATTTGATATGATTTTGCTGATGATAAATGAGATAATTGCTTCACTGAATTGTTGGATTTATGATTTTAGCCACTTGAACTGGATTTTTACTCTTTTTACATCAATTATCATAATAAAAACGGCTCAAAATGTATCGTGTCTACTTTCTCATTTGTAGATGTGTGTTATTTAACTCTCATAATGTCAAATAATCCAGATTTAACTTCAATAAAGCCCATGTACAACCTAAAATCCACACCCTTCCGGTCCAGTGAAGCAATGTACTGAGATGAATCAGTCCAGGAATTAGGCCCACCCAGGTCTGCATCCGTGAGTTATTATAGCTGGGAGTCACTTCTATACGCTGATTTTCCAGCCTTTAATAGGTTTATGGCTCTAATTTTACAACTTCATGACTGAAGGCCTCTGATTCATGCTGACACAGCAGGTCTTCATTGGCAAATTACTCCAGCTTCCCTCTCCTCCTGCTTGACATAATAATAAAAAAAAAGGTAACATGTCAATTTAAGTGCATTGTAAGTCAACACAAGTGCTTTATGAGTGTGCTTATTGCCTGCAGGTTGCGTTCATTATGATCACATCAGGAAATTATCCACAGTGGATTACATTAGGTTTGTGCTGTGAGACTTTAAGGAGCCAGAAATGTATTTTTTATGTTTATTTCTTCCTCTCTGAGTGTATTTGTTGAATATAAACTGATGATTTCATGTGTTTGTTCACATTTTTTTTATATCAGTTTCACCATCAGACTGTGAACTTGACTACTGCTGCAGGTTTTACACAAACATTTTGATGCATCACCATGACAACCGAGATGCAGCGCTTCCTGCACTTAGATCTGTGTGGTATCGAGATATTTGCGTTCCAAATGAGAGCGACAATTATCACTGAGGGAATTGACACAGACCGTATCAAAACAAAGATAACGCTCTACTGTTTTACTTTTGAATGTGAATGTTCAGACAGGAAGCATCAATCTCTCTGGGTCTGATCTATTTTTAAAATCACAAGAAACTATTCCAGTTTATTCTTATCCTCCTCCCATGCAGAGATAAATCTGAATCAAGCTTCTTCTGTCTGGTGTTCTCAAAAACACTGTTAGACAAATCCTAATCTTCATCCTCAGTCATTACACTGACTTCCAGTTAGTCATTGTATGTAATATGAGATTTTTAAAGGAATGCTGCCAGTTTTAAAATCAAAGTACTGAAACACATATCCGATCTGCTTAAAGAGTATAAATCCAGTAGGTTTCCTGGATCTTTAGTGGCGGGTAGTGTGTCGAGTCGAAACCGTCCAAGGTGAAGTTGCTTTCAGCTGCAATGCTGCACACAGATGGAACCGACTTCCAGATGATCATAAAAATGTCCAAACATAATCACTTTCACATCTAAATTTAAAATTTAAGCGGTTCCTATGTGCCTTTAATGTCAATACTACACTTTCCTTTTTCTGTAACACTTTAACTTACTGCTTGTATGCAACCAGTTACTAAAAGGTTTATGACCCACAATTATAACATGTTTATCAGACATTTATCACTGTACTTATCAGCAACTATAACCCCTGCTATGGGCACCTATAACTGAAGGCTTATGTATAAACAGATAATGAATTGATAATGACAGTATAGTAAAATACAGTTATAGGAGAGGTTATGATTGTCAACAAATACTGCACATGAATAAACACTTAAAATGCCATTACAACTGTTTATAGCTAAATTTAATTGCCTTATAAACAATTTATTGAGGCACTATTTGTATTATACCATTTTTCTGTGTTTACATGTTATTTTATGTTATTCTCTAATTTTATTATATGTAAAACACTTTGCACTTGGCACTTTATTTTTTCATATCCACTATAACAGCTGCTTCAGTTAGATGTGTAAAATAAATGAATATTGACTGTAAGCCAATATTTTACAATGGGTCATGATCAGAGGAGTGAATGGCTGATTTGACATATGAAGTTCTTGCATTTAAATTGAATTGATCTATATTTTGGACTTTAAGTTTTAAAAAGTGAAGAATAAATGAAAATTGGAAAGCAACAATACACCTTAATTCTTAAACAAACACAAAATAGTCAGTGAATGTCAAAGTAATGACTACCAAGGTGGAGGTTAGAGCCATATTCCTCCTAAATTGTATGAAGAAGCAACACTTGTACTTCATTTTTCAGCCAATTTAAAGAAGCAGCTGAAATATGTTTCAGTGTTTCAGTCAGTCCAGTGTCTGTGGCCTTGCTCGAGATTTTTCTGTGACACTGAAAGTCTTTGTTGCAAAGAGAAGAGGGTGACAGCCAGACGGACGGGCGCACACTGGGTGTCTGTTGGGGCTTGTTTGTGTCTGTTGCCACAGCAACCGCTGGCCAGTGATGGCAGAGGCAGAGTGGTGGTGGTGGAGGTGGAGGCGGCTGCTGCAGCGATTCTCAAACAGTGAGGTTGGCTGTACAGAGCAAAAGTTTGTCGACAGAGCCCAAAAATATCTAAGAGGAAGCATCTGGTATACCCACAATGCATTTTTGAATGGGGATTTTTTCATTCTTTTGGCCAAGGACGGATCAAATTTCACCCTCTATGTATAAAATTCTGTATCAGCTGCACAAAAACAATGTTTGTTTATTCTGGTTCACATCAGTCTAGAAGAATGGTGGGGGCGTTTTTTATGTTTTTTTTTACTGCACTCATACATTAAAACTTGTCAAATTTGACCTTAACTGTATTCAACAGTTAAAAGGTCAGTAACATTATTCAAGCTGAGTCAAAAGGTAGCAGATAAACCCCCAAATTTATACCAACAAAAACAAATAAAGAAGGGAATGACGACTGACTACTGTTTCCAAGAATGAATTTTCTCAGGGATGTGCAGATGGTCCAGTGTTTTTGGACGCATTCTGTGTAAATTCAATGTTCCTAGTTTGAATCCTGGACAGGAGCCTTTGTGCGTCATCAGCACAACCGAATTTCTCTGGTGTTTTCCTGTCTCTATAAACTTCAAATAATGGCAAAATACTATAAAAATCTTTCAACCTCAAGCCAACATAGTTAAGAAGTCCTTCGGGAGCTCAGAGAAAAAATTAACATCTCTTACTTTACGACGACTGGGCCATCTTTATCTGTTGAGCAAGATCCTATGATACGATCGAAATGTTTCAAAACATGGATCTTGTGATGAGATATTTTGCCATTTACAACTGCGAAAATGTTTCTAATGGTCTGATGGACATCTTGTGACTTTTACTGTCCACTTAGTTAAAGTTTTATGACGGTTGACCTCTTTAAACCTTTTCAAAACTCATGATTTTACCACAAAAAAATACATAATTGTTACTACATTTAAAATATGCAGTTTCTCTTATGTTATGAAATGTTCCAGTGTGGGGAAGCTTTGACCTGATATTTAAGTGCTCCTCCACAGTTACATAACTTACATAATCTTATTTATATGTAAAAAGGTTATAGGAAAACATAGAGTTGAACTGTTTCTCAGCCAAAAAAATTATGTATCATGGGTTTAAATGGATTGGGGGATTAAATTACACAGAGAGATGAGACACATTAACACTAAATGCAAGTGACTTGAATGTAATCAGCTAAAAATAGAATTGCTTTAATTCTTGGGAGTTTTGATGCAGAGAGAATAAAATGTAAATACAAATGAAAAATGACACAAACTTTAGAAAAATTTCAGAACAAGAAGAGGACAACCACTTCTTTATTACTCATAGGAATACACACCATCATCTTTGCTCTGTCCTCAACAAAACAAGGACAAAAACAACAAAACAAATAACATGAAATGAAATAAACCCACACACAAAATGTTTCATTAGAGTAAGATACAATTTGTCCGCTGGTTTTTATTGTGACTAGTTGTGACCATGCTGGCGCCTTCGAGCTGGTTTCCAGGCAACGGTTTATGTGTTTTTTTTCAAGCTTGAACCTGATGATAGAGCAGAAAACAAACATCAGACAAACTGTGAGGATGAATTTGCTTAGAGTCATGGTCTGTTTGTCTTATCAAATAGAAAATGAAAATGAACAAGCAAATGAGCAAATGAATGAACTCACCTGTCTATTTATATGAGTGGCTCTCGGCTCCACCACGTCCAAATCCTGAGAGAGGGAGAAAGAGGGAAGAAGAGGAAGAATTATTAAAATTAAAAACATTTATTTTTATGTAAGGAGTTTGGTTTCAAGTGAAATTAAAGCTATGATGGCCTCAATAATTATACTATACTATACTACAACTATTCTCCTCACGAAAGATAAGAGTTCAAAGAAATTTTTATCAATGATGTAACGACTTGTTCTTCGAGTGTGTGACCCTATTAGGTCAGGAGACACTGTGGGCTTTGATAGGATCTTTTACAACCATCCCTTCACAAGGCTCTCCTGGTTGTGATAAAACCTTACGGGCAAAGGTAACAGAGCCTTTAGCATCATGGCTGCCAGGGTCGCTCACCTTGTTATTTTTATTGTCATAGTAGTTAAAGGCCCTAAAAGTTAAATGTTTAAATCAGGTTTCTTCCTATAAACACAAAACTGTCTGTTAAAGTGCTTAAGCGAAAATTGTTGTGGTTATTTCACATGGCAGATTTCTGTATATAGCAACATTTGAACTGTGCCAAAAGTGTTGATGAAGCAAATTTACAAAAAAAAAAAAAAAAAAGCACGGAAGTCTGTTTTTATATCAACTTTGATTGTTACTTATTTCCTGTTAAAGAGAAATATTTATGATGTTTTTAACAGTTAAGGGATTGTCATTGTTGTGTCAGTACATCTGAGTGAACTCATTCATTGTGTGAAAAGAATCATGTGAGGAATATGTGACTGTTTTACGTAACAATGCTTACCTTTAGGTCCAAACATAGCACCGTAGCAGGGATTGTGACAGTATGGCTTCCCTTCATGCTGTAAGAGGCAGAGTTGTATTATTACTGACCATATCACAACTAAAATATTAACACTAGTAGTGTTGATATAATATAAAAATGAGATTTATTAAACTTAGTTCTGCCTTAAATATAAAACTTTTTTAAAATTGTATTGTTATATATTGTATGTATTGTTATGTTATTGCATGTACAACATTGAAACTTTTTTGTTGTTGCTAAAAAGACATCATCAAATCATGCACATGTATACTATATGGCACATTCAGGGTTGGGTACCAATAATGTAATAAAATGGATCCAGTTTCAGGTTGGTAAAATAATTAGGTTGTTTAAGCTCTGGTTGGTTAAATCTAACCAATCTCTTATGAAATCTTTCAAACCAACAGATGATAAGTCCTTAAAATGCTTAGGGACAAATCAGTTCCAGGGAAATTGTGGAAACTCCCAGTGTGAAAAGATTGAAAGCTCCAGAAAAGCTACTAATAACAAACTATTTTAAGGTTTTTGAATGAAAGTCTTTGATGCTTACTTCTTAAATATTAACTTTTTAAAATAAGTTTTGGTGCTTAAAATTGTCAAAAGTTACTCCCAAACACTAAAGGCTGAAATTCAATAATAGACTCAGATTCAAACCCAACTCTCTGTACAATAAGCAAACTAACAGAATATACATATCATGTGTCTCACCTCTGCATGTGAGCCTGCTGACAGCGTCTTGTTGCACTTCTCACACTTCAGACATGGCCTGTGCCAGTCCTTGCCCAGTGATGTCACCCTCTCGGCTGCCAAAGACATAAAAGGACACAAAAATTAAAAACCACATTCTCTTCAACTTCCACCACAAAGACAGCTACTGTAGTCTGGAGCGAAGATAGAAATGTGTGACAGGGTCACCCTGGGTCATTTAATCAGGTTCAGATGGAGCATTTTTGCATTGCATTCTTGTTTAATGAGACAAATAAGATCTCTTTACGGATTAGTTCGAGAACATTGTTTGGGTGTGGCGCATGTGGGAAAAGTGAACTGAATGTCCCTAAGGAATCTGCACTCCTCCTGCCTCATAAACTGATAAAGATGGTCTTTATCTGCAAGGCTGATCTGCACAAACACCCATCAGGAGGGCTGTAAATGTGGGGAGGAACTCAACTTTGTGTCTTGTGTTTCAGGTTTTTACTAGACTAGACGGGCTTTAGAGATTTGTCCCTGGATTATGAGGGAAAGGGGACCAAGGAGTTGGAGAGAGGAAGCACAGGAAATGCTAAAGAATGGAGAAGCGCTATCATAAGTCAAGGCAGTTTCTATCAAAACATACCACAATTGAGGAGTGCAAAACAACCGGGAATGTACGGAGGCCCAAAACTGACACAGGAGATAAATAAATAAATAAATTACTGTGATAGATTTAAAATAAATAAGTAAATATTTGGCTGCAAAAGTCCAAATAAATACATTTGCACATTATTATTATTATTATTATTATTATTATCATCATTTTCATGAAGCAAATAAATATATTATTATCTATTATCTAAACTATCTATTTATTTTATTTTAAATTAATTGTGGTCATTTATTTATGTGTTCATTTCTTGTGTCACCTTTGGGCGCCTCCACAGAAACCTAAAAAAATATGTATGAACAGGTGAAGCCATAAGCCCTAGCAGCTTAACCACAATACCGGGATGCTGTTTGACACATTTCCTCATCACACAGACTAAAAATAGCCTGATGTTTGCAGGCTGAGATTATGCAACAGGCTAGGGGAAAAAGAAAAAAGTTGTGCCAGGGTGGGGTCAACCTCACAGTCCAGCTCTATGAAAACATCTCAGCAGAATGTGGTGGTCTGACCCGAACTAATTACTGTACTTAAGTTCAAATAACAAACTAGTAGACTGAGCAAACACTGCACTCTAGCTTGTCATAGCAGTAATGACGAAGGGTATCCCAGGTTAAGTCAGGTCAGAGTCCACCCTGATTGTTCAGTTTGATGCCTGTGTATGTTGGTTTACTCCTGATTTTAAATGGATCTGATAAAGCTTACAATGGGGGCGTGACAGACAGAAGAATAATACGCTCTCTGCATCAATTTATGCTGACTGGAGCGATGTGGAAACCGTCCAATATACACAAACACAGACAAATCTGAATGGAAAAACATTCTGTGAAAGGAGGCTGTTCAGCTATTCGCTCATTCCTTCCCAAATTAAGATTCCTGAAGAGATTGTATAACACTTTGACATGCTAAAAAAAGAAGCTGATCATGCAGTCCAGAGAATTTAGAGTTGAGTGAATGACCTCAAACACAGTAGCACTCTTCGTGGCATGGACGTAAACTGAATATCAAAGATTTAAAGGAGTGCTTTCTGATTAAAAGATGTTCTGTCTATTAGATATGTAGCTGAAAATAGGAGGAGGACATTCCTTCTTCTTTTTTTTGACATCTTCTCAACTAATTTTTCTTACCAACTACCAGCACATCCAAAGCTCACTAATTAACACATTGCATATATTGTTAAATCGCTACACAAAAGAGATATAACATGTTACTTTATGAATTTTAGAGGTTCTGGTAAGAAAATGTTACTTTGGCACAGAGCCAGGTTAGCTTTAGCTGTTTAATTACGTTTCTGGTCTTAGTGCTAAGCTAGTCAGCTACTGGCTGGATAATTTTGGGACAGTATATATATTTACTTTTTTGATATGAGAAAACAACCACCATTTTCATGTCTGTGTAGTAAATATGAAGTTAACAATAGCAATGGTTAACTTAGCGTAGCATAAAAACTGGAAGCAGAGGGAAATGGCTAGCTTGGCTCCATCTGATGCTAACGAAACTTGCCTATCAGCAGCTCTAAAGCTAATTAATTAACACTTGTTGCATGAGACATAATGTGTTACTTAGTGAAGAGATCTTGTTGAGCCAGGCTAGCTGGTTCACCCTGTTTCCAATGTTTGCGCTACACTAAACTTAACAGTTGCTTGCTGTTGCTTCATATTTAACAGATAGATATGAGTGGTATCAATCGTGCTTTTCCCCAAAATGTCAAACTATTACTTTTTAAGATATTTTTAAAAATCATGACTTAGATAAATGCTACATGTGGGAACACATGTAGCACATGATTTTAGGAGACATTGGTTCCTTTGATTCCTTCATAGTCTCTGCACACACAACCTGTACTATATTCTCCTCTTTGCTTCCAACAATCACTCACTCCCTTTTTTTAAAAAAAAAAAGTCAGTAGTCCTGCAGAGAAAAAGCATGAGCGCCTGCAGAGTTTCCACCAAGAACAATTTATTTACAGTAAATGTTTTGTCTTCTGGTCTGAGTGTTTCTGGAAGAGAACCAGATCCCCCTCCACCACCACCACCACCACCTCCTTCTACTCTATTATACAGGCAAGCAGCGGTAGCCTGATTGCTTCCATCTGAGAGCTTAGTAACATTAAGACAGATGAGTAGCAACAGAGACAGCAGAAAGAGGGGAGGACGAGGGGAGCGGAGCTGCGAGGTGTGATGGAGACAATCTGCAGAGTGAAGATGGAGTGAAATATGGACGTTTGGACGTTTGGTGGGAGATTGATGCAAACAGTTCAGGACAATGACAGGACTGTGCACCCACATAAAGAATACAAAAGCTTTGTTTTAGGATACGTTTTTCCCTCAGCTATATTTTAGAAAAGAGTAATTCATCTTTTTCTGCTTTGAAAAAAGATTGCTTGGTATGTTCTGGTTTAAACAGATTGGTTTGCTTGTTTAGCCCAGGAGGAGAGTTTATCCACAAGAAGAAAGAATAGAAAGGATGGCTTCCCAGTCGTGTGGTCAATTTATCTGACTGACAGTCCAAAGACTTGGCAGCACGCTGACTTTGTGTTGGCCTCAGCTTCTGTGTCTCTCTGGAGAAGATTTACTCTGCTGCACATTACTGAGCTGCAGTCAATGTGGTAAATGGATTAATACGAGGGGGGAAAAAACCCCAAAACGATGCAGTAATTGGTCCCAACTTTGATGGTATCCTCATGAGACAGAACTACAAGATCGTACTTTTTCCAGGACAGAAGGAACCTGCTTCCTCTGCTTCACTTAATCATTATTCATGCAGCTCATCAGTCACTACGAAGGACAGCGCTATTCCAACAGGGAGCACAGAACCTAAACTCGTATAGCTTGATAACAAGGAAGCTTGCAGAGTGCATGGACCTTTTGAGGCTACCAGACATTAATCTGCAAGAACACATGCATACTACATAGAGGTTCATATGTATTTATTTTTACTGCAAGACTACATGCATACAGACAGATGTAAAAACTAAAAATAGGCAGCCAAGAGGCGATAGGTTGACATTAAAGTAAGCGAGCAGGTGAAAGTGAGTGGTTTCCCTTGAGTGGTGAAAGTAACTACAGTACTATTTTGAGGTACTTGAGCTTCAAAAACTTTTTCTTTCATTTTTCTGCTGCTTTCTACTTTTACTGCACTGTATTTTCAGAGCTAAATATTGTACTTTTAACTAGTTAATAAATTATGATTTTACATACAAAAACAAGTGATGGATTATAGATTAAACCAACCAAAAATACACAGAGAAGTTGAATCTTGACTGACTATATTAGATATTAATGAAATACATGTTCTAGTATCAATAATAATGGTCCAATAATATAATAAAATATCACTCAGTCTGCATGATGAGTACTCTTACATTTCATACTTCCTCTTGCAAATACTCCTGTACTGTTCTTAAGTTACATTTTGCATCCTTTTACATGTACATGGTGGTACATTTTAACAGATTAAAATGAATTATCTGCATACTTGAACACTAAAAATACATTGTTCATTATTTATTTTCTGAAGGTCTTATAAATATTTAACTTGCCTGCATGCAAGTTATACGCTTACCAAGCATGACACTCTAAACATTCAGCTTCCTGTTTCCTCATTTAACCTAAGAAGCTGCAAGATTTCATTAACCAGGAAATGTTCTTAACACATTTCTGCAACTAATATAAAGACAATGTACTTAAAAATCAAATGAAAGTAAAAATCTTACCGAAGTAAACCTCCTTCTGGCACTTTGGGCACTTTGGCATTTTGTTGCAGCTGTGTGTGTTTATCTACGGAGGAGAAAGAAGCAGTAAGTATCCTCTGGATCAAGAGTGACTGCAGCTGTACACGGGCCCACCTGTCAGCTCTGACCACGCCTTGCTGTGATGTGCAGATGTGTGCTCCGTTGCTGTTTTTATAGTGCCGAGGAAATAGTTCAACTGAAACTCTTCTCTTTTTTTTGAATTGTGGGAGAGGCTTCAGACACATTGTTGGGTCTGTGTGTGCGGGCAGGAAACATATCATGGGAATTAGACTGCTGTCCTTACATGAACTCTTCCTCTCTTAATTTCTTTTATTGCAAACATCTAAAAGGATCTCAACTTTTTAATGGCCTTATTATAAAGATCCAGATGTTTCTCCATATGTAAAATGTCATGTATGTAAATTTTGCAATCTGTTTTTATTTTATTTCTATAACCTATCTTTATGTTTCTCTATATATTCTTATGTTTGATTATTGATTATGTTATCCTATATCCGTATTGGATTAGATACAGCAGTAATCTGGGGGTCAGAACCCTCCAGGGGGTCACAAGATAGATATGAGGGCTAATAAATACTTCAGAAAAGCCATACTACACATCTGTTATATAAAATTAGTTCTCTTATATTTGGTATTTTCTGGTCAAATTCTGGATTGTTTTACCTTTACACAACCACAAAATGTATTCAAAAGAAACAATATGAAGGTAAAAAAGCACTCTTTGATACCAGAAATGTGACATTGGATAAAAGGTCAACAGGTTCAAGATAATAATGAGGTGACTACTAAAAGGAAGCATATTGTTTCCATGGACACAAATCTGAATTTAGTACAAATATTGTGCAAGCTAAGAAAATCCAACATCTTTGACTGTTTATCATCATGTGACTAAAGTGTAAAGCCTGGAATCCTTAGCTGGACATGATATGTAATACTCTGGTCAACTGATTAATCTTCGCATGTCTACATTATTCATCTGTGGAACAAATACTTAATTATTAACACTCAAAGCTTTGTTCTTCTATCTGGGCCTAATTCCCCCTTTGGGAACTTTATTTGACACCTTCCCAGTGTTTATTGGAGAGCTGCTACAGGGCTAATCACTAAATATTGTAGGGTTACACTGGGTCATCAGTTTGTGTCTCTGGTATCAGAATATGACTGTATTATAATGAAGTAGATAAAATGTTGTTTATTGTAGGACATAAAAGAGTTCATCTCAAGGGATAATAGCTGTCAAACTTACATTGGTAAACTTCCAAGTCCCTTCCCCTCATTATTTACTTTTTGGTGTGACGTGTGTATGAGGTGATTAAAAAAAAAAGGGAGCTCCTTACTGCTCTGTCATAATCTACTGGTCATTTGACTCCACCAATCTTTTATTAGCTGGGTGGGAAGATAATCCACATGATATATGATATCAACATAAGGTGGATCAACAGAACTGGCAGTGACTGAAGGGAAACACCTTTGTAGAGATTGGATTTGTATATTTATAGGAAATTGTAGCTCTAAAAAGAAGTGACAGGCTTTTACTGCTGCTTAATAATACTATCAGTTTTATTAGTTATTGTACTAGTAAATTTTTTAAGATGCACCTGTGGTCAGACAGACTAAATCCAGCAGGCCAGACGCCACACAGCTGCTTTGCTTGCAGTTTTTTTGTGAGTGTGGAGGGAACAAAGTGTTGCAGGTTGACTTGTGATTGCAGCATGATGATGATGATGATGATGATGATGATGATAATGATGATGATCTCAGATGTCTCATAGGCTGAGATTGTTTTGACTCCGAGCTCAGAGAGTCCTGGGTGTAATTATTACAACACAAGCAGATCACACCCATCTCCAGCGTGACTTTTGACAAGAACGGAAGGGTTGGGAGGTGTGTGTTTTTCTTTATGTGTGTGTGTGTGTGTGTGTGTGTGTGTGTGTGTGTGCTCTCTTACTTTTATGTGGTGTCTACGCACACCATGCATACATACACACATTCACCGTTTCCACCACAGCTAAGCGACTTCTAAAAGATAACAACCCAGGATCCTTTTTATGATATCCCCATGGCAACCAAACAAGAAGCTGATGTTGTCAGACTGAAAGCATTAGACCTACTGCACAAAACCTTTGGTACTTTTTGCTTGCTCGGGGCACTTTGAGGATGACTGAGCTAATCAAGATGGCATTTTCACACACATCTATTCTCGAGGTTAACTGAGGTTCAAAGTTAAGTCTCAATAAAACAATTTAACATTTATAAACTTAATGAAAACTTGAAAACACCTGGTGCCAGACAGGACAAATGCAGATATTATACATTTACTTTTCTGGCAGCATTTGGAATAATAAGTCTTAGTTAACATGAATAGAAACATTCAAAATGCCTAAACAAAGAAAGTGAGGTCCACTGACATTTTCAAGCCCTGTTGCTAGTGATGTTAGCGGCATGAATCTACAGTTGATCCACTACTTTGGTCCGGACTGAAATAACTCCACAACCATTGATGTAGAGGGGTTTTACTGAAATGTCAGGACAAATATTAAATACATTGCTGTAAATTATCCCAGAGGATGAATCTTATTGACTTCAGTGATCCTGGCCATTTCCTGTAGAACCACCATGAGGTCCACATTTATAGTTTAGGATACATCATAGTAGCGTTGGTGATCCCTTATCTTTGCATCTAGCTCCAGCATTGGGTCAAAATTTCAATTAGTCTAATATTTAAATTTATTATGAAATAACATTCACAACAGCCTCAACTGTGTTTTGTTGTAATTAGCAAATATTAGCATGATAACAGCTCAAGTAAGGTGGGCAATGTAAACATTACAATGTGAGCATGTTATCACACTGGTGTTAGCATTTTGCTTAAAGCTCCACTTTGCATGAATACAGCATCACAGAGCAGTGAGCATGGCTGTAGACTCTTATGGGGTGTGACAAAGCCACAAAATGTGTGTGGCCATGGTATTTATGGTGTTTCATGTTAACAAAAAGAGGGTAGGGTTAAATAGCACAGGGAACTGGCAAATGGCAAATGGCAAGAATACGTTTTTCTTCCATATTTTAGAACAGGAAGTGGGGATGATATGGTTGGACGCTTCACTGCATCATTGTAGGGCTGAAAACAGTAGAGGCCAGCTCAACTTTGATTTGTAGTGCCTCGCCCATCATGCACTGTCGGGCCTCAGTTTGTAGCTGCCATCCAAAATGACATGTAGCCTGTTGGTAGTCCCATAACAGCATTTGGGCATTTTTAAACCTGTAGTTGGTTTGGTCTGGTTGAAACAGTTGGTAAACTTGTTGCATTTCCCCCTTGATTTATTTCTTTTCACACACAAGAAAATCAGTCTAAAGAGATCTTATCTGCCCAGATATCTATTAAAGTTTATTGCTAGTCCAGATCTGACAATGATTCATTCTTTGGCTACCTGCTAGCAACTGTTGATTTCGCTCACATCCCAATATGCAAAGCACAACCGGTTGCAGTAGTTGTTTAACTCAAACTTACAAAGTACACCTTGTAGATTGAAGTCAGATCATATTCCCACCACATATGAATCATATGAAGTGTGAAAGTAAACCGGAGTCCATCAACAGTTTGAATAAGCATCACAGGTTTGGAAAGGCCCTTAATCATTTTCCAGTCCTCAGCACTGGAGAGTCTTGGCCGGCACCTTGTTGGAAAATTTGATTATCCTGACCAACTAAAATAATGACGACTCAGCATATTGGTGTATCCTTAAATCCTCCTCAGATCTGGTTCCCATTGACAGATCTACCTGAAAGTTTTACTGACTACTTCGAATCTCTTAAGTCCTTGGGATGAGAGGACTGCCTTGTAATTTTCTCCATGGCATGGTTTCCATTAATTCAGAGATGCCAGGCAGAAGCTCTTCCCTCAGGAGATTAATCTAGGAGTTAATTTCTCCCAGCCACCCAGGTAGCCGAGGGTCACGCCTCAGCAGCCCGTAACCCTGCCGCGGGGTCGACCGGGCTTTCATCCAGCCAGCGAGGTTGGGGCCCCTGATGTGTCTCTCTTCCTGCCTTGTAATTACATCTCGCAGTGATCAGCCCTCCACTCTTAAATTAAACAAGATTAACATGGAGGTTTTACGTTCTGCATCACCAATCAAGTACAGTTAATACACACAAACTGCTACCACATGAAGACATTAATGTTTAGAGTACAGACCACCGCACACACACTTAAACTACACAAGCAGGTAATTCAAAATGTTGCATAGGTAGAGCTCGTCTTGTGTTTTAGGGACCACCAAGGACCTGAAGGTAATGGCATCTGCATTCTTTCTGGGAATTTGGGGGTTTTAGTGACCTGAGACTTTCACATTGTGGGTATTTTATAGGCTGATTCCAGTATTTTTAAGATTCAGTGTGGTTTTTTAGCATTTAAGTTTTGCATACAACTTTTTGCACCTAATTGTATGTCAGGCAGTGTGGAGAAAAAATAATATATGACTTGATTATAACAATAGGCTACTTTATAGTTTGTTGCTGCTTTTAGTCTTTTCATTGGATTTGTTGAGAGAATTTCTTTTTGGTGGGAAACACTTCAAATGTTTGAAAGTCAATCTGAGTTGGCTAAGTTTGGCTATGTTTTTGCATTTGGATTACATTTCAACTTCAAAACCAGCAGAATCCAAGTCCATCAAATTACCCCAAGAACTGCACATTGAAATCTTGTGAGGCCGCTTATTAATTTTACGACTGAGAAAGTGGATTGGATTTCGCCTCCAATATTTGGACTGAAAAATTATGTCAAGTTTTCCCCTGTAAGGATAGTAACACTACACTTTTATACTCCATTCAGCTCAGTTCAAACAAATGGGGAGGGTGACCTTTGACCGATGAATTCAAATGATCCAAACACGCCTGACCTACACCACAAATTCACCACGCACAGAGCAGCTACTGTGAGCTACTGTCTGATGAAACATGTTTTACTTTTGGGATCCTTAAATTCAGCAACAAGATATCAAAGCCTCCATATTTGTTGTTGGAAAATCTGCACTGTGTTAAAGCAGTTCATCATCCACGTATCAAGAAAAAACATTTCATTGGACATTTCAACTGCATGGGCATTTATCAGCACATTTAGAGAAAATTAGAGGGCCTTGTTATATTTTCTGGTCCAAAGATTACTTGCAGAGCTACGAAATTAAACCAATAAATTTCCTGTCACGCATCTGCAAATAATCCTTGCTCTGCTTGTTTTTAACGTACCAATATTTTCTGGGTTTTGTTGAACTTATGGGAGCAGCACTGCAATTAAGCACAATGATGGATCAGGGTCTGCGCAGAGCACGACACAAGCAAACACGATCTGTTTTTACAAAATCAAGAGGTGAAATTAAACAGGCCATAGCTGGGTGTAGGGCCATCACTCCCACTGGTGTGTCAGATGGAGACCCAGAGGAGGGACACAAGGCTGGGAAGAACATGAAGCCAGGAAGCACCACAGCCTGTTGGAGAAGGACACTGTGTCCATTCAGTGAAGCACGTGCTGTTAGAGCCGCTGAGTCATAGAGGAAAGAAACACAACACTGTAGTACACGCTCACGTTCACTTAAACATTTTTATTTGTATTTCACAGGCAATTATATTGTCACACGTATGCATATTCACATTCAGACACACTACACACAGGATATAACAACTTTACATTGTGACATGTGGCAGATGCTTATACAGCAGGAATGAAGCAGAAGGGGTTCAGGTCTGGTTAGATTTAGGGTTAAAATGATGAGAAACGTATTGTGGGTTAAAATCACTGTTTCCTTAAAGTTAGGTGAAGTTCATCATCCTGACTACAATAATGAAATCAACTGTTGGATTAATATAGCTGGCGGCATCTGCCACTCAAACTTAACTATATGTTGTTTTTGGTCAACTGACATTATGATCTATTGTGTTGATTTTCTTGAGGGTAAAGTCTCCAAAACACAGTTGGTTAGGTTTAGGAAAAGGTCATGGTTTGGGTTAAAATAAGTCATTTGTTAAGGTTAGGGGAACATTGTGGTTTTGGTTAAACGGAAAAAGGAAAGGAACAGTGTTCTCCCGTGTTAAAGTTGGATGTTTTGTTTGTCTAACACTGATGTTTTGTTCCCAGTTACTAGACCGCTTCTGCCACTTGAACGTGGGGCACTTTTGTTAACAACTGCTCCTGTCATTGAGAGTTTATTCATTCATTTACTCAATAGTTGCGTACTAAACCTGCATTACCTAATTATTTAGGCAGTAAACACATCACTGACATTACATCATCTCATAAAGTTAAAACAGCAAACCTGTTGTCAAAGTGCCCACTTGCACACACAGCAAACAGAGCAATGTTGGCATTTATCTGGAATGGTTTTTCCAGAAATCTGACACATTTACAGTAAATTTTAAGTTTGTTTTGGATTCCAACAATTCTTGAGGGATATATTTGGTTCGTCAGCTGCTAAAAATGCCCATAAGTTTGTCTGTCAGCTGTTTGGTGTCGGACAGGTAGAAGTGCAGCTGCTGGTGCTGCTGGGAATGACGCTGATGAGAACTATGGGGGTGAACAAAAACAGATGGGCCTAAAACAACAAAAGAAATAACTGAAAGACACTAAAGCCTCTTTGTCCTGTGTTGATTAATACGTGGTTTATCACTAGAAATGATGCCTTTCACTTTACCAGTCGTGATTGCATCCATTGTTGATAAAATAATATTGACGTGTGCAGCTTTTAGTACATTTATCATTACATTTTAAGTACAACTTTCCTTCCTTCTTCTCCCCTCTGTTTTCCCTTTATGTCTTATTTTTCCTTTTTTGACCTTTTCTTCCTTTATTTATGTAACTGATTGAAAGCGTGAAAATCACCAAAACTTGAGATGCAAGCGTTCCACCCGACAGTGAAACTAAATTCACTGTGATTTCTTGGATCTGTCAGTACTTTTTTTTTGCTAATACTTGTTTACTCTCATGTAATAAACCCTTTGAATGCAGAACTTGGTGGAGGGTGGTATCTCAAACACAGGTTTGTCCAGGGAGTTCAGAGTCGACAGGGTAAACACACAGGACCATCTGCACCTCGTTGTGGTTGCTGGGGCGACTAATGGTCATTTGATGGATAATTCTTCCCCACATGAGAGGTAAAGCCTTGATTAATCCTGTACTGTCGGCACCTGTTGTCAATGAGGACTGTAATGATGATGCGTCTGTAATCAGAGGAGGAAAACTCTCTTCCAGAAAACTATAATGATCCAGCCAGAATGATGAGTGTATGTGATGTAGGCTACTATGACCCACAATGACGTCTAACCTGAAATGAATCTTTTAAAAGCATAACAAGGGGAGCTTTTTCACATGTTACCCTCTTTTTAAAGGATATGTCATATTGGTCAGTGACAAATAAGGGTTGGCAAGATGAGCAATTCAAAATATATTTAAAACTTGTTTTTAAAGCAGCATCAGGTTTGTTAAAATGTACATTTGCACCATTTTTTTTTTTTTTTTTTACCTAAAGTAAGACTTGTTTTTTTTCCATCATTAATATGCACTGGGTCAAACTAGGCTTTGCGGTCATAGCAAGGCCTCAGCAAATGATAGGTTTAGACACTGTCTCCCCTTGAGATAGTGGTAAGCAGTGAGTCTGCTTGGGGAAAACAGGAGGCATTCTGATAGTGTTGCTATAGCAGCCGAGGTCAGATATGTGTTTGACTGTTTTCCCTGAATGAGGTAAAGGTAACTGGAGTCAGAGGTTTGATATAGTGTTGGATGTAGGACAAAGGTCCGGAGTAAGGTCTAAGCAATGTTTTGTCTATAGACCAGTAGACTAAATTCTGTATATTGTAGATGTGTTGGATCTGTCCATATTTGGGCATGGCTCAACCTTGGGCATTATCTGTGTGGTTTAAAGTCGATCCCCGGAGGAGCGAAACTTCAGAATTGAAGGAAGCATCAGAACATAACGTGTACTGATCATTCATTCACTTCTCCTTGTACAAGTAAATAAACCTTTTCAATACAAGACATCCTGGACTCCTGTCTACTCTCTCCATTGACGTATGGGCTGCATAATTAAAATCACTATCAAGTTTTTATGGTTACACCACGTATACATTGTTGCCATAATCCTCTAAAATATATTCTCTCAAAAGTTTTATTCTAGGGCCACAAAAAAAGAATGTGTGCAAGTTAGTCATATGTTTATTTTCGCATTTTAACCCCTTTAAATTTGACGAAACCAGATGGACACAAACAAATAATCAACCCATATGTATCACTTATAGCTTGTGTGGTATTGATGGTTTTCATGCCACGACACTGTCTCTAATAAAGATTTTCCTCCATTCCCTTAAATCACCCAGTTGATTGACATGTTTGTGGAGACATTTGTCTTGCATCACATCATCTCAGAAGCGCTCCTTCTTTTTCATTATGTTCTCCGACCTCTGCTCAATTATACAGTTGGTAGCTTGTTTGAACATGATCACCCGTTACACTGCTGCCAGCAAAGAGGATGTGCAATCGCCTCTTAGATTCTCGTAATATATCGGTTGTACAAGATGAGTGAATGCTGTAACTAAAGTGTTGTAATGGTGAAATCAATCGTGAGGACATGATGCCCCGTAGAAATCCTGACATGTATGACCACAATCTCGTGCTACTCATCAAGTGCAGCTTGTTCAGGCTGCTACCAATGTTTTTCTCAGACCTTTTCCCCGGCTGTGTCAGTAAACGGATTTTAAAATAGTACTGTTGTAAATAGTTTAGGCCAACATACATTTTTGATCTGCTGCTTTGTCATAAACTGTCCAGACCTCTCAGATCAGATCATCTGGGACAGATTAGCTCACTGTCCCCAGAGTCAAAACTAAACATGGTTTAAATAAACAGCTTTCAGTTTCGATGCATCACACGTGTGGAACAAACTCCCAGAAAAACCTTTGTGTTAACCACTGAATTTTATTAAATTCAAATTGATACAATTCATTAAAGTTGCTCATTAAACTATATTGTGTTCAAATGCTTTTAATATCCTTTGTATATGTCTTTTTAAATAGTAATCATGCATCTGCGTCTTATGTAAAGCATTTTAAATTGCCTTGTTGCTGAAAGGTGACGCTCAATTAAACCTCGCCTTGTGCACAGAACTAAAGAGAATGTCCAATATTTGAACCTACAACCCTCTCATCAAGTGTTTTTATCTGTGTTTACTTTGTCTGTCCTTTTTCTTCCCATGGCTGCAAAGTGCCACATAAATATATTCCACAGACACTCAGGGAAGCTAAAAGTCAGAGATGGCAGACAAGTTCAGTCAATGTTTTACTTGGATGTCTTTCAGGTGTTGCCCCTCGGTCAAAACGAATGGAGTCACACACACACGCACGCACACGAACACACACACATGCCTACAAAGATTCATGTACAGTGTAAAATTGTGTTGCTTGGGATTAGATAAGGTCAAGAATTTGAATCTTCATGGGAAATTTTTAAGGGGGGAAAGTCCAAATTGGGCACGATCAAAGGGAAAATATTGCAGCAGACGTTTTTGGTCTAAAAGGATATCGTGAAAAGCAGTCAGATTGTACACATTCAAAACAACCTTTAAACTGTGCAACGATAAACCATTCTCATTAAGACCCATTTATTGTTGGGAGCTGGCACTAGCTCAACTATTTAGTAGGAGAAGAAAAGTCAAACAAATAAACACTGTGGTAAGCGACAATTTCCTTGGCAACTACTGATTGTTTGTATCAGTGGTTGCTATAGCAACAGTGAGTTCCTCAATAACAGGAAACAGAGAGGCTGCATGTTTCTGAGGCTACTATGTGATCATTTCCTTTTAAAGACATGAGAGAAAATTTCCCTCTTGCGTGTCATTTCAAGACAGTTTTACTTGTGAATTGTGGAGGAAGAGATATACTGCTGGTGTACATCACAGTAATTTTTTTAACATACAGTCCTCCCTCCATCCTTTTTTATCAGTCCATCAACGTATAAGGGGAAATTAAGGGGAGAATGGGGAAGTCAAATTGGAATATTGAAGAAGTTTGAAGAATAGTTAATTTTCAAAATTGGCTGTAAACTGTGAGTGTACACGTCACTTAACAATTCAAGTGGATGTATGAGCATTTAAAATGATGTGCTTTAGTAAATTTACTTTATATCCATTAAATTTGGGTTTAATTACACTGACTTATGGACTTTGACTGACGGGAATTGTCCCTGTTTGCTTGGATTTCAGGCACTTACAATGCCAAGGCAGATTTATGTGAGCTTTTAGAAAAATCCCAGTTTCCCAGTAACACTTACAAACTGGAATTTCCAAATCAGAATCTCATAATTACGGTACAATACGGCGTGAACAAAGCATAAACCCCTCAATCATATTTTAGTAGCTAGACACAGCAAACTTGTGAAGCTTTTGTAATTGTCCTCATGTTGAAGTGTTGTTAAAGGAACTGTAGTGAGGTCAATACTGTGAATTTTATGAGTTTGGTATGTAGTGTGTTTTGTTACCCCATACAGTTGTAACCTGCTTTCAAAGTTTCCTCCAGGGCCAAAGAGCATTTTATGCTTTATTATTGTGGGGTTACAGGGTACATTAATACAAGCAGTTTTGACTTTTTTGCATGGAAAATGTAGTTTTAGCCTCATTTAAGACTTTTCTTTTACAAGGTAAGTTTGAAAGTGGAAAGCTAGTTGCAACATTAGCACGGTTTTGCTAACAGTCACTTTATAAACACCAAATATCACTAAACCCAAACTCTGAAGGAAATGAAGTAAAATACAAAGTTGTTAGAAATGGAAATAGGATCTATTGTTAAGGTTCTGTCCCTGTTTGGCTCTATGATCCTCCACCAGTCCACAGATATAGGTGAATGGGTATAATTTTATTGCAAGTCATGCTATGGGACATAGATCTAATAAACTTCAGTACCACATCAAGTTTGATGTAGACTGTACAATGATCACACCTACTGAATCGTAGGCTATGACACAAGTCAATACATGAAAAAGGATAATTAGCGTGCCCAATCATTTATGTGTATGGGGAAAAAATCCAAAAAGGAGGAGGAGAAGGAGAATGTGGACCCGGTTGCGGCCAACTGGCTAATTTTGTGAAGAGTACATAAGGTAATGAGAGGTAACTTGCCAGTGTTGCATTAATCAGTGTGTAATTTTATGCTGCATTCCTTCCTTTTTAATTTGGATATGGATATCCTAAATTTCTGACAGTCCTCGGATATCTTTGGTTGCAAGACCGTAACACAGGCCACCTTTGAACCATTCTGAGTGTAATGTAGGACCACTGTTTTGGAACATTGGTCATCTTTTGTCTTTCACAGCCCAAAATCACACAGTGCATACATGCCATAAGTACTGTACTGAGTCGGAAGGACAGATAAACAGATAAGAGAGGTTGCAGATTATTTAAGGATCCTTTGAGAAACTTGGTACATTGATTCTTGTAGGAAATAGGCACTAAAGTTAACTGGAACACTAGCAATGTTATTCATGGCTGCAGCTGTCTTTTAGTTTGATTCATGTTGTTACGTAAAGACTTAACATTCACGTCACTCCACTTGACAGATAGGTTTATTCTGTTTTTGTCAACAGCAATGTATGCTAAAGTTTATTTCTCTGTGTGTACATGTTGTGACCTGTGCACTCTTTTCATTTGTGTTCATGTGAGCTCTGGGACAGTTTGTACATGGTCATATTGTGTTTTCCGAGCTTTTTGTTTTGTTGTTTGTTCTGTTTCCCTTCTGTGTTCCTGTGCACCACACCTGGCCTGCATCATTGTCATTAGCCCTGCCCTGATCCGTGTGTCTTCCCTAGCTACTCAGCTCACAGTCTACCATTGTGTCTTACCACCTGTTCCTCGTCATTTTGTTAGTTTTAGTTTGTATTTAAGTCCTGGTTTTCAGTTCAGTTTTGTTGGCGTCTTTGTTCCTCATTTTGTTTAACTCTGCTCTGCCAGCTTTGTTTTTGCCTACACAAGTCCGAAAATAAAGAAGTTATTCTGCAGACTTGCTCTGCCTGTAGTATCCTGCATTTGGGTCCACCTGCTCTGCTCCATCTAATCATAAATGAGTAAATCAAAAAATAGATGTGTGCTCAAATAAGACAAGTAGCCTGCTGCTTGGATGCATCAATAATATATTTTACCCGGGGGTGGCCGTACATCATCAACATCTGGTTTTGTCACTGCGGCAAATAGCCTCACAGTTTCCCTCTGAGACCCATTTCATATCCTAAGATTTGTTGCTCATACTTACCTATTCATTGCATTGTAACCCGCTTCACATAATTTGTTTTCTGACAGGAAGATACATCATATTTCACTCTTAACTATGTGAGTCTGTTTTCTGGATTGCAGCTGCAGCTCCACATTCAGATCTCTCATGCACAGTTTGCTTGTTGACATAACGTGACTTGTGATGAGCTGCCTTTATACCCCCTGTCAACATACCCATGTCAACCAAGGATAGTTTGTGATGCTTCAGTGGTGACGATATTGTAATGACAGACATCTGTACACAAAGTGGCACGTCACGTGGTCGTCACTCAGCCTGTGGTGTCTCAACAACAACTCTGTTTTTTTGCTTGTTTTAGAGCCACACTTTACAATATCACCTCAAATTTACTGTTAAAAGCAGCTTTGCTGGAACTTATTAGAACAGTAACTAGCAGAGAGGCATGCTGAATCGAATTAAAGGGTCTTTTATTCTAAAGAGCATGACTCCAATTTTCCACAATCAGATAATTGCTTTATATAAAATCGCACTTAGACTGGAGGTGGCATATTATTTTGAATGAAAGCACAGCAGAGACCAGTTTAGGCAAAACAGGAACTCAGGAACAAAGCCAAATGGTTTAATGGCTTTTAGTGGTATTCTGTTTTTAGCAGCACATATTTTAATTGTTTCCTGCTGAATTCAACAAATCAACATCTATATTCTAATTATGCATCTATATTCTTATTTTATTTCACTGACTGTGTTTTCAAGTGTTTTGTTGTTGCAAAAGTGTATTCTTCTTCTGATTTGTCTGGTTACATATTTCATCTCTGTGAAGTGGTAAGCTTAATCCTAACATCAGCTAACATGCTCAAAATGACAAAGCACACAGGCTAATGTTTAGCAAATAATGTCTACAATGTGCACCATCCTAGTTTAGCATGTTACTATGCTTACATTTGCTAATTAGCACTAAACACAAATGCTAATGGAAACGCTGTTACTTTTGCTGGTCTTTGGTCATAGACCAAAACATTAGAAAATAACTTGAACATTTTGACCAGATGATGGAATAAAAGTCAGGAGATCACCAAAGTTATTACATCCTGATTAATGAATGTGTTCTAAAATGAATGATTTTGTTCTAATCCATCAAGTAATATATTTAATAGTTTGAGCTGCACGTGGCTCTTGATGATAAGGGAGGGGGTGTCCAAAATCGTTAAAATTCATCATCTGGGAACCATGAGCATCTGCAACACATTATATGACAATTAATCCAATAGTTGTTGAGATATTTCAGTCTGGATCAAAGGTGGACCAACAGAAAGACCATATTAATAACCCTAGAGTCAAACCACAAGCATGAAATTAACAAAACTGTGATGTCAGAAACTTGATGTCCGCATACAAACATTTTGAATTTTGGTATCCAAATTGGAGAAATCTCCACAGACTCTGATCCTGAAGTCCAGCCTCTAGGGCCAACTTGGCACAGTAACATCTTAGACATAGAAAATGTAGCCAAGTGTTGCACAAGAGAGATTTACGAGCCATCTTTTTTGTCCAAGTCTAACTCTGGTGATGCAGTCCACCATGTGTCCACCTACTATAAATGTTAGAATGACCAAGAAATAGAAAAGAAAGCAAGCTTGTAGCTGCTCAGTTGGAAATGCTTTCACACTTGTGATTGTTCTGACTGCTTGCCAAGTCTACAGTGAGGTGAGACACGACCCGTGGAGTTCCTAAAAACTAACAAATGGCTCTTGATCCAGCAACTGCAAATCCCATGTTTGTGTTAATGTGTTTCCATTTATGTTCCAAAAAATGTAAAAACCTCTCTGCGGACGTTCTCTTAGCCTTTATGGGCACACTGGTTCTATAATAAAGCAGCATGAGCGGGCATCGCAGCCAAAATTAAGCTCTAATGAGCAGAAATCTTAACACTTTCAGACATTTGGAGGTAACAGAGGGGAAAGTCATGAACAACTGAGAGACTGTCAACAGGTGCTAAATTACAGGGCTATACGGTCAAGCGATATTTGACAGCTTTCAGTGAAGAGTTGTTTGATCTACGGCAAGGATAGAAGTTTAAAGAAGATTGTTCCTCTGGTTTCTGCCCACAGTGACTGGGTGACGCCTTCAAGGCAGCAGAGGGAAGAAACTTGATTTAGTGACTGTACACAGTAGAAGTTGGAGGCCAGTGAACAAAGAAAGGATTGTGTCTCTTGATTACTTATCGAGATGGAGGAGGGGACCAATTCCAAACAAAACAAAGTGTAAATATTTACTCAGCAGTGTTGGACATATTTCTGCTGTCTATTTTTTTGATGGAGGTGGAAACCCGTAGCAATGAACTACATTCCCAATAGTACAGGCTGCATGTACTGTTCAAGCAACTGGAGTTCAAGCTGTGGAAAATGTAAAAATAAGCATTTTTTTATTATGTTTTATATTGAAGTCTTCATTTTTGGCATGCTACACCCATTGAGGCCAAAACAGTTGAATACTGTTAGTAAGAGGACGTTATGCTTCTGTTTGACTGCTGACGTTAGTCGGTTGCTCGGTTGGTCCACCACTTTGGTCCAGACTGAAATATCTCAACAATTATTGGATGGATCTCTGTGAAATTTGGTACAGATGTCCATTGTGCCCACAGAATGCATGCAAATGACTTGATTGATCCCCTGACTTTTTACATTTATGGTTGTAAGTGAAATATTTCAACAACTATTAGCTGCATCGTGTATTGTCATGAAATATGATGTTCATATCTGTGGAGCCTGGATAATGCATCCTAATGACGTTCTCTCAGAAGTTGACATTTTAGAATTAAACTCTCTGCACACATGTCCACCTCAGGATGACTTAAGTGACTTAAGGATTAACTTAAGTGATCCCTGAGCTTTTCATTTAGCACACAATTGCAGTTTGTCTTACACGTTGGTTTATGACTTAATTACACCAGCAAATCTAATGATCCATGACTCTGTGTTTAGTGCTAATTAGCAAATGTTAGCATTCTAGTTCACTAAACTAAGATGGTGAATGTGGTAAACATCATCATGTTAAGAAGCCGATCTGTAGACTCTAGTTGTGGTTAAGGTTGGGTAAAGCTCTACAGCACTTTGTCCTGCCACCTCGTTGAAGATCATGTTGCTTCTTGGGTAGCTGAGTCTTACTCGAAGGCAGGTGGCTACTGCAGGAATTTTCTAATTTTAAGTGAAAATCAAAGCTTCCTCATCAGTGGTTCCACATGGTTAGTAGTCTCCAGATTAGGTCTGGAAATTGTTCCTGCAGAAACCCACCAATAGGAGCGGTTTGCCTCATCCACCGCTCCCAAAAGGCAATTTTAATCACATGGCGGTTTTCTTTTGATTCTTTTAAAAGCTTTATGGTTGGTTTCAATCTCAGCTGAATCTGCCCTTAAATCCTGAACACTGCAAGCAATCATCAACCAAAACCTTTTGAATAGTTACATTTTTATCGTGTAAATGCCATATAAATCCCACTTCAGATCAATCACTGGTCTAATGATTCACATAGTGCAGGAAATTACATGCTTGTGCTCTCCTTCACCTCGTAAGTCATGTTCAGGAGAGGCAGCGAGAACAGTGACTAGTAACGGACTGTAAATTTGATCCAAGCTCACTTCATGGTCAATCAATAGTATACTAGGATGATAAAAAATAGAGTTTTTTTGCTTTATTAAGCTCATAATGTAACAGAAAGTCATTAAATCTCTAGAGGGCTGGAGAATATCCAGTAGGGTGTATTTTTAACCATTCAGATAAACACACAAGCTCATTATTCTAATAATCACAAAAATTGAGCAGTTTGCACTCAGCTATACAAGTAACTGCCATAATTAAAGCTATTAATGGTACTTACATAAATCAAATTCAACCTAAAGGAATGCTTACATCTACTAGATTTACTAAATTCTCATGTTTGACGTATCTAAACGTCCTATTATCCATGCTGTCTCACACTTTCCCACATGCCATTTTTAAAATATCAGTGAGCCAAAATGACTGAACACTGGTATTTGGAAAATAACCACTGTACAGTATCTGCTGTGCAACGGCAGAGTTGACTGAGTGAATGGAAAAAAAAAAGAAAAAAGATCTCATGATTTTTATGCCTGTGCTGCCGGAAAACTAATCAACCTTGACTTTGGACAGAATCTGAGAATGCCAGTGAATGTCAAATCACAGTTGGAGAACCATTTGTCTGTATTTCCATAAACTTGAAGAAAGTTGGTTCACTCTTACATAACTGAGGAATATTATACTGTAGACAGCTGGCGTGAACTGGAGATGTGCAACTGTCCCACTGCAAGATAAAGGTTGCATTATATGAGCTAACGGAAACGCTGTGGGAGTTTTATTGTTACTGTTTCCTTCTTTGTCCTCATATCAAATCCATAAACAAAAATCCTAAAGAGGCAATGCTTGTTACTGTTATCCTAATGAAATACACAGTTTTTAGATTTTATGGAAACTTGAAACTTGACTCTGACTGTGTATTTTGTTTGCTGTTCCCCTCTTTTTATTTCCAAGTGTGGCAAGTGGCCACCTTCATGGTCTTTTGTTCACAAACGCTGTTGTTCTCTTCAGACCATTAAATGCAGCGGTGAAGGCCAGTGAATCAAGGGAGGGATATGAGCTGCGTGATTTAATGCAGTAATGTGAAACATACACATGAGGATGGCGGTTTTGCATTAAAAAAAACCTACAACGAAAACCGTCTGTGTGTCCCAGAGAGTGTTTACTTTGTCGTCAAGGCTCAGATTTGCAGCTTTCACCCTGACAGTATGCAGAGCAGCGAGGCTCACCTCCAAAAAACCATTCCCCTTCATTCAAGCTCCATCTGGATTAAGATAGCCATATTTCCAAATAGGTGCTGTAGATTTTGTAATTGCCATGTGTGTGATGTGGTTCTGTTCAGGAAGCTCAGCGAGGCCCCTGTGTGAGCCGGATCTCAGCGAGGGACTTGAATGTTGCATTGAGCAGAGCACCGGATACTGAGATGTGTTTTGAATTGGGCGTAGATGTAAAGGGATTTTGACAAAGCTTAACATGCAAATGGGTCCATTGTGGCACATTTTCAGCCTGTAATTATCCAGGAAAATTTGACTGTGCTTTCTTTTGTGAATGACATAATCAGTATCATACACATTCACATCTGGGATGTGTTTTATCCTTTTGAACCACTGGATTTTTGCTGCTGCACTGGTGAAATTGGCGATAAAATGCCTTGCTTAAAGGCTCATTGGAGACTATTGTTCAGGAAGTTCAGAGTTTCCATTATGTCCAGAAGTCAGTCTGGCTAATGTCCAGCTCTGCCTCTCCAGGACTTCAACCACAAGTTGCTTTACAAATACATACAAAACACACAACAACTGACAGTTTGCTTAGCTCCTGTTCCACGTAATGACTAATATAACTGTCAGTGTTTCTGTTGGCACATAACGCAGTTTATAATAATAATGACAGGTTTACCGCTTGAAATTCTTTGTCATTTTTGAGACAGTGGCTCTTTGATTTCAGACTGAGGTAGACAAACCTTTCAAAGCTTCTCATTTCTATCTGGCAATTGACAATTTTCCTGGCTGAAATCACAAATGCAGCTATTAAGATAATTAAACTAGCATTAGCTCCATGAGCTGGTTGAAAACGCTGTCGCCAGTTGACCTTTTTTAATGTCTCCAGCTGACTCATTTTAAAGGAGATTCTTGTAAAAGGGATCGCAATTATGTTAATTTGATGACTACGCACTCAAAGACTGAAGCTGGAGTAAAATGTAAATGTGAAAGACTGAGACTGAAGCTGCATGTTCCAGGTAAAAAGGGGGTCAGGATCCTGATAATCTATGGAACACATGGGCTGTGTCTGAAACCCCTCCGTCGTTCACCTATTGAATGGTGCCTGTATGACAGACACTATAGTTTACTCAGAAGAGGGGAGAAAATAGAGATAGAGTAATCAAGATTATTTTAATCACTTTTCATCATCACTATGAAGAGTTGCACAATCTCTTAAATGTGGTGCATTGTATCGATTGTTAGCAGAAACACAGTGTGCACACCATGGACATACTTTTGTCATCACATTTTTGAGGCTTCTGTATAGTGAGTAAATTTACACAATCTAAATTCAAACACCAGTAAAATAGTGGAGGATAAATGGGCTGTGATTTTGGTTGCCATGGAAATAAGGAAACAACATTTGTGTTATATCACAGTATAAAGCTTGTTAGTTCCAATAATAAGTTTGATAAAGAAAATGTATCATCATACTGTTGTTTTTATTCTAACACAACCCTGTTTGGCTGCTTACTGTAGTATATATTAGTATTTTCAAACAGTATGTCTTCATGTTACTGGAGGATGAAGACAACTTTGGCATAAACTTACACACAGAAGTAATGGCAGTTTACTAGCTCTGATTGTTGGACGTCAAAAATTCGTTATAAGTTAGTTCATCCCTTACATGTTTGGTCTTGTATTGTTGGTATTGGAAAGGACACAAAAATAAAGACACCACCCTCTATAGTCTTTATACTGAGTCTTTATACTGAAGATTGCGCTGACTAGAGTCCCACGAACACACCCCTGACATGTTGGAGAAATCCAAAGTTTGACAGGCCTCCTATCCCATGCCTATACAGCTGAGTGAGGATTTGAAAATCGCTGTTTGGAGAAAAGGGTTTTTAGAGAACGGTTAATTAAATCTGGCAAAAATATGGACAAAAAAACTCTGCCTCTCCAGGGCCTCAGCCACTGTGAGTCTTCGAAATGGCATGCTTCTTCCTAGCTACAACACACATTAAACAGCTCATAAAATACACAAATATAAACACGCAAATAAATACCATGACAATTATAGGAGAACAGCCTCACCCATCACACACCATCTAAAGGCATTTTCCTAAAGACTGGAGCAAAGTTTAATTTTTTGGGTCAAACCACATTCTTTCCTGTTTGGAGGGATCCATAAAAAAACCTTGAGGTTTTCCTTGATCAATTTCTACGTGGACCAAATCAAATAAAGGTTCTTGTGGCAGGGGGATTTTTTCAGCCACATATCTGGCAATGCTATCTAGTTTGTCCACCCACAGACTGGAGAGTAATCAAGCGCTAATAACATGTTATTCCTATAAGAAGTTTGAATTTTCAGACATGCCTGCATCGAGGACACATTTGTATCTGATCTCTCCCTCTTTCTAAATTTCATCCACCACTGAGGATGAAACGGAATGAAATCCAAGTTATAATTTCCGCTTGAAGGTATGTTTTAACAGCAAGAGGCTCTCTAAATCATAACAAAATGTGAAGGATGTTCGAAATAACTTGGAATGCTGCTTGTCTGAGAAACCTGGGTCTCCTTGGTAACCGCCTCCCCATAACACAAACAGGCCTAAATTCCCTCGCCAGGCAAATAAAAGGCAAAACGCAGAGATGTTTTCCCAAGTGATAGGCTCTGGAGGGTCCCTGTGGTGGGCTCTTAATATGTGGGAACGCTGTGAAACTCTGTGAAATTATATCAGAGCAACAGCTGGGGTCTTTGCAGGCTAAGTCTGCAGAATTGGGATCCTGTCAGTGCCCGTTTTCTCTCTTTTTTTATAGTGTTTGCTCTGGTTTATGTTCCATCTGGTGTGTCTTGTACTTGCAGTTAGCCTGGCATAACGCTCACATGTAAAGCAGGAGACGTCAGAATCACATTTCAAGAGGAAACAACTCCAGAAGGACATGAATTACCTACAGCTTTAGTGCTTGTCAACCCCTGTCACCGTCCTCTCTTCTCCTCTCTGCTATTGTCATCTCTTTACCTATCATCTCCTCTCATTGGCATTCCAGTCATCGCTCGTCCTCCTCCACAAGTGACTACAAACTGCTCCCAGCGCTTGAACTCGGCACTCCTCCTTTGCTTGTTTTCCATCTCATTTTGGCAGCATGCACACTGGATCCATTGTACGGGGGAGAGGCTTTGCCCATTTACCGGATATTCGACAATGAGGGAAGCTGCTATGACATCAGAGGGCGCAGCCTTGGATGCAATGAGTTTCAGGGCTACCCAAAAGGAAATTCAGCACATTAACCGTTAAAACCTTGCCTTCACGGTTCTTCTTGTGCAAAAATCTTTGTGTGCACAGTGGCTCCAGGCCTGATAATATAATTCCTGACGAACTGTGGCGATGGGGGCTTGTTGTGGTTGTTTTTCTTGAGTGGCCACTGTGTTTGAATAGCTGCTCTTCTGTTTTATTGTGAATTTTATTGTATGTCATGTCCCGTGTGTGTGTGTGTGTGTGTGTGTGTGTGTGTGCGTTGCATTTAAATATGTTGTGATTTTGTAAGGCTGCTACCTTGGCCAGGTCCTGCTTGCAGAGATCTTCTTGGTAAGATAAAGGTAAAAAATAATAAAATAAATGAATGAGGTAATTGTTTTTATTTCTGAGTTCAGATAAAGATAAGACTTAAGTGGAGTTACTCATCACTGCAGCTGCATGCACAGACATTCAATCACACATATTTGAGGTTTACAAAATGGAGTACTCTCTCACAGTTTTCGTCAGTGTCTGTGGGTTAATTATCGTCTGGCCAGTGGTGTTTTGTTGTTACAAGTTGGTGAACACAATCACATGTTTTTGATTCAAAAGGATGACACATTTGTGAAAGGCTCGCTGTCTGATAGCTGCAGTAACTGCTTTAGTAATGTAAGGCAGCAGTCAGTCTGTTTTTGTTTGTTTTTTTGCTGTTTTTTTGGATATCATGACATTTTAAGTTGATTTGGCAAAGTTGAATCAAACAACTGCCTATTATCTCATCTGGCAGATATGGAATAACATCTGCATTCACTTGACGATGTGTTTCTAGCCTCTTGATGAATGAAAGTCTGATATTCACCAACTCCCATGGGAAATGTGCTGCCTTTTAGCTGCTAAATGTGTCAATACTTGTCTTATTATCAGCTTGTCAACTGTAAAGCATGTTGACTGTGTTCACCAGCTGGTCCATATCAGGGGTGGAGGAGGAAACGAGATTGATAAGAGTGGTGAGACTAGTGAACCAAAAACACCATCAGGCCAAAACTATGACCTAAAAAGCTCCATAGAGTTGCTAACTCAGGTGATGATTATCTATGGGTTCAACCCTTTCACATTAAACATTTCACCCACTGGAAATATAAAAGCATTGATTAGTACAGCTTTAATTATTAACAAAGCTGGCAATCCCTGGCAGCTGTATGCAATGAAATGCAATGTCTGCAATTCGATTTCAGCAGTGGACCTTTGTTGCAGGTCCACTCCTTTTCTGTCTCTGTCTGTCTCTCCTTGTTTCCTGTCATATCTCAACTGTTGCTACCCAATAAAGGCATAAAATAATGATTGACTGGTTATGTAATGTGCAAACTTTATTCTTGATGGGATCTAATTTGATGAGAATCTGGTTTAATTGTACTGAACAGCTTTACGGTGTGATTCTCATAAACTCTCCTTATACTTAAGATACAAATGTACTTCTGACCTTGCAGAGAGTGATCAAGGACAAAATGCCAAAACATTTAATTAGTCCCAGAGGTGTTTCCTTCCTGTTACTCAACCCTCTTCTTGTCAATTAACATTTAATATGACATACCCTTACAGAATTGAGTGCAGCAAGCCCACCAACAGCCCTGATTTTATTCCCGCCAGAACTTTCTGTCCTGTCTTTCCCCTGTTTTAGTACCTCTCAGCTTTCCAATTGGCTGAACAGAATTAGAAAACAAATACTAAAAGGTGAATGGACTGCCAAGTTTCCTTTTCAAAAAACATGGAAACAGGGGCTACTAAATGTTCCATATTAATTCAGAAATGGCAAGATGTCCTTTATTCTTTCCATCATTCACCTTTGGCCATGCTTCTCAATAACACCCTTTGCAAGCTATTAGTGTGCAGAGCTGGAATCATCTCAGTGTCTCCTTTCCTGTGGACAGGATTCACAGGTCCTGCAGGTAAGCACACTGAATTAAATATGCAGAGTGGAAACAGGCAGAAAAGAGCTGAAAAACAGGAAAGGGTGACAAAAGAGGGAAAAGACTCGAGACAGACGTGATGATGAGGAGCCCACTGTTTCATGTGATCCGTTTTACAGCTGCTTCCTGCCGTCTGAAGGGTGTGGCTGAACATTATGTAACCGATCTGACATCAGTCGCCACACAAAAGTACATATTCAGAAATGAGATCAGGCAGTGTGTCTGACTTTAGAGATATTGCAGAAAGAACAGACACGGGGGTCAAGAAGGGGGATGTTACATGAGCCACAGCTTTCAAAACATCCTTCTAATATCACAACTAACTAAATCTCCAGATCCATGCTCCAACAAATATTTTGATAATCTCAGTTTTAACTTTAATCTGTTCTGTTTTTCCTAAGCAGATCCACTTCAACAGATCAGAGACCGCTCTGTTGTTGCTCTTGGAGTTGAAACCAAAGAGACTGTCTATGTATACCTTGCTAACTAATCTATGTTTTGGCAGCATCAACATGGGGTGATCCAAAACAGAGCTTATCCCCACCGTCAGTGCCACCAGCCCCCAAATTACCCCTGCCATGTTGTATCACAGCTTTGCCACAGATACTGTGGGTGTGAGATATCCTGAAAAGGCAGCTGGTCTCTTTGAGTTAGCGATATCTGTGCAAAAGTAGAGCTCCTTTCTCCAAAAGCATGATAAAAATCCCTTCATCGTAGGCTGGGCAGGCCCTGAGGGACCAGTGGGAGAGAGGGATACAAAGGATTCAGAGCGTAGGAGACAAGAAGGAGGGAGGGAAGGTCTTGGATGCAGGCCCGGACGGTGGCATTTTGCCATGGTTTCATGTCTCTCCACTGATGCTCTCATCAATTTGAAACAGCAGACGGCCCACCTGTGCTGAGTGATTGTTCATGTGGGGTAGCTGGGGGGCAGAGAGAGAGTCTCAGTATGGGCTGTCGGGGTAGCAAGGAGGTTCTGGGGTTCAGCTTTCCTGTGCATATCTCTTTTGTTTTTTGTTTTTTTTGGGAGATCGCTGCAACATTATCCTCATCACTTTCTAAATGTCGGCCCATCTGGCTGAGTTCAGGCGGGGCCGAGCTGTCGTAGCCAGCCACAGGGAGGATGTCAGAAGAGGGGAGAGGCTGACGGGCTGTACGGTGATTAAACTCTTACATCTGCTTCTCTTCGATAACATCACAGACTTGTGATACAGATAACTGCCACATAAGACAAGAAAAAAGGAAATTGTTGGAGTTTTTGTAGTGAAACAGCTTCTGAAGGTTCAGAAAATCATCAGGGATAGTGGAAGGATGCAGATACAGATGGCATTATCACCGAGATGAGGTGCACAATGCGTATAAAGCCCCTGACGCCTTTTACTAATATGCAGGATCTGATGTAACTGTACTGTTAAACCAGACTGAATACTTATGCAAAAAAAAACCTTTGGAATTAGTGACACCACATGTGTGATTTGGGTTATTAAGCAGACACCACCCATAACATCACATGTTTTGCTGAACTAGCCTCTTGGCCAGAGTGATGGCAATTGGAAAAATTATAACTATAACAGCAATGTAAATTTTTCATGATTCGTTAGTCCGTGTAATCTCTACAGATCAATTAGTGTGCAGAAATGTGGAATTTAATTACCAGGAGGCGCCTCTATAATTCATTCAGCCTGCTTCACTGACTGGGAAACAAAACACTGATTCCCTTGAAGTCTGTCACCCACCTGACCGGGACTGAAGTTAATCCAGCATGGGTGAGATCCAGTACAGGGAGTGTACAGCTGCTTCACAGCATCAGCGGATTTATAAGAATTCAGTGCCATGAAAATGTTTAATCCATCACACTTGAAGTGTTGTAGCACAGTTTATTTAAAGGAAGGGTTTGACATTTTGGGTAATATGCTTATTCACCTTCTTGCAGAGACTTTGAAGAGAAAATTGATACCACCATGGACAGAGCTAGGAGGCTAATAGCTTAGCTTGTCATAAGCTTGGAGCAGGGGGAAACAGCTAGCACCAGTACATCTCAAGCGCCATGAGTGGGAGGAGCTTTTTATGGGTGCAAAGTAAAAGTCCTATTCATTTTTCCCATAAACAATGTAATGTGACTCAGAGTTGGCGGTCTTCTGCTGGAGCATGAATGAAAATGGAGCTCACACGGCTCAATTACCAATCCAAAACATGAACAACTGATGTTAGATTAGAAAACATCTGGTTCGTTTAACAGTCAGAGAAGCCTGTGTATACAAAAACTTCAGGGTAGAAGTTAACTACGAATCCCAGAGTGCATTTTGGCAACTGGATGCCAAACTTTAAAAGCGCTGCTAGCAATGAGTGGAAGCTAAAAATGACAGTATTCAGAAAACTAAAACTAAACTTCAGGAGTTCATAAATCAAATGGCACCATGTTTTGCTCTCAAATTCAATGAAGGAGTGTTTTAAAACTGGTACCACTCTGATTGAGCCTATGACTTGCTTTCTTTTCATAGAAATGGTGGCAATTTTAAATGGCAATACAGTATGGAGAAATCACTTCTTGAACCAGTTTCCCCTCCAACTTTGCAACTCTATTAACATTTTGTATCTCATTTGTTTAATTTGTACACAAAGAGACATTTAAAAAAACAAAAAAACAAAGAGCCATGGTTTTACAAAGAGCCATGCTAGCTCTTTCCTCTTGTTTCCAGTGTTTAATGCTAAACTAAGCTAAGCTAATTTTAATCACTGCTCCATTTTTAACCGACAGACAAAATATTGAAGTATTTCTTTAAAGCAGCACTTAGAGGTTGGCACTGAATTTCAGCATTTTTGCCACATTTGGATACGGGAAGTAGCTTTATGACTGCAGGACCAGTCTGCAAAGGGAAAGTGACAGAGAGATCCCCGGAGACTTATCCTCACTCCATGAAAGTGACCCCTACACTCCCCGCCCCTCCAATATGGCAGCTTTGGTCACTTCCCTGAAGCTTTTGGACATCTGGTAGATTGGTTGAGCCCATGGAAACGTTCACAGCCCCAGTATGCAATTTCTATTTAGGGAATAACTCTGTGATGGTGGAAATATTGTTTTATGATGTGAGACAAAGTCTCGCTCCCCTCAATGAAGAGGAAATGATCCAAAGGGAAAAAAGGACACAGGGAGGAATTGATATCCCCTATTGGAAAAGCAGTTATGAAAGACATTACCTCCAATACAGAGGAAGAATCTCTTTATTTGCTGAGTGAGACTTTTTTGTTCATCATAGAGAGTTTCTTTCATTGTCTGAAACAGGGTAGTGGTTCTCAACCTAATTAGTCTGAGACCCTGATTAAGCAGTTTCTATTCTGTGACCTGTCTTAGCACCAGTATGCTAACATGTTCACAAATGTATTATGCTACAACAGGTAATGTTTACCCTGGTCACCATCTTATTTGACTGTATTAGCTCACTGTAAAACTGAATAGCACTAAACACAATGTTTAACTGAGGCTAGCATTGGTTTTACTGCTGTTTTATAGACCAGAGTATTGGACATATTGAAATTTTGACCGGATTGGTTGTCAGTAAGAAAATGTCACAGGATGATCAAAGTTATAACATTTAGTTTTCTGGGAAATGAGAACGTCTATATAAAATTTCATGGAAATATTTTATTTTACAGTCTGGACCAATGTAACTAGCAGACTATGCTGTCCCCAGAGTTTAAAGATGTATTCAGACAGAAAATGAAGTAAAGTTGTGCCTTCCCTTCTGTTTATTTATTCGCCCCAAACAACCAATGCACCAACTAAACAGATGTGAGCTGTAACTGGAATCACTGACTGTGTCTGTATAGGAGTTTCCTGTGTATTTGTTTTCAGCTCAGTCTCTGCCTCCACCCTGTCTTTCCATCGACTTTGTCTGTAATCGTGCCACCGCTAAAATTCAGTTTGGGATCTTTCTAAACAGACTGTAAAGATGCAAAGTCAGAAATCCCTTTTATCCCTTTTAATAAACTTGTGATCTATAAGATATACCTTAGAGACCCTTGTGGCATCTAGACCCCCAAACTGGAAACTGTCCTTGAGTTTTATGTCTGCAACAACATGGCTTTGCACCTGCACCATGAAAAAAAGCTAATACACAGCTAATATCTATGATAAATGCTCACATTTTCTACCAAGTGCAGCAGAAGTTACCCTTATAACTCTGAAAATGGAAAACTCAACAAACACAATATGTTTCAGATGTTCAGAAAGGCAGATGAAAGAGATAAAGGAAGATTTTGGCAGTTGTCTCAGTGCTGGTGCAAAGCCACATTTCGACATTCTTTATTTATTAATTTACATTCAGACAAATCTTTCTGCATGCAGCATAGAAACTTGAAACTAAGTGAACCTGAATGAAGCTGATGTCTCTTTATTCTCGATGACAGACTTCAGGTGGTGACAGCTATATTCTCTGTAAATCCTGTACGTCTAATTTTGTCTGCAACAGATGGTTTGGTTTGGCAGTCTCCATCAGAAGCCCATAGTCAGTCAAAGGTGTGTATGTGTGGGTTTGTCGTCACTAATTTGAAAACAATAAAATGTTCATTTGTAGGCAGGCCTGTGACTCCTCATTGCTGACATCTGTTTGGTATCCAGGCAACCATACAGTTAACCGGGTGCGGTCCAGTACAACGGTACAAAGACGTTTCCAAAGTGTAATTGAAAGTGACCAAATGGGGAAAAAATGCTCACTCATATTTAGATTTTGTGACTAAAATGATGACATAGAGTGCAACTGTAAATGTGGAGCCTGCATGTGGGTGTGTGAGCATGTAAGAGCAATGCTACATGTACTGTACCTGTGTTCCAGTGAAACCTTAACACATTTCTTTAAAGTGATGTAAGACTGAAACTGTGCAGCATGGAGAAGTTATTCAGTCAATATTTCATGAGCCAAGTGTTGCCTGGCTGACAGTTTAGCTCACACCCTCTAGACATTTCCGGCACACAGTCATTCCTCCTTTGACTTTCTAAATACTTACTTTGAGTGTTACTTTCAACCACAAACAAAACAGATTCATCCGTTTCTAAATACTCTTCCCTGCAATGTGCTGCTAGTTTACCCTCCCTGCAACATGTGAAGTGCTCGAAGGGGTTTGGACAAAAGAACAACATCTTAATGCAATGGCATAAACCAAACTTACAGCCTCACAAATAGAGTTTACAATCTATCTAACAGTCTAAAAACTGGCATTATGAGCAAAATATATAAACTTATTGTTACAGGTCCATAGCTGACTACTAATAATTTCTCAGAAATAAAGTGAAATAGAAGTGGGAAGTCATATGAAGGTATAGCAATGACTAATTTCCTGCTAAAGGGGATTTCAATGTTCAGTTTGCACATTTTCAATTGATAACTGATTGCTGCTGTAAGATAGAAACTTCTTCTTCGCCAGTGTGCAGCAGGTCACCTTAAAATGTAAAGATTAGCCTAACCCTAACCCTTTTTCTGAAAAGTTGAATGATACCATCTTACCAAGTTTCTGATTTGATCTTTGTTTGTATTTTCTATCCATTGACAACAGCTCAAGGCAATCCTTAAAAGGAAATCCCTCCTTTTATAAACTCAGCACATCTGAACTACTATATAATTTCCAAGTTGTCTCGTAAAAACTCCAAATAAATTGGAATTTACAACTGTATTGTATTTGTACTGTCTCAACGCATTATGTCTGTTTTCCACTATAATTCACATGAAATCTATCTCTAGAAAACAGTTCAGGAAAATATCAAGAGATTATAATACATCAAAACAGTAGCTTATGTGGGGTATTGCATTATATTATAAGATTACTTGGGTTCCATTATTCTGTCCAACTTTTTTATGTACGCTATCACATGTTGCATTCTGTCTTTGATATCTGTCAACACCAAATAAACATAATTCTGCAGTGAAAAGACTCATGTTTACACTCGAGTAGCACCTCATGTTACTTTAAAGCTTTCCCACGTGCAGAACACATTATATAATAGTGTGTTTCATCATAAAATATGCTGCATGACAGTTAAGGCTGACCTGAGATGACTGAGTCATTCATTCAGTGAAAGCTTGCTGTGCACGCCTGGCTAGTGTGATCACCACTGTGTACTCTTAAACCACACAGCTACTACACATTTGTGTATTAGCTGTTTTACTACAGGGTGTGTTGCTTTAATTTGTCGAGGGAACATGACACAATCATTTCCTTGTTATAGTGGCCTCCCCAGTTACTAGATAATGTTCAGGCTACTGCTACAATTTTTTTTTTTTTTTTTTGCTTCATTAGTGAATACAGGACCAATGTGTGCAGTGATACATAACTACTACTTTACTCTCCATTTAGTCAACTCCAGTCAAATAAATAGTAACTAAACTGAGAACAAATCCACAAACTCACATAACATGTAGTGTTTGTTTATTGCAGTTCATGAACAGAAAATTCAGAATCTATCAAACAAAAATTGTAGCAAACACAGATGAAAGAGTTTCTAAAATATTTATTCATGGGATTAAAAAGACAAATGCAGCAGGGTTGAAGTGCAGAGATTCAGTTCTACAGTGAGCCCTGTGTCTACAGCCCTACGATGTACAATAGATAATAAACAAACACAGTAACAGTTTTACATTAATACTAGAATGCACATTCTCACAGAATGACTTGTCCGCAGTGTCTCATCTGTTTCTACTAGCTAAGCCACTGTATTTGCTAATGGCAAAAACAATATAATACTTAAAATAGCGCGTTGTCTCTTGGAAAATAACAGCAGGGTTATTTATTTGAGAAAAATGATAAAAATCTTCACCATAGAGAATTATACAGCTTACATCGCCTCTTTCTTCTTTCTTTTTTTTTTACCTCATTCATAATCTGTCAGTATAATGGCTAATGAAAATTTAAAAAGGACTTTAATTAATTAAAAAGAGTAATAAATACATGTCTGACCCCTGGCAAATCAGAGCCCTCCCTTCCCAAATCTTCACCCACATTCTGCCTCTTAGAATGATTCAGCCTGAAAAGTATTATTTATAACAACTGGGACAAGTGTGTTATTTATTAGACACATTATATTTTAATATTATCCAGATTTGGATGTAAAACTTATAATAAACAAAAGTAAAACAATGTTTTTTTAATACAGCCTCATGGATGTACTGAAAGTCATGTAACAGTCGCCTCTGAGATCCGTTGACCCACCTGCAATGATCTTTAACAATATGTTGAACAGGATTTCATTTTCTTGTTTTTTTTTTTAACATAAGGAATGTTGTCAGGCAGCCAAACTGTAAATATGGCAAAAAAATACAAATTTATTGGCAATATGCTCCTGAACACCACCTGTGAGTGCAGCAGCCTTCGAAACGAAATTCCTCTGGCTGTCAGCACATCATAGTCAACGCAACTCTACCACCAATGCAGCTTTCCACACCTGAGGATCACTATCCATCTCTTTTGTTTGTTTGTTTGTTTTTGTTTAAAGCATACTGATACATCATCTCAAAACTTGACATCTTGCAATCTTGGGTGCAAAATTGAAATATAAGACTTAATTATTTAACTGTGGTGACTTGTAATGTGTTCTCATACATCTATAAATGTGTAAACATGGCAAAAAAATTGGAATAATTTAAATGCATGGTGTGCAATAACTTATAGCAATCATATGGGAATGCTAGATGGAGAACAACAACTTTGTGTGCTTGTGCTGAGGTCTCTCCTGGAGCAAAATACATATAACACATGTCTCGGCAGCATTTGTAATCAATGAATCATTCCTCATGGCGCTAAATCTGATCCGGGGCTTCTGGGAGCGGGTCAGAATAAAGGAGAAGAGCAGAGAGACTAAGGAGAGGATCTGGAGCAGAAGGCTGGTTGTCTCAGGTGTGAACATACAGGAGGGATGGAGAGAGAAAAGTCTACAAGTAATACTGTGGCTGATGGCCAGTGTTGTGTAGAGAGGGATGAGGCTGGGGGGGACAAAAGGTTCAAGGCTCGGTAACTGCACTGGGCTCCTTGTCATAGATGTAGCTGCCCACACCACCAGTGTTCACGCCTGGAAAAACCACAGGGACAAACAGAGGGAGTCGAGGGTTAAGACAGAGAGAGAGGGCAAGAGAAGGTGCAACATGTGCAGGACAAGATGCAAAACTGTTTTTCTGAGTGGTTTCCCACAGGCTCGAGAAGCTGCTGTTATGCACAACAATGTTATGATGAAATGACTCTTGAGTAACACTTATGTTGTGCAAGATCTGCAGCGTGCACGACACAGATCAAGTGCTCAGACATACAACATTCTGTTTCAAGTGTAGGTGATAATTGGTGGGTTGACAGCACCCCCTAGCGGTTACCTTTGGGCCCGAAGAGAACAGCATAGCATGGTTTGTGGCAGTAGGGCTGACCATCATGCTGTAATGGAGAAAATGCAACTATTAACACAATAAAAATCATTCTTTATCTGCTTGTAGAAAGTATTTTGTAGTTTTAATTTTTTCAATCCTTTTTTCCCCCTCACCTCTGCATGACTGCCAGCTGACAAAGTCTTGCTGCACCTCTCACAGCGCAGGCAGGGCCGATGCCAGTCCTTGCCCAGTGATGTCACCTTTTCAGCTGTGTTACACACACACACACACACACACACACACACACACACACACACACACACACACACACACATACGGACACAACTGTGAAACTCCATAGCAACCACTTTGCAGGTTCACACCTCATACTCCAGCCTTTTTTCCTGGAAATTTGGAACTACTTACCAAAATACACCTTCTTGTTGCATTTGGGACACAGGTTGGCTTCTCCGGAAAAAGTGGTGATGCTGCCAGCTGCCGACAAATTACAGACACATTACAATACAGGAGAGGCAGAAGGTAACTATGGCGAGTGAAGGAAAAATGGTTTAATAAATGACCACTTATCTTTTCAGCTAAGTGTTAAATTCAGTGTGCTAATGACAAGAAGGTATAGAAATAAAACTGAGACAAGTACTAAACAGTTTGTACATGTTTCATGAGGGAATTAATGAGTAAAGGCTAATCTTGCCAAATTAGATACTTTGATTGCCAAGGTAATTGTAAGTTACAATTCACTCCCACCAACAGGAGCCAATGGATGTTAAGTGTACTTGTAGTTCTGTGCTGGGAACTGCAGGTGGTGCCAACAAGCAAAAAGACAAATCTTGAATCATTGATGGCTTCAGTAACCAAGTGGGTGGGAAACTGCCACTAACTGAAAACTGTCCAACAGAGATTAATTGAGTAAAAACAGCCGTTAAAATGATCTTTTTTTGTTGATGTCCTAGGAAATCTTTATCTAACGAGTCTGAGAAAATCCCCCTCAAGCCTCAGGAGGCTGTGTGTGTGTGTGTGTATCAATGTTCTTATCACCGAGTCAGCACCAGCTTCTTGAAAACACTCAAATCTGCAACAACAGCTGCCCTATCAGGACGTTTTCTCACACAAACACTTGCTGACAGATCTGTAATGTGCAATATATAATTAATAGTTCTGAATGAATCCATACACATGTTTTTCATTTACCTTTTGATGGTGCCTTGGGTACAAAGGTTTTCTTTTCCTCGGCTCTGGGGGCTGAATCCACAGTAGAAGGTGCGTTGTTGTTGGCTGGAGTATCATACACATATGAACCGGCTCCACCGATGTTCACACCTGCAAGGTAAGGGAGAACAGTGAGTGATGAGTGATGGGAATATTTTTGTCTGTATGGTCCTGATAAAATGTTCTACTTAAATCTTCTAATGGCTGAATAGCTTGAAAACTCAAATTCAGTTTTGACATGTTTTAAAAAATTTGAATGTGAAAAGAGTATATGTTGAATAAAATAAGATGTACTTCACCTTTTGGTCCAAAGAGGGCAGCATAGCACGGTTTGTGGCAGTAGGGTCTTCCATCATGCTGTAGGAGACAAAAAACACCATGACATACAGATTTAAAGGCATACTTTGTAGGATTTGCCTGTTACTGTTTGTAAACACAACATTCAAGGTTGGCCTCTCTCCTCCCCCGCTCAACATCACACACACATACACATACTCGTTTGTCTTTATATCCTCATAATGACATAATGCATTCCCTAGGCCTTTCTCCTAACCTTAACCATCACAACTAAATACCCAAACCAAACCCTTAACATTAAAAATCCAATTCTAACCTTAACTTTAAAACCAATTTGCCCTCTGAAGTTGTGAGGATTGGCTGAAATTCCACTACAATGGCTCACTGCTGCAAATGTAACAAAATCTAGCAGAAAAGGAGACCGCGTGAGCAATTTATCCAACAACTGTTAAACAAGGAGAACATCATCTATGTGGCTGCCTTTTTTGTAGCTTTCTCTTGGATGCCAGCTTGTTTTTATACACTCACACCCTGCACACTGTTATTGGATAGAGGCTACATACGCACTTCCAAAAGGTTGCAGTCCAGATATGCAGTCCAGAAATGTCTGATCTCTGTAGCCACCGTCATACACTTTTAGTGGGTTATTGGTAATGATTGAGAGGGATTACTTTTATATGAGTCTATAAATCTATAAAAGCATCTAAAGATAAAAAAACAAAATCTGATGACCCAGCATAAATTCAACTATGTCACTTTTTTTTGTTGCTACGTATATTTCTGCATGAATTTTGGCTCTTTTTCTTTAACAGAAGACGAGATGGACAGGTTATGTCCAAAAACGGAGACAAGCCCTTTTTTTCCAGCTTACCACTTCCTGATGATGTCATTGTCACAGGTTCATTCAACACAAAATAATGACAGTGACAGTATCCAAGAAACAGGTCTCTGTTGATACATCCAGTGCCAGGCTTCAACGCAGCCTACATATCTATACACGTGTTACTGACTGTGTGTTTCCACTTGAAGGGGGAAAAAAACCCCAGTCTGAGACATAGATGGCTTGTTGCTGATGCATGCTGGGAATGCGGCAGTCATGCAGGAGCATATGAACAGCTTGAGAAGGGGATCAGGGCTGAGGGCCAGGCCACTCGTCCAGAGCCCAATGCCCATAGATGAGAAGAACCAGAAGCACCCGGCAACACGCCAGACCCTGGGTGGCGAGGGGAAAACACTGATGTTAATTAAGCGCCATGCTACCCACAATCCTCTCTGCTTTGGCCACATGAGCTGCTTTGTCCTGAGAAGATGGTGCGGCCGAAAAAAACCCGATTGTTCTCTCACCTTTAATAATGCATTAGCCATGACAGGATCAGCTACTGTTAAAGCAGCCATGCACGCCTTTCACACTTCCCGTTTGACATTTATGAGATCCGTGAGAGTCTGGATGTTGACGCCAGGCCGTGACTAAGCACTGATGGCTTTCTCAGGACAGGACACACAGGGCTTCATTGTCAAGTGAACTCAGTGGTCTGTTAACAGTCTGCGGGACAGAAACATCAGCAGCAGAGGGACCCTAAAAATGGATTATCCATCACTGCACAGCCCACTCTCTTCCCAGCAGTTTACTTCCCACATCCTGACATCTAAAAACTGTCTTCTTCAGCTATTCATCTGTCTTTTCTCTTCTGGTCTGCACCCCTTTCTCATCCTCATTTTAAGCTCTGTGCCCCCTTGATTCAACCTCCTTATGCTGTTTTTTTCCTTTCAAGAGACACCAGAATGAAGGTGGATTAACTTGGAACCCTTGGCTGTTTTTGTTCTGCTTTTCACTTCCTTTATTTACAGGATTATGTCACAATAAGCTATTTCCGGGATACGTCAGGCTGTCCAGCCATTAATTAGCATGTGTGTTGTACTGTACACAGGTTGTAGCATTGGGCTGGACAGAGTGTTTTTTCCCCTCTCTGGCAGTAACCCTTTGAAGGATTCTTTAGAGACAAAAGTGACTGAGTCCAACATCTCACAATAAGAAAGCAAAAGCTACAAATAAAAGGAACAAAATTAACAAACTTTGTTTTCCGACACCTCAGATTTGTCTTGGGACCCCTTGAGAGATTTACATGCAAATATTTCCCACACATTAATATCAGTATTACAGCTGCAATGCCTGATTGATAGAAAACTAATTGTTAACTATCTTGATAATAAAATAACTGTAGTTACTTATTAAGCATTAATACCAAACATTTGCTAGCTACAGCTTCTCAAATGTGAGGATCTGAATATTTTCTGTGTCATACATGATAGTAAAATGAACATTTTTTGTAATCTTTTGATAGTTGATCAGACACAACAAGATATTTGTAGACCTGAAGATGTCACCTTGGGCTCTAGGATCTTATGGTGGAAATTTTTTTCCACCAATATTTTATAGACAAAACCGATTATGAAAATAATTTTTGCTGCGAGGAAATGTATATCTTGTGTCTTAGTTACACAAAAAAATAATTTATTGATAGTATAGAAATATTGGCAAGAAACTGTATACTCAAGGTCTTCATCAAGTTGTGAAGAAGACTGGGAAAAAATCTTATGTGGGCTTGTCAAAGCGTTTCTTATTTTGACTTGCGATTAATATGTTTTGAATGTTAACTTAGTCTCCATTATGCTTTGGATGATTAAAACAGGTTATCATGCAGTCAGTTAACTGTAAGGTTGTCAGATTTAAATTTGTGAAGCTAAAGCTTAATACCGCCACAATCTTTCAGGGTCAACAGTGCAGACTTGTCACCTTGTCTTTTACAGCCTGGCTCTCTGCCACCATCCTCAGGAAGCTGCTGCCCTCCTTTGGCCCACAGACCACAGGCCAAACTGGGCTTCATCCCGCCCTCCTCACTCCATTTAAAGAACTGCAGCTCTGAGGTTCATAACCTTCTGCATACCGAGCCGGGATAACATCAAACACCCTCTATAACGATCCCACAGTCCTATTACATTCCTTCTTCCTTTTTTTTTTTTTTTTTTTAAACGCAACGTCTCTCAGCCTCTTTCTGTTTCCATGACGATGATCGAGCACTGAGTTTTTTTCCCTACTAAAGTCATGCCATTGCGCTGCAGCCCGGGGCGGGATTTGGATGCTGTCTATGGAGAGGGAGAGAGAGAGAGAGAGAGAATAGGGGGAGAAAAGAGGAAGGTGGGCCGAGACAGAGCGCTGGCCTCAGAGAGATAGATTGTGACTACATTACTGTAATCACGCAGAGATTAAACAGCAGAGCAACATCCCTTGAGGTCTACAGGGAAATGGGTTTTGTGGACAAAAACGGTGAGATCACATCCTCCTTGTGTAAAAGAGGAGAGGAGAGGAGAGGAGAGGAGAGGAGAGGAGAGGAGAGGAGATGAGAGGAGACTCGGAGAAAAGGTGCCAGTGTGTGTGTGTGTTTATGTGCTGAAAGGGTGAGAACTGAATCGTTGGCTGGGTCATGACAGGCAAAACAAAAAGGGCAAGATAAGAAAACCTCCAGGGGTGAAGGTGCCAGATAGTGAGCTGCGCCGGTTCGAGAACCACAGTTGGAAGGAGGGGGATCTATGTCGAGACGTGATACTGCAGTCTGATTGCGTAATAGAGAGGAAAAAGGATCTGAAGGCAAGTTATCCTGTAGCGCTAAGGGGGTTAAAATTCCCAGGAGGAAAGGCCATATTAACAGATGCAGCTCAGCACACATGGCAGGAAAAGGACATGCGCTCAGCAATTTCCTGCACAAAATGTACACTTGATGAGACTCTCTTCCACCATAACACTGCAATTCCTCCCAGATATTTGCTTTGTAATGTACCTTGGCGGATACTGGATGGAAGTCAAGAGATTTTTAATGAAATAAAAAAACGACAAATAAACAAACTGAAGAGAAAATGTGTCAGTAAGTCATTACATAACCAGAAAACATTGACTTTGCCTCGTTAGATTTCACAATAGCAGTCAATGAACTGGAAAAAAAACAGAGGCATGGGGGGTTGTAGACCTTTGACCCTGTGTAATCAATCCGACTGTAACACTGTTGCCCTGATATTTTTAAAAGAAAAACAACATAATGTCTACAAGAGGAAGAAAAATAGAAAAACTTTGGTCCATGAAGTAATTTCCACGACATTTGGTGGACATTTTTAGCCACTGAGTGAATATCGTGTTAGAATGAATGGCTTCAATTCAAAGTAATACTTCTACCTCAGGCAGTGGTAGTGTCGGGCTTCATTCACAGAGCTGTAAAAGCTCTAAAAAGCCCATTTCACTGTCTCACTTGGGCAATGAAAAAACCCACGTCATGGCTCATCCTTTAGAACTTCCCCCCCATTCGATTACACTGTGAATAAGAAGACTGTCCTTCGTCCAGAAAAGTGTGTCTTAAAACCTCAGCTGACATGCCTTTGAGCAGGAAGCGGAACCTGTGAATTACTGAAAATTTGATCTGAACTGCTGGTCAAACACAGCGAGTCATTTGAGGACGATTCCTTGGGAAAGTTTAGAGATTAAAAACAGCTAATAGATGTGTTTAAATGTGCTGAAATTTAATAAAAATGCCACAAGTAAAAATCCCCCATTCAATTCCTTACTGAAGGAAAAAGGACAGAATTGTTATTATCTGCAATGTAGTTGAATAGAAGTTTGGAGTAGAATAAGAAGAAAATGCTCTAATTTGTTCAGTATCACATGCGTATGATTTCAAAAGAGGGACAGTGTTGTGCTGTTACTGGTGGTGGGTGGCGTGTTACTGACCTCAGCGTGGCCTCCGGCGTTGAGCAGCTTGTTGCAGCGGTCACACTTAAGACACAACTTGTGCCAGTCCTTCCCCAGCGATGACACCTTCTCAGCTGCACATGAAAGACAAAAGAGACAGAAAAACAGGGATCTGGATGAGTGCAAACATTCACAACATAAAGCAGCAATCATATAGATTTCTGCGAACAGCGACAGCCTTTATATTTCTCCATCGATTGTGTCAAGCTTTGTGTGTGTTATAATGTGTCGTTCAAGTCGTCGTGGGGAGGAATTACGTCCCTCATTGCTTCACTCTCCAGAATAATGATTAGCTTGTACTGTACTTCTGTGGGCCGATGGAAATCCTGACATAGTGCCAACTGAGTGATTGTTTTCTGGTGGGGGGGGGGGGGCTGGGAATGCCTGTGTACCGCACAGGATGCAACGGTGATGTCACTGCAGGATCGACAGACACTGGCGTGAGTCCCAGTCCAGCTGTAACGGCGGGGGGTGCCCACATCTAACCCAGATCCTTTGTGTAACCCCTTCTAAAACATACATACACACCCATCCCCCAGTTTACAGTATACCCATCCTGCTTCAGACGGCCCCTCAACCCTATTTCCGTCCCCTTTTCTTTCCTCTGCGCCTCCCAGACCGACGACCTCCCCTCCCAGACAAGCAAAGGACCCTAATTATACCCTTTCCAATAATAAATCTCCTCTGCTTGCACACAATGGGCCCCAAGGAGTCGTGCAGGCAGCAGAGGAAACACCTTCTCTTATCGAGGCAGGGCACAAATAACCGGATACTTGAGCCCGTTTCCTACATAACCTCAGTCGAAAACACACACACACACACACACACACACACACACACAAATAGTGCACACACACACCCACCCGAGTATGTATGTGTGAATGTAAAGATGATTACTTCCTCCTGTTCTTCCTCTCTCTAGATGCTTTCCCATATGTACCATAACCCGTGGATGTTTTGTAAAATTCCTGCATCTAAGCTAATTATTTCAGACGTAAGAGATTTGTGAGTCATTTGCAGAACAGCAAAGGAAAACAAAAGAAAGAGCAGAAAACAAGACTACTAAAAGGACAACATGTATTTAATGTGTTCGAATTTCAAGGAGGGAAGTAATTTTTCTGACTTATATTGTAGGTTAGAGCCTAGATGCACCAGACTATTGCATTTTTTTACATTTTCAGCTGCAAAAACGAGCATTACAGATATATCTAACATATCCAAACAGACATGACGCTGATTAATAGTACGAGACCTTCATGTGAACGACAAAAATCATCTTATCAAGTGGCAGAGTCTTCTCAGGATTACTATTAAAAGATCCAACTCCCTGCAGGGGTTTCTGTTTACTCTGCAATCAGTTTCACTGTCAGTTACAAAACTGAGACAAATGGCCAACAACAGGGCCCTGGAGAATAGCTGGAGATAGGGTGTGTGTGGAGGGGTTGGGAGTATGGGGAGCGGGGGGGCAGGGTGGGGGTCTCCCATTAAGAGCAGAGGAATGCTGACTTGACCAGAAGACGTTGCCGGAAATGTTAAATCACTCTTAAGAGATACTGTTATATTCAGGATGAAAAGGCAGCAATAAATCACTGCGTTACTCAATAATCTGCTCTTAAATCAGATCAGAGGACGGCCACAAAAACCTCCAGACACCACTCCAGTTAAAAGGACATAAATATGAGTGGGATCAGTAGCTTCTGTGTGTGTCTGTCAATATCACTTAGAAGTGTTTTGTGCTGCTGCTGTCATAGATCAACCATCTTCAGTGTACACCGTTTACAGGTTTCAACTACTCCCATCTCGGACTGTTTAATTAAAAGAAAAGCAAGAAAGTACACAGAGTAGACAGGACCAAAACATATTGTGAGGGTCTAATATGAGAAGTTACTGTATAAATATATCTTCCTGTGCATCACTCCCATCCTACAAGGTGCGTAGTTAGTTTGCATTAAGTTGTGCAGCTCAGTCGGATTTCATCACAGCTCTTCAAGGGAGCGCGTTGCCAGGATATTCAGCATCAATATCAACATCAAAAGGTTTCAAAAGTTTTTCAAAGCTTTATATACTCTCAAATGTCTTGCACTTTAACTGGCAGTTCAGCTACTTTAATCTGTACATTTCACCTGTTGGTACGACTAATTTCAGTGCTTACCCGTCACCTGACAGCTGACTTTTAACTCCTTTGCTTTACCTGACAGTTCGTCTGCTTTCAACAGACTCAATTCAGTTTTTAGTTCAACTACTTTCAGAGATTACATTTATATAGACAATTCAACTGCCTACAGATCTTGAAAAATACTTTTTCAAACACTGCAAGCGATTACAATTCAAGTCACTCCAGCTGTTACTGGTTCTTACACTCAAAGAGACACTTCAAACCCTTTAAATGCTTTAACTTACTCTTCAACTTCAATTGCTTTCAGTGCTTCAAAAGGGAGTTTTTTCAACATTTCAAGACGTTTTAACCTCCCTCTAATGTCATTTTCTTTATTAAATGTGGCCTTTTCTACTTCATCTCAAATTAGAGGATCACCACAAACCTTTATAAAACCTTTAGACAATGTTTAAAAGACAGTATGAAAGGAAACAGGAGGGGATTTCCTTGTCTGCACTGAGTGTGTGTATGTGATTTATTTCCCCACTAAATCTGAGGATACCCATATACCTCCTGACACCTCTACAGTGTTTAAAATAGACTAAATGAATGGAATAAGGGAACCCTGCCAATGTGTCCTCAGTGTGTGTGTGTGTGTGTGAGATTCAGAAAAGCGGACACACCTCCAGACAGATCTGAAAAGTCGGTGTATGAATGGAAATAGACGTCAGAGCCTCCCTAACGTGTCCTCATTTCTCTGTGGTGTGTAGTAACAAAGTCCACTGTATAACAGCTCCCTGTTTTAAAGGGCAGTTGTTATTGTAAGAGGGGTGAGCCTGTCTGTGTGTATTATGTGCTGTGGGAGGTATAGAGTGGGGGAGGTGGAGGGGATCTGCATCTGGCCCAGATGTTTATACCTCCAGCTCCAAGCCAGCCTCTATCCTTATTATCCTTCACAGAGCCACGACCACTGAAATAAATCCAGAAAAAAAGGCATTTGGGTTGACACTATTACATGAATTCAATAAAAAAAAAAAGAAAGAAGAAAATTTGCACTACAAGAAATTATGTAATGAATGAATCAAAAGACAAACACATTCAGTTCTTTCCTCTCTCAAAATAGGAAACGTGTGGGCACAAATTAAGTGAAATGTCACAGTGTATTCCTCTACCTCGCTACGGCAACAACGTGAGGGTAAATGCATCCACTTGTGTAAAATAAACAAGCTCCTCACACGGGGGAAGTCTCACCGGATGTTCACATTTACATCGTCAACACTGATGAGGACGTGCTAAATCCTTTTAGCCAATCTAATTTCTCTCACGACACCCTGCAATTTGCGCCGCTCAAAAGCACACAACCGGGGATTCCCCTTTGATTTAATGTCAACAGTAAAACTGCTTTGAAAAAGAGCTGTAACACATCTAATCTGTCACTCCTGTCTGTTATAGAAATATCTAGAATAACTGCAAGCTTTGACGAAGATCAACTATTTTGATGACTGAATAATCGATTAAGTCACAAAAGGCCAACATTTAGATGGTTTTGGGTTCTCATATGTGATGATTTAATGCTTTTCTTTGACAGACACCGTAGGAAACTGACTATATTTAGGTTTGGGACAGTTAGTTGAATAAAAAATGATGTTACCTTTGACACATTTTCTGACATTTTAGACAACAATTTATTAATGAATTGAGAATATACTTGTCAGATTAAGTCAACAATGAAAATAATAGGAGTGCTCTGGTTGTCCAGTGTTTCCTGTTGGCCTCTCTGCCAGTTACTGACTGAATAAAACAAACAATGAAAATAAGCAGTCAGTTGCAGCCTTAAATTTAGGGTTTCTCGCTGTGTTTAATAGCAGAGGTGGGCCACCTGGCCTGACACAAACCACTGCTGCTGCTAACATTGTTAAAAATTATTACAAGACATTAACCTTCAGTAAAAACAAGCAGAGTTACTACTTCACACAGCAAATGCCATTTATTTAATGATGGTGACTACTGTTCAGGCTGAAATCCACTAACTAAATAACGAGACTTACGACCTCCAGTAAACCATTTCCTGGGTAGTTTTAGTCAATACAAGAGATATATATATATATATATATATATATATATATATATATATATATATATATATATATATATATATATATATATATATATATATATATATATATATATATATATATATATATATATATATATGTGTGTGTGTGTGTGTAAGAAGTGTTGATCTCTTTTGGCTCTAGATCCAGTTAAAGGCATAAAAACCTGAATGGAGCAAAGGTGAGATGAGCAAAGAGGTGACTGTGATGAGCTGATACATCTGTTTGATTAAGACAGATTTTATGATCTGGTGGAAAATAGGAAATTCATGTTCTGTTTTTAAAAAGAACATAGACATTTTAGCCAAAGCGTAGTTTAAAGCTTAGACTAGCTTAGGAACTACAGCTTGTGATAAATATAATGTCTGTAATGTAAAAAGTGTGTATTAATTTTAGATTTAAAAATGTCTGGGCCAGTGCGGAGTGATTTGCTGACTAAGAGTTGTCGAGAAAGCATTTCTAAATTGAGATGTGACCGTGTGATGACTGACAGACAGATGATGATACTGCAGGACACTGAGCTCCAGGACGGGGGAAAATTGAAAGAGTGCTGGGTCAGAGGTCGTCATCATTACTATATGATACCTGCACCACTGTAAGCTGCTTAATTCCAGGGCTAAGCTCTGTGGCTGGCTTCTCTGATTGCATTGTCAATATGGTTTCAATCACTATGCCAAGTGCCACGATGGCTCCTGCTCTGAGGAAACCTGATTCACGTCACTGATCATTACTAAAATGGACAAGGCTAAAATTACAATGCTACATGTGAGTGTTACGCACTTCTCATTGAACTTAGGCCATCAGTTTGAGCTTGTGTTTATGATGAGATGTGAGCTAACTAGGCGGCAACACAAGCATGATTTCATGTAGAAACTGGGCCAAAACTGTGCTACACCACCTGATCTATATCCAAACAAGCTCAGCTGTGCCAACCCACCCACCTCATAGCAGTTTAGTCCATTTGGAGCCCAGCTAGGCTCACGTGCAGAGAGAAATTGACTTGATGGCCAACAAAAAAAAGCATTACGACAGCGTTGGTGCCACCGCTGGCTTTACACTGGCATGAAATTAAGGGCAGCATCTAATTTTTGCAGTGTTAAAAGCATGAGTGAGGGATTTATGCACTTTTTACGTGGAAAAAAGCTTACACATACTCACACTTAACACAGCATTGGGTGCAGCTATAACACATTTTATGGCTATAAAGAAAAAAGGTGCACTCTGAACATCTATAAAAAGGAAGCTTTTGCTATTGATCTGATGTCATTTTATCTGTAATATCTGTCCATAAGATGACGATTTATTAGGATAGCCAAAGCATAACGGTTCAATATGAAAGTCATGCTCTCTGATGAAAGGAAATAACTATTTGGGTCTAACTTTATTCCCGGGAAATTGAAGTCATAAGGCATCTAATGCAAAGGGTAAAAACAGCAATCCAACATCAAATAGATTGAGTTTCTTTTGAAAACGAATTACTCATGTGATATTGCAGCGGGTAGGAGTATCCGTTCTTGCTTACAAAGACAGAGGTACGTCAGAGAACTTCAAGCAGGTTATAATTAGATTTATTGTTTATTCTGTTGCATGATGCACTTACATTTCACATCATATTGAGAGTGAAACCAATTACAAAGAGACCCTCAGCCTGTAAGAGGAGCAGCATGGGAGCAAGCCCGCAGTAAATAGTGTACAAACACACTGTAATTGGACAGAACGTTAAGCTAACAGAACTTTAACAAGCAGTCTTCAGAGAGGGGGATCATTAACGACCCATTTCTCCATATGACTTAATTACTGTTGCTTAATTGGCAGCTACACCCAAAACACCAGGGCTGATGATGAACTGGGATTCACCCCTGTGGTCAGACAGAAAGTCAACCCTACTCTGTTAGTCAAAGCTTTTAAAAAAAACAGTCCCAAAAAGCACTTGGTAGTTGACATTTATACAGCTTGGACTTCCAGCACAGCAGGAATGTGGTGGTGGAGTGGGGTAGGGTGGGGGGTGTGGGCTGTGAAATCTCATATGGGTGCTCTCTTATCGATCAATAATTCGATCAGGGTGCAACGAGGGGAAATCTAATGCGTTTGACAAAGAGGATGATGCTGCAACCAAAGGAGCTCTTCCCTACAGAGAGATAAAAACAGCTGTAAAAGCTGCAGGTTTCTGGATATATAACAGCTTTAAAGGAAATGTAGAAATATATAGCACACACTGACACTGAGTGATGGTAAATACAGATCAAAGGCTTTTAAATGTGCAATTGATAACCGTAAAGTCAATCACTTTGTCACATACGAGGCCAAACATTTGCCATTTATGAAAAAGACACAGACATGACAAATCAACGAGCTTAATTGATTCAAAAGCAAACATGTTTTGCGCCAAATTAAACTCAAATCAAGTGTTTGTAATCTTTGTGATGTAACCAATGTTATTGTAAGTATCTCTAAATCACGGTTGGCTTGATTCTGCTCTGTTGCGCCCTCTGGTAATGTGGACCCATCTGTTTAGCTCTTCCTACAGTAAACTCATCCAAAACACACACATAAACACACATACACACACACCCCTCTACCCATCCTCTTTCTCATTCCCTTCATCCATCCATCCAATGACAGCTGAGTCCAAGCGGGTGATCTTTTTGTTTTTCTGGCTTTTGTCACAGCAGTGAGATAATAACTACACGTTCTAATAAACCACGTACACCTGACTGACCGGGGCCCACGAAAGCAAAGCATGCAGGACCCAAACACGGGGAGATGGGAGGGGCATTCATTAGAAACCCGGCTCATATCTTACAAGAAAATGTTTGTAAGGAAAAAACAAGCCGCCTGTGTTTCCTTCTCTACATCCTCTTACTATTCTGTGTATTCGGAGTACAAACACCCTGAAGGAATTGTGACCTTTTCCTTAACTTAAACACAATGGCCATTCAATCGGACACACAGGGGGACTCGACCTCACCCAGTGAAGTGACTTTAAAGGAGTTTCCAGCTGGGGAATAAGTTTAGGCATCATTCATCACATTTTGTGTGTGGTTAGTTGGGGTCAAAACGTTCTTTGGCTAAATTTGTATTTTTAAATGATTAAAAATAGTAGCCTGGATGACTTGGGATGCAGATGTCCTTATTTTACTTGCATCTTTGGTCATTTTTATGTCAATATTTTAACTAGTGTCAAGTTTAAGAGGCATTGTGAAGGATTAAGACCAATGTGTATTTCAATTTGATTAGTTCATTCATTAATACATGTAGGGCTAGAATAGGATAGACTTTATTCTCATTGCACAAAAAGCACAACTAAATTTGCTGCAATGATTGTATTCATAATTGAATGATGTACCAGTTCTATTAATCGTTTGGTCAATATAATCAATTAGAAAATACAAAAACTGGGACAGTCACTGTCACAGTTTTAGACAAGCTTTTGTCTGTCCAACAGTCCAATCCAATCCAAAAATAGAGCTTTACCATCACATGAAACACAGAAAGGAGGAAGTGCTCATTGGAAAAGCTGGAGGGGAGAACATTTGATTTTTTTCTTTGTCAATATATTTTCACAGTTTTAGTCAGAATGTGTCACTTTTAGCATCTCAAATTAATGAATTTAATACCTATATTTGTCATAAATGAGAGAAAACTTAATATATTTTGGTTTTGGACTTTTTGGAGGAGACATTTAAAGACCTGAATTGTGACTATGTAATATTAGAACAGTAATTTTCTGACATTTTATAGACTAACTGATTAATCGAGACAGTAATTGCCACATTAATTAATCATAAAAATGATTGTTAGTTGCAGCCCTACACTACTGTACAATAACTGCTCATGAACTACGTAATTGCACATAATTAATTATAGAATAAAAGAAAAAGAAAAACTAGCACACAACTTGTTAAAAAGAAGTTTTTGAGTATTTAAAGTTCATCTTCTGCTGGTTGTGACTTGTGAGTGAACTAAAAACGAGGTGACAGTGACCGTGCTGTGCTGAACATTACAATTGATTTGTTCTGGGTCAATGTGTGCATGCAGCTCACTATGCTGCTGTTTGTGCAGAGAAAGGACTGATGCTGGAGAGAGTCTAGGAAACATGTATTCGGATCTCTCTGTGGCTGATGCAACCCTGTGGCAAAACTTTGTTCTGGAGGTCGTCTGTCGCCTCAGCCAAGGCAAGGTTTCCTCCGCAGGCTTTCTCCCCCCACCCCCCCGAATAAAAAGAGGCCGACCTCGTGAATTCTGCTGGCTGACGTAAATGGGCTGCAGTTAACTCGCATCCTGTCTGCACTGGTCAGAGAAGCCGCAGGCAAAGCAGCCCTCCACATTCCCTGCCTCGCCCTCGCTGAACCTCTGGGCCTCCTTTCCCCGCACCGCATCTCATCTCTAACCGGTCGGGACACTGTGTCCCACTACAGGGACTTCAAAAAGATCTAGTCTGCATGACTGGCTTAGAGAGAAGAGGAGCATGTCTTCAAAAGAGGGAACAGACCTCTGTTAGTGCAATGGCACCTTCAGATCTAGCCAGTGGTAATTGGATAATCATCCCTTGAGGAGCAGACATCATATGACAGAGGCATATAATGTAGCAGTGCTTAAGACTTCTTTGAATGAAATCATCTGAGTCTTGTAAAGTGGCGAAATAAAATTGACCGTGTCTACATGAGAGTGTGGTCAAAGTGGAGTAGTTTCCTTTGAAACTGTCAGAGAACGTAGCTTCAAAGTTAAAGAGTAAAACTCTGGATGTTTGCTCCTTAGAAGTGAAGCCAAAATATCCATACCCTGGTGGCTGGCTGCAGTGTATGTCCCATAAGTCCCGCCCCCCTCTTGTTAGCGGACGGGACATGAAGCACACTAAAAAAAAAGTAAAATAAACATTTCCCCAAAATGGTTTCTGACATTTTAGGCTCTTAAATTGTTTGTCTAAGTGCTCATTTTTCAGATAAGCTTGTTTATACTAAGTTATTTGACGACATAAAAAAGGGGGTTGACTCTGCTGTGCAGGCTCTGGCTCCAAATGACGTCACATAAGCAAAATGCCTGCTCTCCTGGAAAGGACCTATTTTGGCTTCACTTTTGCATAGTGGTAGGAAGTGGCGACAAATCCTCCATATTTATATACAGTCTATTGAAATGACAGGTGTATTGATCACATGGGCCAGCAAATTCACCTTGTCTACTCAGACAGATAGAGAAGAGCTACATGTATGTGTTAACAGTGAGGATCCAGCAGTCACCAGTGAAACCTTTATGTGTGGATTCAGGCTGTCACTCTTCAAAATTCACATGATATAAGTCCAACATATTGCCATCGGTACTCCAGCAGGGGGGGGATGGTAATGCTCTGTTATATGAGTAAAAAACTAGCAAGCCGTGCTGGATGGATAATCGTGACACCATTTTTGGATAAACATAATAAGGCTCTTTGCAACTTTGGAGGCTGCTTTCAAATTAATTGAAACATGTTTATTCTAAAGCTGCAAGGATTAGAACAAAAAATAAATCTCCAACTATTCTGATAATTAATTGTTTTTAGTCTTCTTTTAGAAAAATATGTCCCAATTCACTTGCAGCAGCTTCCCCAGCTGCTCTTTTCTGGTTTCTTTAGTCTCCTATGACAGTAAACCTTTGGTTGCAGACTCTTGGTCGGGACAAACGTCATTTTGTGCTCATGACAACAGCAATCTACATTTTATAGACCAAGCAACTAATAATGTAATCAAGAAAAGAATGGACAGATTAAACAATCATGAAAATAATAGTTCATTACAGCCCAAATTCGTCACTTGAAAGTAAAATTATCTTCATCACATCATTTATCTTATGTCAGATGAGCCCATTAGCCATGTCATGAAGGCAGAGGAAGCACTTAAGGTAGCCCAGAGGTACAGAGGCAATCCAGGGGAGAATTGCCAGCTTAACTGAAAATAAGTGCGTGTCAGAGTGTTTTGATATGCGTCACACATTGCAGGAATGTCTTACCCTTTTGTGAGTTCAGTTTTCTTGTTATTATACCATTTCATTTTGGTTTATCTTGTTCTGATCTGTTTTTTCTGATTGTGATTAAATGTTTTTCTGTGTTTTATCAAATACTGTTTTGGTAGTTTGAGCATTGCTTCCTTTAAAAACTTTAAATCTGGCCTTCAGCTTTTTTGGCAACATATTTAAGCTGGCTCTGATAAATGTGCATGCACTGATTGCCTGAAAAGCCTAAAAATCATATTCTGTATTTGTTTAAATAATGAAAATATTAAGGATTTAAACTGTAAAATATATTTGGATTGTTAACTATAGACAACCCTCATAGTTCCTCTGTGCCTCTGCTGTTACACAACAAGTCATTCTGCTGCAAGGTGGAATGGTTTCACCTGTGAAGTGGGGGCAGGGAGGGGCAGCCTGCCTTTCAGCACCAAGCTTAATGCCATCTCCATTAAGGGATCATATTTGTGCCTCAAAAAGGCAGAGAAGAAGGACCCTCATTGACTAGTGCACAGTAGCTTTCAGGTTATGCAATGGCACAGAGCAGGAGGCAACGACTCAAGAAATGATGTTACATAACTGACGAGGCACATTCACAAAGCCCACTGGGCAGAAAAGTGGAGAACAGGGTACGCTGGTGTTGACAGAGGGGAGGTGGAATTGTGTGGATGTCTGGGGGTAAAAGCGGGGTAAAAAAAAAAGAGAGGTGTGTGGGAAACAGTGCACCGCTCCGTATCTTCGACAGAGAGGACTAAGGTATTCTGCCTCACTGGGAGGACAAACGTGCACGGAGACAGAAAGAGCCTTGTTGTGAATAGAGACGTCGTTTCTAATTATAATGCATGAGGCGCTTCGAGAGTCTCCGTTTAAATAAAAGGCGGGTCATCTTACCCCATTTCCTCCCCCCTAGTACTTGTAGTTGAGAGAAGAGGAATTCAGGGCCCTGAGGCAAAACCAAGTGATTGAAGAAGAAGAGGAAAGAGAGACAGAGTGAGAGGAGGTGGTGAATGAAAGAAAGAAAGAGAAACTCACAGTGGAGTACCATCAGTTCCCATTTAGCTCCTCGTTTATTCACTCAGCTGAACAAAGATGCTCTGCTCCAATTTGTCGCACACAAGAGCTGTGGCTGGACCCGCTCAGCCGAATTTGGGTCTTGTTGGGGGGAGACTTAGTGAGCCGTGCTGTGTTGTGTTCTGCATGGACTCTCTCACATGCTAACAAATGTATTTCCACTGGGCCCTGGTCACATGTCAGCCAATAGTCCCCAGTGTATTCTAAGCATCTCCATACAACAGGAACTAACAGATGCGAGACCACACTGTGAACGCTGGGAATTTTAAATCAGGCAACTCTAGAAGTAAAAAAGTAATATCAGAGCAAACCCCTGAGATTACTGCTTAATCTACATTTCACTTGAGTTTCTGAAAGACAAAACTTAAAGATTTCCTAGTTCTCTACTCAAATAAAGCAAAAAAAGTTAAATTATCTTGTCAAATGCCTTAAAATGCTATCGACTCCTTCTGTCTCTCTCTCATTAAGATGAATGTGCAAAGATTTTTCATTTCAAAAATTGAACTGCAGGACAAAATAAGTCTCCTACTTCAGTTTTTGTGCACTGTGGAGGCTTCAAATTTCCACATCACACTAGCATAAATTGAATATTGGACCAGGGCTGGCTCCAGAACCAGTTGAGATGTCACAAATCAAAAGAACAACGTTCCCTTTTCAGCAGCCTTTGAGTGTTAAACTCTGCACATACATCATTCTGCACAGTGACGCCCAAACATATACTGTAACTAGAGCAGCGAGAAGCAAGACACCTTTTTTGAGTGGAGGGGGACTTTAACTTTGAGGTTTCATACACTTAAAAAGCAAAGTAAAAACAGCAGCAACAGTCAACATTTGCCTTTAGTGGCAATTAAACAGAAACCGTCACTACCATAAAACAGATGTTCATTAAAGTAACTAACGGAAAATAATTAAAACATTTCCCCGAAACCAATAAAGGATTCTCATCCCAGACTGTGGCTTGCCACCGCCATGAGAAATGACGTTCTGTTGCAAAGTGTAGTGTAGTAAAGTAAAGTAAAGTAAAGAAGAGAGTAAAACATTGAGCACTACTGAATCCAATATTTGACAACACCAGCTGGAGGACCAGGTGGGTGACAGCAGGGTGGGCCAGGCACCACTCTCTATATAGCACACCATGAACCGCAACCACAAGAAGAAAGAAAATGGGAGCAAGATGGGACAGGAAATACACAATTTTCTCCATCAATAACACATGTGTGGATATAGATCAGAAACTTTGGGATTTTTTCCCCCCCAACTTTACAACCATATTTGTGCCCGTTTTCTGACATTAATGGCTTCTGCAGACCTGAAAATTCACCTCAGTGCAGATTATCACGCGTCTCCTGAAAGCCAAGTGTCTGGATGTGGAGGATACACGTAGGTTGGAGCGGCTGAGCTCATTCTCCGGTATCTGAAATTCATCACTGACATCATGTTGATGCTTCAGTCTGTGGGCAGCAGCACAGGCCCAACATTTCTCCCTCCCCTGACCTCTCCCATGCGACTCCCTCGCAGTAGCTTGAAACTTTAATAATGTCATTAACCCCTCCCGTCGCTTTCTCCAGTCCTCCCCTGGTTCATGACATATGCAATCCAGTTCAAGCCATGCTTCCCTCCCAGTAGCCGTTCATCATCATCACCCTCCTCATCATCATCATCATCATTACAGGCGACTCAGCCCCAGACGCTCTCCACCCAAAGACACACCCCGACCAAAAATAACTCCACTAGGCTGGATCTCAGTATGTTACATAAAAAAATAACACACGTCACTGAGGAGCTGTGACTCACTCGTTTCAGTGAATTAAGAGTACAACCACAAATGAGTACTCAGACGTGCATAAAATCTGTATTTGGGGGGAAAGAATAAATCTTATTTACGCAGATATTATTCCAATGCCAGTGACATTAGGGACCCATAGGATGAGCAGCAGCTGTGATGTTCACTGCCGTCGCTCCTGTTACGTAAGAGGACTTCCATCCACTCACATAATTGATTTTGACCCCCGTGACAGCTCTGATGTGTGCTGTGAAGTGTAGAAAAGATGCCTGCTTTTTTTTTGTAGGCAGCATGCAGCAAAACATAAACAGAGGATTACTCAGAGCTTCAACAGGACAGTAATATGTCACTCTAAAAATAAATTCAACCTCTCAAGAAAACTGAACATGTGCAGCCCTAAAATTCAATGTGGCCATGTTAATTTTTGTTTATCTTCGCCACCTAAGCTCCTTTAATCCTCCGCTTTGCTCCTGCTTGTGTGCATTTCTTCAACTGCAAACATCTGTCATAGTAAATGCAATATGCTATCTATCTCGCTGCAACTCAGTGTGACTCAAATCTCTTTGCTTAAAAGTAGGTGTTTTGTTTTCCCCTCAGTCTTTGTATACAGTGATGCCACTAATGCATGTTTACAGGTTTTTTTTCTTCCCACTGACGCAGCATGATGTTACTGCGCTCCTCCATGAGTGGGCAATCTCAGCATATGGCATTTTTTGCACTCTTGGCAAGGGCGTCATCATCAGCAAACCTTCCAACTGCCAAAGCTCGGATGTTTACCAAACACAACAAATGAGAAAAAAAAAAGAGAGAGAAAAAAAATGGCACAGATCACAGTCAACATAAGATAAATCATTCATCCAGTCTTGTGAAGACAGTGCAGACTGGGCATTTCTAAATCAATTTGTTGAATTAGTTGCTCATTCAGCTCATATTTACATTGTGACCCCTTTGCCTCTCCAGCTTTTGGTTTTCCCAAAGTTTGTGTAAATCATTCACAGTGCCAGCAACTCTTTCCCTAAAATAAAATGCCTAATCTAAGGAATGCTGTGAACTTTATTTACTGTATGTGAGAGATTCCTTTGGGAAAATGTACAAGTTTCCCACCATTACACATAAATCAGTAAGCAATTAAGCTTCATGAGCCGAATATCAGACTAATATTAGTATATTTAACATAAAAATGCATTAAATATACTCCTGCAGGTTGATATATTTTCCAAAGTAGTCAAAAGTGTATGTGCGCATTCAAAACTCCATTTAAAAAGTAGGCATTTTAAACAAATGTCAATATAGCCTAATTTACCATGTGAAATGTACATTTTTTTCAATGAATGAGCATTAGCTGCTTTATATATAAATTGGGGCAATTTGTAAACTATAAATTCAGCTATAGCAGTACAGAAAATGTGAAACAAGTTGTCCTACATAGAGAATCGATCCCCTATCACGAGTATCGTTTAGCTTACATGCGGGGTCACCATCATCTGCCCAAAGTAGTTAATTTGCCGCAGCCAGGAGCAAAATAAAGCGGGTATTACTCACCGAAATACACCGTCTTGTCACACTTGGGGCACTTTGAAGCCATGTTTGCGATGTTTTCTGGGGTCGAGTGAAAATATATGTATTGTTTTGTTTGTCTGGAGCGGCGTCCACTCTCTCTTTCTCTCTTTCTCTTCGTCCTCTGTCCACAGCAAGTGTCCCGCTCCGCACACACAGACCAGGAGCATCTATTCAGTCAGCCGCTCATTTACATAGCCCCGCCCCCTCCACGAGAACGTCCACATGCTGCGTTCACGTGTTATGGGAAATAATTTAGTATTAACGCACATAAACTATGAATTGATATTCGTGTGCGTACATAAGCCTGTTGTACGTACCAGTTAATTCTACTACTACTACTACTACTACTATTACTACTACTACTACTAGCAATAATGATAATAATGATAATAATTGCAGCTTTACAAAAAAAAAGGAACGTAAATGTTTTTTAGCTTTCTCTTAAAAATACTTTGTGAACTGGCTTCCCTGATATCTATTGGTACTTTGTTCCATAGTTTAAATTGGGCCATATTACTTTTCACTTTGCTGTCTTTCATTAATCAATACAACAGTCCTTTGTTGATGATAGTGTAAACATAGCACCAGCTCTGTAACTTTTCTTCATGTTAGGAGTTGTTTTTTTCTAAACACACTCTATTTTTGTGCCATAAAAATGTAACCACACGGCCAATTTAGTTTCAGTGTTATTTCAGCATGCATTACAAGTCATATGGCATGAGGAACATTCAAATTGTATGAGACAAATAAATAAATAATCAATTATGCTTTTCATCTTGTCATTTGTCTGTAGTGGTTCCAGCTTGTCTAGGTTTTCCTGCTTTCTTTGTCACATATGACACATTGAACATCTCTATTTTTGGGACTGATGGTTGATGATGATGGCAACACTTATTTTATTTTGAGTTGTAAGTCTTACGAGCAGTCTTTGAAGGCAGCATTACTTTCTCCATGGGCCAGCCTGTGGTATGTCACAGCCATCCCAGACCAGGCGGGAAACCTTTTGAGCAAGTGGTGAGGCAGTCCATAGGGACACTTGCACTCCCACTTCCTTTTTCCCCTTTTTCCACAAGAGGAGTAGGCAGTGTTTGGTTGTATCACAATGCACTCTTTCAGAGTGAGTGACTTGTAGGAATTTATTAGGCAACGGAAGATGCTGAAACGTGGCTCGGGTGGATCAGCTTTCCCTCTAGAAGGCTGCTGGCTTCATGTCAAGTTAGCCCTACTGATGGAGACAGGCGGAGCAGAAAAAACAGCTTCTGAATTTTTCACAGTCCAGAATGACAAGTAGATGTTGCATTCATTTACGGTGACTAATTAAAACACTCAGACAATACATTATCAGTTCCTCTAGAAAAGAGTCTGCCTCTTTCCACTGGGCCTCTTGAGTGTGTGACTGAGGTCATCTCTTTCACACATTGGTGCTGTCTGGTCTGTCTGCCTGGTGACACAGTGCAGGACCCGGTCCCGGAACAGACACTCTGATATTTCCCACATCTTTGTCCTGGCTGATTAGCACCCGTCAGCGTGCCTGTAACCGGTTCCTCCTTATCTCTGAGTTTACTGTTTTTAAAAAGACCTCAGCCTAACGGTCAGCTGGAGACTTTGTGGCCTCTTAAAGGCACAAAACTGTAGAGGCAGTCCTGTTGACCATGGAAATGTCCCAAAGTGTTTCCCAGCTTGAACTGTCCACTAAACAGTTCGACTACAGATGGCTTCCTGCCTCAGCACTGTGTGTCTGACAGAGGACACGAGTTCATTACTGTTCACCTCCAGTTGTTTGCTGTGGTTGCAGGTTTGCTGCCAGTTCAGCTGTGGTGCACAATCAGACAAACCTGCTGAGAGGAGAGAAGGTCAAATATACTACAGAGTGAAATGGAGACAAAGAGGAGGTAGGAGACCGAACCTGAACAGCCAATGTTCTCTGAAATCCTTGCTCCACTGACCACATGCAATAAAGATAAAAGGAATAATACTTTATTGTTATTATTTTATGTATTTAGTTTTTTTGGACAGCGTTTAAATAGCACTTCTCCAGTCTTCGAAGCACTCAAGGTACTTTAACCCTTAAACAGGCAGGAGTGAAAAATTAGATGTTAATAATTAGATTATTCTTTTTATTTACTTTTGATTTACTTTGATGTTATGTATTAAACATTTCCACAAAACATTTTGTATATTTTGGATTTTATTAGTTGTATCTTCACCAGGAAATATTGCCCCTATTAAGTTATAAAAAATGTATATGGTGTACGTTGTCTGTTTATGGGTTAAGCTGCATGTCAACATTCACTCAGTCACATACATTCATACACTGATGCCAAAGGCTGCCTTACAATGTGCCAACCTGCTCATCAGGAGATCTAATCTAACCTAGTACTCATTCACAGTCACACACTCCCACACACTGATGGCACAGCAATTTGGGGTTCAGTATCTTGCCCAAGGACATGTCAACATGCACACTGGAGGAGCCGGTGATCGAACCGCCAATCTTCCAATTAGTGGATGACCCACAATAGCTACCTCTGTAATTTATAACATGTACAGCATGTACACCTTAGCACTTCTAAAAAAAGGAAAGAATATCAGCAAACCTTTCCCTGAAAAATAAGGTCTAATACCTTTTTTCAATCATTTTCAAGGTGGAGATATATGTAAGTATAAAGCAAATGCGAGTAATAAATGAGGGAATTGATGACCCTGATAGGCTTGTGTGATGTGGCGCTTCTGAGGAGACTGGAGTGGACATATCCAGGCCACTAGTTTTACTTTTAACTTGTTTCTGATCTGGTTGCAGGTTCACACCCCCACTATTTTCCCCAAGGCAGATCAAGCATCCGTGCAGCCCCATGAGGAAAGACAGGAATAGACAGAAAAGAGTTGAGAGAGAAGGGAAGGGTGAGGTGGTCCTAAGGGCGTGAAAGCATGTTACTTTTATCGACTCAGGATAAAGCAAACAAGGGTGACTGAAAATACATTTCTGAAAAGTGTCTGAAAATACAACACATCCTGATCTTTTTTTTGATCAGAAAGCATCCTAAAATATTGCCTTACAAGGGATATATGGTTATTTCAAAGCTACATAAATGGAATTTTGAGTCATTTTTAAGAAGAAAACTTCCAAATTCAATGATTGCAACTTCTCAAATATGATTTTTTAACGTTTTCTTCTGTGATAGTAAACTACATTTTTGGGTTGTGAACTGTTGGCTGGGACCAAAGTAGACATTTGAGGATCTTGGCTTTGGGAAATTGGCAATTTTCACCATTTTATGACAACAAATGACTAAACAACTGAGAAAATAATCAACCGATTTATTGATAATGAAAATAATCATTAGTTGCAGTCCTGGCTACTAACATACACGTAAATACAAACTTACATACACAAATAAATACACACATGCAAACATATGAAACAAATTAAATAAGGTTATTTTTTTAGATTAAAAAAAGGTTTCATTTATGCAATTCAAAATTATTCAAAATTATTCAATACTTCCTTATAAAAGAAGAATTACATTACATATATTTTTATTTATTTTACATTACATAATCCCAGTTCTTTGGAAACATTGTCTTCTTTTTTGTACGATAATAAGTCGTATTACTACTCTAATAGCTATAAATGTGATTAAAATGGAGTCGCAGTGAGAAGCAAACTCTTTGTGACCCTAACCCTTGTCTTTGCCACACACGACCACCAGGCCTTGAGCAGTGATCCATCCAGCAGCAGATGGGTGTTTATGAATTCCAGCAATGCACCTGTCCATAACACTATTTACTCCAACATATATTACATAAGCCCTGTGTCCCAAGGCCAAACAGGTGCCAAAGCTGCCTTTGGCTCCAGACGACGACAATCCAGTGCCTTCAGTTCCTTCCTTTTTCCTTCCTGCCTCTCCCGCCCCCCTCGAACACACACACACACAAACTCACACATTCAGTCTCCGCAAATGCAAATGCGAACATAATCCACACTAGCCACGTGACATCATTTACTCTGAGGAGCCTACAGAATCGCCAGCCTGTGCCCAGCCCAACACCGCAGCAAGCGGCCTCTTTCAGCAAATGGGCACAAGTGCAAGAGGCAACCAGATGATTTAGGCTGGACTGAAGCCTTCTGAGGTCTCTATTTAACTTGTACAAGCACATCATTTGAAAGACCTCAAACAGCTGTGGAATTTCTGAAAGTGTACGAATATACTGTTTGTACTGGAGACACGTGATCTGCTGGGTGAGCATGTGCATGTGTAAAAGACAGAGAGAGAGAAAAAAAGATCCTGAATTAATTATTGAAATGTTCCTACTGCACATACTCTAGAGTGGCGATTATTTTAGAAACAGTAGCCTATGTTTAGCTCTGCTCGGAGACAGGGGTAAGATTGAACATTCTCCATGGATGATACGGTGGGAGACAGACTCTAGGAGAGTGAGATTTTAATGGGCAGATATTGTATCTTGTGGATAAGACTGAGAGGCCAGTTTTATCTGCTCTCTTTTTCTGGGCCTCTTAATGTGATAGATTTGTCTCCTGAAAGGATCATATCATTCTTGTAAAGCCATCATATAAATAGCTCTACATAAAAATATACATGAGGTGTTTCAAATTAGCTATATAATATGTGTATATGCCACACAACTAGAAAAATTAATTTTTGGTGTTTTGTGATAGTTTCATTATTAATTGAACCCTGGATAATACTGGTCATCTGCTTTCACTTAGTTCATACAACATCTCCATCACGTAAGATTCAGGTGTCAAACAGTAATTGCGCCACATATTAAATCAAACCTTTTCCAGTTATAAACAAAATCACAAAATTCATGTTACGTCCCTTTTAAAATGATTCTAAGATTACACACTAATATGTTTTCATCTTAAAACAGTGCTTTAAAACTAAAATTATCTCTGTCCACACAAGCATTCAGCATCATTTCAGAAATCATCTCTGTCCATACTAACACGCCTGAAAACACACATCACATGTGACACATGACCATTCAGGTACAAGTAAATAGTCTACTGTGAGGTTGGTTGCTGAGTTGCAGAAAATACTATGGAGAAGGAACAGCAATGGCAAAAAGTAAGACCAGAGACTTCGACAACGAGATGGAACTGTGTACTGAAAGAGTATAAGGCAGTGAAGGAAGTGGAAAACATAGATTAAGGCTTGTCATGTGATCAGGGTGTAATGAATCAGGGAAGGCCACGTCACGACTGAAAGACCCAAACATGAAGTGAACAGGGATGACTGCATTATCGTTTTCAAAAGTCTCCATTGTCCCCCATCCAGTCGAAAAGTTTTCAAACTAAAATCTTCACCAATTAGAACATTTTCAGAAGTCTCCAATTCAAAGGTTTTAAAACACCAGTGGAGTATGGATGGCTATGCGTTTAAAATGAAAAAGTGTGGACGTAGCCTAAAAACAGGAAGTATTTCTACACAGTTTGTGGCAAAAAGAATTGCCAGTCAATAGTCTATCACAGGAAGTTTGTTCCAATGCATCTGTCAATATGATATGACCATAGCCATCAGGGCAAAAATATGCAATTAAGCTGTACACTTATGGTGTGTTAAATCTTTTCAACATCATTTTCTGAATTAGATGTCTATAGGTTCTCTATGGTTCTAATGCAGCCAAACCACATGGAGATGAGGGGCTGTTTCACAATGAATTAACATGGTACTCAGCTATCTGACTAAATTGCTGCCCGCTTGTTAAAGACCAGCCTCAGGGCTAAACATCACCTCGAGCCAAATTTTAGTCATAGAAACAGTGACCTCTTTAACCTTGGCTCATCATACACATCCGCACTGGGACTTCTGATCTGGCCCTGGGGTGGCTGCTAAAAGACAAAGCAACCATAGCTCTGAGAGAGTGCCCCTGTATTTTCCTCAGCCGTTGGCAGCCAGTTTTGAAATATTTTATTCCCACTGGGACTGTGACGGGTTTAGATTCCACAGAATGCCATTTTTAGTGATGTTGGTGTGCTCCACTGCTTGCACTTTTACTGCTCCCTTGCCTAATCTAAAGGTCTATTTTTAGCCGGAACATATACTGTACATTTGATAAATCTGTCATTTAATTTTCTATCATGTAAGTGTTTGGGGGGCACATGTGCTGAGCTGTTCCAAAGGCTTCTGAATCCCAGGGATGGTCCCTGTGGAAGGTGGGTGTGGTAAAGACAGCTGGCAGAAGTTTTTCGAGGTTTTGATGTCTCTATATCTATGTTCTGTGATCCTCCCTCTCACAGACTCCCTGTCATTTCCGAGGGAATCTCTTCTGTGACGCACATGGGATTTACACTGTAAATACAGAGAGGATACATGACCTTGTGTTCAACATAGTTTTTAATTTTAATATTAGCGCGAAGAAGATAATTAAGAAGAAGATAAATTAGGCTACATACTAGAAGGTGATTTGACTTGAGTGACTACGCTATTTAAAAAACATTTAAAATACCATTACATTTATTGCTTTGTATAATCCTGCCCTTTTTGCTGTTCACACCATTTCGAGTTTCTGGAGCAGTCAGTCTGACTTCAAGTTCTTTCTGTTTGTGCAGCAGCATGTAGTTAAAATGTAACTTGGTGATCAATACGTCTGATCAGCAATTCATTGTTCCTGAATGCCTCCTCCTGGTGAATGTGCTGTGTGAGCTTCATCAATCAAGCATCAGTCAGCAAAGAAGTCATTCGATTGACAGCTGTTTCAGCAAGGCCATGTAGTCTGAATATATATGAAGAGTTTGATACACACTGGGAATAGTTTAAAGGAACATTTTGGTATTATTCGCTATTTCTGTAACCAATGCTACATTTTTGCTAAGACAATTATCTTAGCAAGTAAGCAAGGAGGGAAAAACCAGCCTGAAAAACACAACCTTTTTTTTTAAATTTTTGTGATTGTATGGCTAAAACAAACAAGAGAGCCAGGCTACCTGTTTTCATTTAAATTAATTATCTGTTCCCCTGCTGAAAAATCCAACCAGGACCAGCTTCAAACCTTTGCTGGTCATTAGCTTTTATTGTTTGATTTACTTGCTGAGTCAGCTCACTCAACCTGATTTAACTGGTGGACCAGTTTTGTGTAGCTGGTAGAAGCTGGTTTGAGCTAGGTTTTTGAGAGCTGGTAAACCAGTTGCCCACTCAGTGCTGGTAGCTGGCCTTCCAGCTGTCAAAAACCTAGCTCAAACCAGCTTAGTTCTGAGCTAGTATTTGGTTTAGGTTTTGTACCTGGTGTCAAAACTTCGCCAGCTTAAACCAACTACTAGGAACTGGTACCTGGTTTGAGCTAGGTTTTTGACAAATGGTGACAAAACCTAGCTCAAACCCACTACCAAATCCGAGCGATACAAACACAGGAGTATTAACCCCTTTCTCCTTGCAAGAATAAGTCTTCCAAAATGTCAAACTATTCTTCTAATTGTATGCATTGTTTTGGATATCTTCTACCAGAGATACATATGAAGTGTTTAGTTCCAATATGAGGTACAGCATTCTGCAAAAAAAAGACATAATTATTGTTTTGGTACCAACTTCTAAAATATTCTGATAAGATTTATAGTAATAGCAACAATTTAGGCGGATTTGTTTTCCCATCACTTGAAGTCAGAAAGATTTGACATGATGCCTGATGGCAATCCCTTAAAGAAACTGCCTACTTTTTAACTTGTCCTCAATCTGACAGGCTTTCCCATTCTGAGTCTGTCCATAAACAATTTCAGTCAGTGTGACAAGGTCTTGCCTGCTTGGCCAGCCCTCTTGAGCCCAAACTTCATCATAAAAAACCCAGCACTGGAACATTTTCTTTACCTCAGCATTAAACAAAGCCCGTCTTTCACATAGTGAGGGACGTTTCAGATATAGCTGCCCTGGAATTTGGTCCAAGTCTAAATGACCAGTCACATTGAGCACATAAAAAACATTTGTTCCACTGCTACTGTGGTGTATAATTAGACATGTGACATGTGTGGTGCTGTAATGGAAAACGATGGTCCCATTCTTTTTTAGGTGCATGTAGGGGTCTTAAAAGACAAGGCTAGATTTTTACCTCCACCCTGTTCCCTGCAGGACAAAAGAAGTGGGAAACACCTCTTTTAGCACTTGGAAACTTGATGTAATGCAAGCTATATTGAGGACATCCAATGTATGTAATATATTTTCACATCAGTAAACTATACTACATGATGAGATGTGTCAATTAATCTCCCAGGTTTAAGCTTTTAACTATAAAGCCCTGATACATCATTAAGTTATTGATCTTTTTGAGGAGGCTTTCTAAATAGGCCACACATCTTGTTGTAATGGGTTCCATCATGTAGTTCAAGAAGAAATGCTGTTGTATGGAAATAAATAATAAATATCTTTCTTTAAACTTTTTAGTGAGCTGATCAAACCTGAATTGTGTTTAGCAAAGCACGAGTACAATTAAGATATAAATAATCAACCTATTGTGAAATCAGATATCTCAGAGGACAAAATGCACTTATACTAAACATGCTACTGGAATTAACAACCTAATTATTAAGCAATTTTCTATGTCTACACAGCTTTGTTCATGTGGACAAGACAACTAGACATTCATACAACATAATTTTAATCAGGAGAGACCAGAGAATGAAGTAAACATAATGTTTATTATACAGATGATATTAATGATTAGGTACTGTCTTTGGTGCGTTGGCCATCGGCCTTGACTGTTTAGGGGGGAGAGAGAGGGAAAGGGAGAAAAAGGATAAGAGAGAGAAGGGAGAAAGAAAGAGGAGAGGGAGAAATGGATAGAGGAGAGAGAGCGCAGACACAACAATGTCAATCTGACTCTGCTGATACTGATCAGGCTGAGGTTGAAGTGATGCATTGATGAATCTAAAGACTGGGTGGTGATGGGGAGGTGGTGGTGCAAAACAGCATCAAGAAACCACCTGAGCAGAGAAGGAGAACATTTAAAAAGACAGCTGCAATATGATAGGCTTACAAAGAAGGTGTGTCACCATGCTATTGGTTAGATCTGACCAGATGATGTGAACAGTTGATGTGTCAATTGATGCTCCAGAAATAACAGCAAGGAAATTATGAGCTTTAACAGAGACGAATACAAGCCGTGAAAAGGGTCAGAATGACCGAAGAATGAGAAATAAAACTACAGACGTGAGCAAAAAAAAGATGGTCTTCTTGTCTGAACTTTCGCTAAGCTTCATATTGGTGGTTCGAATCAAGCATCATGGAAGCTCAAGAGTAACCAGGTTTCCATCCAAACCAATTAACCAACAAGTTGAAGTACATAATTAGCACACTAGATTGAGATTTGCATTTTTTGTGTTTGATTGGACCAACAACAACAAAAAAAACTTCTCTTGGCAGGAACTCAGACTCACACATGACTGAAAACCTCAGTGATACATAATTTGAGAGGCCAGTATAGCGTAAGTTACTGTGCACAGCTCAGATTGTTCTGTGACCTTAATGGTACCTACACCTGGTTTTCATTGTCAAGTGTGTCTGATGAAAACCATAAAACATTATACAAAGTGGCAACACTTTCTCCAATATTGATCATTCTGTGATCTAACTCGTGTATAACATTGAATAGATTGTGTGAGTTTGTGCTTGCTTGTTGCATGCCAGGTTAGACATTAAACTGGTATGTTGCTGATTCTTTATTCTTCAAGTATCTTGACATCAGCTGGTGCTGCTTTGGCTTCATGTCTCAGCCAATAAAATACCAAGCATTCTTGAGTCTGAAATTTAATATATGACTTTCTGAAGCCATTTGCCATTCCTATAATTCTTTTTTCATGTCTGAGTGTTGTGGGATTTCCCCCACATAGTCCTCTCACCAACTGCCAGTCTTTCTCTCTGAAGATGTAGACACATTTGGTGGTTCACCAGCTGTTCAGGAAAAAAAAAAGTGTTTCTGTCGCCTGCGGCTCCTGGCATTTTGGCACGTAATCTTGTGGTGGAGGGTGATCACTTAACAACAGGATTCCCTTGCAAGGTGGGGCAGATGGAGAAAACACCATTGAATGCTATGGGATGTATAAAGATATAGTGCCACACAGTCTACTGTCTGCATCCACAGTCCTGAATCTCAGTCTAACAGTTATTCCTTTTCAATTCTATGAAGGTCACACTATCAATAACCCAAAAGTGCAATACAGTTAATCCCTTTGGATTTGGGCCATGATTTCTGTGAGGGCCTTTAAAGTATAAATACGTGTAGATAAGTGCAACAAACACACACACACACACACACACACACACACACACACACAAGACCATGGTCACTTTTGGGGGCATTATATTATATAATGAATTTTAGTCTATATAATTTATATAGACTGACATTCATTTTTTGGAGATTTACCCTAACCTTGACCCTTACCATCTACACTATTTTCCTAACCCTAACCTTATGCACGGACCCAAAAAGCCATGACCATGACAGACCACACACACACACACACACACACACACACACACACACACGACAGACCAAACTGACCCAAAAATTAGCGTTTCACCAATTGGGACATTACTCTTGACCCCAAGTGAAACCTCATAGCAAGTTAAATCTCTCTCTCTCTCTCTCTCTCTCTCTCTCTCTCTCTCTCTCTCTCTCTCTCTCTCTCTCTCTCACACACACACACACACACACACACACACACACACACACACACACACACACGAAATAGCCCATCTTTCTTGTGCTCTATACTGGAGCCACGATAAGGGGATCATAATAGCAAAGTCTGATTTATGTTGTGCTTGAGATCAGGAGGCATCATTTCTATGTGTCAGCCCTGATGCTACTTGCTGGCATCGTCCCAGAATTCATAATAACTCACATTTCCGCTGTTAGGCATGGCTGCATCGCTGGCCTCTTCATTTCTCCCACTTATGACTGCTGTTCAGGGAGCAACTGAGGACAATGGAAAAGACTGTGTGACTTATGACCCCTGCTGGTAGACTTTGGCAACTGCAAATTGGAGCATCTTACAACAGAAGTTAATGATGTTTTTCAGTTAGACTTTAGCATTATTGTTTGTTAATTGTGAGTTTCAGAGCTTAAATATATATATATATATTTTACATAAGATTGTACTGCAGTATATCCAACTGTGCAAGGCCTTAAAGCACCCATCCCTTTGTATCAACCTTTTACTTAATCAAAAGCAGGACAATAGCTCCCCCTGTAGTTTGATATATATGAACACAAGCTGCAGTTCTCCTGCATGATTCCTTGTGAGGTATCTGTTCATTTACTGATATTTTTAGCTGTGAAATCTTTCTGACAGATCCCCTACAGCAAAGATTCCCAATAAAAATGAGTCTGTGCTCCTTTGTGGCAAAGCTTTTATTACAGTGAAAACATGGCTAGTCACCAATAAAGTATTTAATAAAGAACTATATTGTTTTGTACTTGTTTACAACCAAGTCAGACAATCAAAAATTATACTTGTGACATGGCATGACAGACTGAACCAATGCATGAGTTTTTTTTACTTAAATGAAATGGCAGTGGTGTGGATGCCTCTTCAGGTGGAAATAGCTGAGCAGTTTTGTCACAAAATCACAGGGTCTCTTTGGGCTAACGTAGATGTTTATATGATGTTTTTTCCACAGTCACTATTCTTTTATACAAACAGCATGAGTCAGAGCAGGGATTGTGCAGTATGTGGTTATTGACACAGACTGTGGTGCAGCTTGAAACATCACTGTCACCAACCTGGCTAACAGTCACTCTCTGGGGAGAAAACACCACCCTTTTTTGAGCATCAAGAGTCAGCCAAGCAACACCATCAGGAATATAGTCAAAATAAAAATAATTGGGTAATTTTTTCCACCGTTAATAAAGACTACACTCATGCACAGTTTGACTGATAGGTTTAGAGTGCTCTAACAATAGTGCCGTTATTGCTGCACCTCCCATAGTGTCTTTGAGATCCATGCACCCAGTGAGAGAACAAATGAGGAAGCCCAATCAAAGATATGGAATGGTTTCTGCCAGGAAACAGGCCTAATTGATTTCCTCTGTGCCTTTGTCCCTCCTGTATTTATTTGATACATGGAGGAGTGGAGGAAAGAAAAAGGATGAGAGAGGAGGAGAAAGCAGGAGATAGAAAGAGAGGCCATCAAAGGTCATTCTCCAGCACAGCAACCAAAACGAGGGGAGTTTATGCAGACACACTGTGTGTCTCAGGCCAACCCATCTCCACAGACTGAGATTCACCAGAGAAAACACCTGCAGTGTGCTGTATAGAGCTCTGCCTGCATGCTTTCCTGCCTGTCTTCCTGACTGCAGTAACATCTGGCAGAGGAGCAATAGATTCAAAAGAACATCTGCACATCAGCAAGCAACCAAGTAAACAAACAGTCCTAATGAAAGTAGCCACAGTTCCCAAATACAAGGCTACATTGTTGACCACCTATTTTCCTTTAATTAAGACCATATTAAGTGTTGGCACTGTTTTCTTCCCAGTTTAATTGGGAAGCATTAGAACAGCTTTAAAGAAATCTGTCTGGTGTGATGAAAAATAACACACACATCGTAGTGTGACATACTGCAATATACTGCAATACTGTACATGTTTACTGTTCCAAAGGAGAGTCAATTAGCAATTTAAGCATGCAAAATATAGTGCACGAGAGTGAGCAATGTTCTTAACACCAAGCAGCAATATTCAGTGACATAATGGCTGGATGTTTTATGTCAGACAGATGCTGAGATGCACAGTAATTTCCATATGGCAGTGAGCTGCATACTATTAATGTACAAACATCCATTGGGTCATAATGCTCAACATGCTCATGTTCAACACAAAATTATAGCCTACGTCAAAATATTGTGTAGTGCCTGCTATGCACAATGGCATTAAAAACATTCTCAAAACCACTTTAATTTCATTTAAATTAAATACATTGTTGTGCACACACACATGCACACTGTCAGAGCCTTGAGACACAATACAAAATCCATTCAATGCAGCACAGATCCAACATTGAGCCTGCACACTTGGGCAGGAGTGCATACTGTAAGTACACACGATTGGCTTATAATGGTCATGTGACTGCAGACTGTAGTCCCCTGTGTTAGGCCACAGTAATTGAGGCTTCCATATGGTATAGATCAGATGTAGCCTTCACCACAGCATTCCTCCAGCATGGAGGCCGAACGCCTGTATCCACACAGAAACTGAGCTAATCAAACAATAATAGCTGGAAAACTAATCCATATTTTCTCTCTGCTTGTACATTGTCTCACTTATTAGACATCTTCCATGAAGGACTGTCTTCACTGAGAACAAAAGCTCAACGCTTATTTGTAAAGCAATTTATGTTTTTATTGGAATATTTTGGCAATATAATCTTACAATATACAAGGCGAATAGCTGTGTTCGGTAGACATTTAAGAGGAAGACATTGCATAGTCACAGTTAGTCTTTGTTGTGATACAAAACAAACCATTTTTATATGCTAAAATATATAATTATTCCAAAATCTGGCCCAAGTAGGTGGTCTAATAAGCTTAATGGTCCTAAACTTAACTGTGATGCTTCATGATTTTACTATATACCTCACAAAGTATGACCGTATCAGTGGATTTGTGGACTCAAGGAAATCCTGAAACAGAAAAATAACAAGGGGAATCATTAACCCTTACCGTATTTAAAGACTCCCATCAGACAAAACTAAATAAATGAATCCTAAATATCAGATCAAAACTGTTATCATGTTGCATTTATATGAAAATATAACCTATATAATACCATAACCTTAATTACCTAAGAAAACCCCCACCATAAAATATCCTATACATCAGTATACATAAGTCAAAAAAGAGAAACATTTAAAATGACATACTGTATAGAAATTTCAGGCAGATACCTCAACATGGTAGGATTTCATATGCACATGTGTGAAGTATTTCAGTGGTGAGGGATAAACCTAGGCTATGGGTTTAGAAACCATTTTCACATACATTAATTAAATTTAACTAAGCCTGTCATTTTGCCAGTAACCCCATGGGGTGCTCCCCTGGTGGTTCATGGACCTCATTTGACATCACTGAGCCAAGGGATTTGGGATCACAGAGTTAGCTTTAAGGATGAGGCAGGGATGCTTAATTTTCTGGAGTACCATGTTCCAGGTAAATGGCTTTTTTTCTGGTGTGTGTCTACATTTTACAAGGGTCTGTCTTATCCACTGTGGGAGACAATAGATAGCAGTTTTAAACCCTCATAGGTATTACCCAAATCTTCAAATATGTTAAGGTTTAAGCTCAAAATATCGGGATAGCTTTATTAGTTGAACCAAAGAATAATGAGACTTTTCTTAATGAAAATTGCTCAAGCGCTTAAACTCCTATATGAACAGGGGTACCCGCAGACCCCAGAGGTATGCTTTTTTTGGTCATATCTTACAGGTGCCTCATTATATATTCCAATTTTTCATGACTGTTTTCTAATCACTTCATTACATTACGTTTTCTGTTCTTGATTTAGTCAGTGCTTAAAAAATACCAACGTGTTGCACCTGGGGGACCCTCGTCAATAGCACCCGATTCCACTTATGCAGTTTTAATATATGAAACTATTTACTGAGTTCATGTTTGCCATGGATCCTAATACTATCAGGTATATTACATAACAAATGATGTGTAGAGAAGAAATAAGTTAACATTTTTGCTATGACGGTTGTTTCTTACAGTCATGGACAATCCCTCTCATGATCCTCTCCATGCTGAGCTGAGGCAGCTCAGGAGCACGTTCAGCCACAGACTCAACCAGCCATGTGCCTCAAAGTGCTTGGGGGGCTCTTTCATACCATCAGCCATAAGACTGTACAATGCCACAGCTCCCAGTACCTCCCACTCCCAACAAAAAGACTAATGCTGTCCTTACTATGTTAATCCCAGGAACATTGCACACGTCTATAATCTCAGGAAATTCTGGATTGCACATGTATATATTGCGGATTTATTTACACAGAGATTGTCTACTTATTTAATTTTTTATTTGATCAATTTCACCCTTACGCTGCTACTTTTTTCCCACTATATTGCTGTGTCAATTTTGAATTTTTCCCAAGGGGAATCAATAAAGATACACCTTTTCTTATCTTAAATTCTGCATTTGCAGTTTTAGTAGATGAAACTATTTATTGAGTTCATGTTTGCCATGGGTCCTATTACTATTACCTGTGATGTCAGGTATCAGGTTATTTTAAATGTATCTGTACTACTTGTACAAACAGAACATGGTAAACGTGGTTTTAAATGCAGCACACAAATGGAACAAGCTTCAGAAGATTTTAAAACTGGATTGTCTTATATCATTAGAACTTCTTAAAATGTTGAATTGGCATGTTGTCAATCATGTTTCTCTAAATGTGTCATATATATTTAACTTATATATTGTGTGTTGTGTGAATTGTGTATTTTTGCATTGTGTGAATTGTGTATTGATACATGTGTGAATTTCAAGTACAGGTCTCTCTTGAAAAAGAGATTCACAGAGACAACCCTTTTAAAATAAAGGATTAAATAAATAAATAAATATTAATTGTAACTAATGATGTTTAGAGAAGAAATAAGTCAACATTTTGCTATGATGGTTGTTTCTTACAATAGTTTAGTCCTTGTATGTTAAATAAGTTGATAGGATGAGGGTTAGGTTTTGTGAATGTTGTACAACTTTGTCCACTTTGTCTCATCCTAATGAACAGTTAAGATACAAAAACAGGTAATTAACTTCACAGGTAATGTTAACTAAGAAACAAAATTAACTTGAGAAGTTTAACCATTGTTTTTTTTTTGTTTTTTTGGACGAGGCAGTGACGTCACGTACATGTTACAGCAAAAAAAAAAAAAAAAGAAAAAAAAAAGTGGCGCAGCGACGTTTCTTCTCTTTAAAATGAGAGCAAGCTAAAGTTAACGAAACAAAGCGTAATTAAAGTGGTTATTTGTTACACTACTCGTGGCCACACACACACACAAAAGCTGCCGCCGCCAGATTTCGGGGTTATGGAAATACAAAAAAAAAGAAAAAGAAAAAAGGGTGTACTGTCTCTTTAAGGTCTCTCCGGCTAGTCTGTTTCGTATTGATCAATCCACCATTTTCCAACACACAGCGGCGGCAGTGCTAACACAGCTCCGGCAGCGAGAAGAGAGCCACCCCTCTACCTGGAGAGGAAGCCAGGGACCGGGGCAGTCATGGCAGCAAACATGTACCGGGTTGGAGGTAAGGTGAGGGGGGAAGAGGAGGAGGGGGGACAACATTGTAGAACCTTTCCGTGCGTGTTTTTTTGGTTAATTTTATGGCGGACTCGCCATTATTTCACCGCGGGTCTATTTTGTATTTACAGAGAAGCGTGGGTCCGTCTTTTTTCCTTCCCTTTCCTTTTTTTTATTTCCCCCCCTAAAGCTAAGAGCCTTGTGCTTCACAGATGATGATGATGGTGACCGTGTGAAGAGGAGGATGGTGGTGGTGATGATGAAGAGTAGTGGTTCGCTTACAGAGCTGCTGCTGTTTTTTCCCTCGTTTCTTTTGTGCTTGTTGTAACTTACGATGACCCCCCAAAACAACTACTTGTATAGACTGGTGCACCCTAAAGTAACACACATTGCGTTTTCTATATATTTAAGGCATCATGGCGAACATATAGTAAAAGTTTTTGCGTGTTATTCAACTACTGCCCGGGCTACCGTTTCATAATGAGAAGTAACATTATTATTAATGCTTTAACCTGCAGAAAGAGTTGAAGGAAAGCAGGCAGGACTGGATGCTTTTACAGAGAGATTGTGCAGAAAAACAAACAGATTAAAAAAAAACAACTTAAATGCTGCTTTTCTTTTTACTTGCAAGAACTTGGATAATAAAAACCTCATGCACGATTAAACTGCTTTTTTTTTCTTTTTTTTTTTTGAACCCCCCTCCACATCTTTAATCAGGGTTTCTTTTTTTGTACAGGCAACTCCAGTTAATACCTAATTAGTATTCCTGTTTTCCCCTCCCACTCATTTTCTGCTTGTGTTGCCCTCAATCACATCCATTAGTTTCTGTGTAAAAATAGTCACATTAAATTTACTGTAGATCTTTACCATAGTTGGAGGTAGCTTTTTTTTATTCCACTAAAGAAGGATTGTAGAATAATCCTCATGCATTAAGAATAGCATTTGTATTACAAAAGTTTGACTTAATGTGATATTGTAAAGTGTTACTGCTAGATCTGATTTCGCTGTGATGAAGTGTAAAAACATTGGACCACATATATGTGTGCCATGACACCTTTTTATAGGTGTAACTATCCAGCCACAAGTTTCCTGATAGGTTGTTTTCCTTGTAATGGTGGATTAGTCTTTTTCTGTGTGTGTGTGTGTGTGTATGTGTGTGTGTGTGTGTGTGTGTGTGTGTGTGTGTGTGTGTGTGGAAGTGAAAGAGGGAAAGAGAGTATTTTATTACATTTTTGAAGATGAATTGTTCTGACCTCGGTACCTGCATCAAAAATAGCTTGTAGGAAATGTCCAAGCCCTCTTATTTAGTCAAATGAAACAAGGCCTACCTGAATGAGAGCAGGATTATGTCCACAGCGGGGCAGAAAGTTAACACTTCACCAGCCAAATGTTATTGAATTTGGTAGGTTTTTGCACTCCTACGTTGAGATATATCTCGTTGGTAAAACATTGCTTACAAAGTAGTAAAAGTTGGTGATTCATGTGTTTTGCCCGTGGTCTATAGATGCTGTGTTTTTGTCTCTTTAATGTAGCACTCTGCATATTCAAGTGGAATTAAAATTTATCAAAATGAATTCACACTGACACTATAAAGTTGTTCTTTTTTATCGTAATAATAATAATAATAATAATTATAAGTTGCCATTTGTTGGTAAAATTGAAACATTACAACTAACTTAAACTATTTTGAAACTATTACTGAACAAATATACTATTAAATGTGTTTTCCACAATCATAATTACAATTTTTAGATTTTTAAAAAACAAACAAACTCAATTTAGGTCAAAAATAAGTTTCATAATTGACTGAAGCTTCTCCTGAGACCCAATTGAGCCTAACATCCGAACAAAGCAGAACCCTTCGAAAGATGGACGCTACTTAGCAAGACAATGCAGGATCATCTTGGAAAAGCAATGACTTCCCCTGTGAATGAGCCGTGGACAAAAGCTGGCTCCGTAGTCCTTGATGTCTTTGTTTTTACCGTGCAGGCCACAAGCCACTCTTCCGTCGCCTGCAGTGCTTCTTCCTAGTGCTTTCCCACTATGCAGGAAAGTGCTGGTGACTCAGTATAGGCTATGCCATAGTTCTTATAATCTTCATGGTGGAAAGGGAAAAAAAGCTATCCCAGAGTTTCTTTGCACTGACCACGGTGGTTTTAAAAGTCTAAACCCCATCGAGGCACCAAGACTTGCTGCAGACTTACTGCTTAGGCAAATATGACTCTTCTCATGTGACAATTAGGAGGTTGTTTTGAGCGCTCCACATACAATACTTACACTGAGGCTGCTTGAATGTGACAGATCATGTACAGAATGTGCTAAAGTGTCAAAGTGTTTCCTAACTTCAAAACTTCATCACTGCTCGTACTTCTTTTGGCTCCTGACTGGTGAGGATTTTCTCCATGCTGCTTATGATTCAATATCTACTCAAAGGTGTTGTAGTGTTTACTAATTTACCAACTGACTAACTTTTGACAGCGCCCACACTTTGTTTGGCTGGTGTTAATTTCCCACACTGGCAGTTGTCTCTCTCGCTGGTCTGGTGGGTGTACTCCCAGAGTGAAGCTCTCTTGCTCATCGCCGTCCTGCAGAGTTTAGGACAGTCACTTGGACAGAAGCACTTCAGCTATTAGATTTATTCAACAAAGTGTCCTCATCATCTCATTTTTAAGGGATCAAACTGCAGAAACAACATCACAATAAACAGTATTTGAGAGACGCTAGCTGCCTTGTGGCTTCTTTGTAGGACCACAATTATTTGGAGTTAAAGATCCGGTCGCCTAAACCGCCCCACAATAGTTGTTTGAGAGAGTTTTGTGGAAAACCTGCACACGTTGGGCTGATTACTCACATTTGAATAAGAAGACGCTGCAGCACAAGTGCAGGACAGATGCGTAATGGCTGTTAAGTTTCTTCTACTTTTTTATGAAATGGAAATCCCTCTCTGCTTAAACATCACCAAACGTAAGGACTTTGACAGAGAAGGATATTTAATTTATTGCTTCCAAGTTTTCTTGGTCCCGATCCCATTCTGAATCTTTTATTAATGGGTGCCTGCCAACACAGAGTCCGCTCTGATACTTATATTTACCTAAATGACACAGCTGCCCAGTGCACACTTGAGCTACAACCTAAAAATGAGATAAGATAAAACCAAATTAATCCTGAAGGGTTTTGATTGCCAAAGAGGTTCAGTATATGTAAAAAAATAATGATATACATATCAGCAGAAGATATGCAGTGTTGATTAAATATGTATCTGACACATTGACATAACGTGTAACCCGCTAAATTTGGCACACCGCATTTTTCATAAGCTACTTAATCCAAACTTTGATCAATACTAAAAAGTCCTGGTTTAAAAGTTTTAAGTTCATAAGCTTAAACTGTTAATATGGGTATAACCTAGAGAAGGCATATAACTCTGTTGGAGATGTTTAGTAGAACAAAAAACACTTATCAACTCACAATTGTACAGTGGTGTTGGACAGTTTTAACACTCACAAATTATTTTTAACTAGGCAACAGACATGTTTGATTTTGTCCCCAACTTACTGCTGAAATTAACGTCAGTTACCAAGAACTGACATGACCTGCCATTGCAAGCGTTTATCATTTTAACCGGTGAAAGCGCTGGTCAGCACCGCAAAGTTTAGTACCCTTTTACGTTTTTACTAATGGGAAAGAGAGAGAGGAGAGATAAATGATTAGGAAACAGATTTGTAAGCATTGGAGCTCAGTGAATCATTCCCTTTCTCCAGCTTGCATGTCAGAAGTCAGTCATTCGCACTGAAAACGCTCTAATAATCATTGCATATGAAGTGAAACGTTTGCACTATAGATAAAAAGACAGCAGCTTTACAACATGCATTTGATCGGGTTTATTTAAGCCGGTATTGATCCATTAAATGATGTCCTGTTCAGCCTTTGTACACTATTCAATTTCTAGCTTTATATTATATTATTTCATGTATCTACAGGTGAGAAAGGTGACAAAGACAAACTAAACGAAAGGCATTCATCTGTTGTCTAAAAGTAATATCTCCATGGGATAGATAGACGAATGGATGGATGGATAGATAGATAGATAGATAGATAGATAGATAGATAGATAGATAGTTACTTAGGCCTCACCCTGAACAGATGTGTGTCTCGATCATCCTTGTTAGAGCGAAAGTGAGTGATACACAAGTGTGAAAATGAGGTGTGAGACTGATTCAGAAGATGAAATTACCTGCCATTACCATAGAAACCTCCATCCATAATATGACAGCCTGAGCCTTTATTTTTTCCACAGTTGTTGCTCACGACGACAGACACACCTCCCTGTGTGTGTGTGTGTGTGTGTTTGTATGTGAGTAAGCATCAGTATAAGGTGTGGGAGGGGGTAGTATATGTGCATGGACAAGCGTGGGCGGATGTTCACGTTCTCCATTTCCTGCTTCTCCACCTCCCTGCGTAGCTCTACCCCAACCCTTTTCATTAGTAAACTGTATATAGACGCCACCTCTGTACTTACAAGGGCTGCATATGGAGCCTCAGTACTTTTTTTTTTTTCATCTCAAATGATGCATCAGCTAAAAAGTTGGCACCTTTTGTTAAACAAATGTAGCTCATTTGACCCTCAGTGTTATAGTTTCATTCCTTAACAGCTGTTTGTATTAAGGCTTCAAACACTGAGGCATTTGAGAAGTTGAATTTAAGTTCTTGTTTAGAAGAAATGTTTAGTCTCTGAAAAGCTATAACAACTCAGGTATACATACTATCTGTGAGCTGGTCTGACTTTGCTATTGATGCTAGAGTACCTGTCTCTCTATATGCCTGCTAAGCACTGGTTCACTCCCAGTAGACTTGAATTGGAGTACTGGTGGTAGAGGCTGTGTTGATTCTTTATCAGCTGGTCACCAAATGTTGGCAGATAGTGTGACGGATGTGGTTGCAGAGCTTCTTCATTAGGATATAGTCTTTAAGGTTTTACCCTTTTTGACTTGTGCTTGGCAATGCCATCTCCTGCCCTCTAAGACAGGGGGTTGCAATGCATTAGTCTATGAGCTGTGAACCATTACACCAAACTATTTCCTTTTTCGTGCTGGAGGTACGACGGCAGTATTCCAGAAAAAGCGAAATATATGAGAAAAGTAAGGGGAAAAAAAATGAAGAAATTTGTGTCCAGTAAGAAGTAATAACTTATTTTCTATTTAGTTAATCATGTGGTGTGGCCTGAGATTTACTTTAGGGGTTTCCTGCCACCTGGTTGGCAACCACTGCGTTAAGGTGTAGTAGAAAAAATCAGCTATGACAGGGTATTTAACATTTCAAACCATGTTCTGTCAGGCTGTGCGTAGCAATCATTCAGACCAAACTTAAAGGAGACGTATCATGCGTATTTCCAGGTCTGTGTGTTATATTCTGGAGCTCTACTGGAATATCTTTGCATGATTTACAGTTTCAAAAAAACTCCATACTTAAACTATAATCACCTCTCATGCAGCCCCTAGGTTCAGTCTTGGTGTCTAAGTCAGTCAGTCGCTTGAAAGCCCCCCCCCCCCCCCCCTCCGGATGAGTCCACTCTGTTGTGATTGGTTAGTTTTTGGGAAGCTGCGTGATTGCTGACTTCTGGCTGATCAGGAGTCGACGTTGACAAACTATGAAACAACCTAAAAGTAATTATATTTGACTACTTTTTCTCGCTTTTTACTCGAAATGTCCACTTCTCAAATGCATCCGTATATTTTTTTTAGCTGAAATTGATCAGACAACACATGGGAAAACCTTAGCAACAACCTTAGCAACCAAGGCTACTTAACAAACCGCCAGTAATTGGTAAGATAGAAAAAAACCTTGCAAACGTAGTGTTCAGAGCATGTTGAAGCCTGGCTTTTGATTTGCAGGGAGCATTTCTACATAACGTCAAGTTTTGGTAAAGGATGGCAATAAAAAGAAGATCTGAGAGGATATGGCTCTTTTATCACTTTCAGTTTAAACTTACCTTCCTAATACAACATTGATAGGCTAGGGAGAGAGGGGGACTTTCCGAGGCTGTCCCGACTATACTTTTTTCCCAGTGCACACAAAGATATGTGTTTTCACTGTCTGCCGTGGCACTTCTTTTATAAAGTTGGCACAGGTGACACCTACTGCTCTCTGTGCTGAATAAACAGTAAATGCTGCGTGCTCTCGACAGCCCAAATCATCCATAATTACATAATTAAAAAGTCAACACAGACAAGACTATGGCAACTATCTTTAATATAAATGGAATCTCTCTAACTGTTAGGATGCAAGTGCGTAATTGTGGATAGGAATCTCTGAGTGGAGTACAAGTGTGTACCAAGCTAATGAATGTTTTCCCACAAGTCCTCCCCCTTAATGTCAATAAATTTACCGTTTTCATTGTCTCTCATTTTAGATTTTTGCTTTTTTTTTTAACTCATTCGCCCACTTCCATCTCTATCATGCTCTGTACTTATCTGCCTGTCTGGTAGTCTAAAATCCCTCAGTCTGTCCATATATGTCTCTCTCTCTCTCTATTGCGCTCTCTGTCTCTCTCTCTCTCTCTCTCTCTCGCTCAGACCCCATCAGTTATCTCATGTTTTCCCTCTCTCATCGTTGCGTCTCCCTGACTTTTCTGTCTGTCTCTCTCTCTGGCCTGGTTTGAATCCACCCAGCAGACTTTCTCTTGGGGCTCGGTAACATGCCTTGATTGGCTCACGCAAAATTCGACTGCACCGTGACATCACAGGCGCCAGAGGATGCTGATTGGTTGACACTGGAAGCGGGGGATGGAGAGTGTGGAGAGGAGAGGAGAGGAGAGGAGGGAGGGTGGTGGTGGTGGTGGTGATGGTGGTGGTAGGGGGGTTTATTCGCGGGTTGAGGCGGCAGGAGGGCTGATGGGAAATGGAGAGACTGAGTGACACTGCTCGGTGCCTACAGGCCCTCTCTTCTGCCTCTCTTTTGCTCTCATTGCTCATGAGTTGCTCTTCACTAATCTTCACCTTCTCACGTGGAAGAAACTCCCCAAAGCCCACTCATGACCGTCACTTCTAACTCCACCGTTTTCCCCGTGTTTTCACTTTTTTTCTTGCCGGAGGGGACATGGCTTTTAAAGTTCAACTTAACAGCAATTCCAGTGTCAGTGACGTAAGTTCCCAGGCCAGGAAAAGAAGGGGAGACGGCGAGCTGTCCTAATAATCCCACCTTCACAGTGACCCTAAATGTACTGGGAGACATGAGCAGTCACCAACCAAAAAAAGTGTCTTACTGTGTCATGACGCATTTTGGCTCCTGATCAATGGTTCCCTCAGAGCTGGCGAATGTTGAAGGCCGTAGTTAAACGTCAACATTTTTCTCCCCGTGGTTTGACTTGAGACCTATCCCTGTTTCTTTTTTTTTTTTTTTTTCTTAGGGTGTAAAAACTTTTTGATCAGGGCCAATTTGAACATTGACAGTTTTATGTACCATTTATACCTATATACAGAGAACTTTCTTTCTTTTAGCAGTCAAGCTTAAACCTTTCTAGTAACAGTACATACATTCACATCAGTACTGAAACGATCATTCGATTAGCAGAAAATATAGTTAATAGATTGATTATTTGTCACTTATCAGACATGTGCTGGTTTCAGCTTCTCAAACATAAAGATTTTGTTTATGTGTTGGAAATCCGGACTGATTGATGTACAAAACAAGCTGTTTGAAGATCACCTTCAGTTAATAATTCAAAGATTTATTGATGATTGCAATAATCATTAGTTCCAGCTCGTTAGTTGTAGGATAGGGCAGCAACTAATGAGTCCTTTTCATGATATGTAGAAAAATCACAGTTTCCTATATGGTAACACTTGGGAACAGATCAACAGTCAATTTATTATGATTTTAACACAAAGAAAAGCATCAAATCTTTACATTTGCAAAGCTGGAACCATCAAATGTTTGGCTTTTTTTTTCTCTTTTTCTTTTTCTTTCTTTTTTTAAAAATTGTCGCTGTTAATTTTCTGGTGATCTAGGAATTGATTAAGCATCTTATTGATTCAGCTCTAATGAAGTTTGTTGCTTAAGGGCTCTGCCATAGTTATTCATCACTGGGACAGAGTCTCACTCACTTTTGTTTTTTCGCAGCCAGTCTGGTGATCACAGCTAGTCAAAAAGCCAAGTTTTACTTTTAAAACCTATGACCTCCCCTCTGTGGTTGAAAACGTCAGATATCTTGTCTTCATTTTTCTGTCTCAGCACTGCTCAATTTCAAGTTGGCCTGTTTGATATTCAGCAGTGGGACGAAGATATCACAGAGTCAGTAGAGTCTAGTAACAAGCTGTTACAGGGTAAAGTGTAGCGAGGCACAATGTGACCACCTCTCCATCTCCTTCCTGTAGTGAATATGTGTCTGTTATTGCCAGATGAAGCTGTCATAGAAATTACACTCTACATGCTTTTCTGAACTACTGCTGCTGCTGCTACTGCTTCTGTGAACCCACAAGAAAAAAGAGTTGAAGTGCTCTCACATCTTTACACAGCTAGTCATTCAGTGATGTTCAGTGCATACAAATTATTTGGTCATTATTTCATTAAATCACATTTTATACTGTACCTACTTTTTCTTCAGCATGCCAGCTTTTAGCTACTTCAACCAGAGACGTCTTTCAGTTTTCTTTTGAAGAGCCTCAGAAAAGGGGTGTGAACCAGTTGTTTTCAGTTGTGTGTGTGTGTGTGTCTGTGTGTCTGTGTGTGTGTGTGGGTGGAGAGAGGAATACCAATAGGGATAGCGGACCAAAAGGTTTTCCAGCAGAGAAGTCAAAGGCGGGCGGCCCTTCCTAGACGCAGCAAGTGTTGCGGCTGCTTTGCATTATGTTCTGTTGAAGATCGGTGTGGGTGGAGAAATTGGTATCTTCTCTTTTTGTCTGAGAATAGATACCGAGATTTCTCTTTTGTGTGACTGTTGAACTTGAGAGCAAAATGTTGAGGTTAGCAGCCAGATGTGTGCACATGTGAAATGTTTTCTCATTTAGCTATCAAACTCTTTTGTTGCTGCACTTACCGATAAATGTATCTCAGGGCTCAAGGTGTCTTCATGTTGCTTGTTTTTGTCCTACATTGAACAACCTGCACTGTAGCTAGTTATAGTAGAGTTAGACACAGTCCAAATCTGGCTTAATCAAGTTAAGACAAAAGTCAAAATGTGCTCAATACCAAGATAAAAGAAACATGCAATATTCAGTTAATCAGTTAATTGACTAATTAATAAGAGCACTACTACTTATTCCAGCATGCTACATTATCTGTATTGTGCTGCTACAAATAAAACAGCAACAAAAACCCAGGATACATTACAGATAATTGTTACAGTGTTTTGTAGGTGGATTTTTCCTTCAGCAGTGGCAGTAATGGTAATGTAGGATAGATTTGGATGTTGGAGCAGATGCTGGGTGTGCGAGCATGATGGGTGCATGCCTAAACCAGTTAGTGTTGGACGCAGGAGATGTGGGGGAAAAAAGCAAAGAGTCAGTGTGTATCGCGGTTCTGCTGGTAGAATTTCAGACGATCTCTGGCCTAGTCGGTCAAGAAGACGGAGGCCTGTGGGGAGCGTGGGGGGATGGGAGAGGAGGAGGAGGAGGAGGATGAGGAGGGGGGGAGGAGGGGGGGGGTTGATGGGAGGATAGCTCCAGCTCCAGGCAGCCTACCAAGTGTGGGGTATAATCTGACAGCACTCAGCCAAGACACATGCAGGGCTAAGACCAGGCACCCTACCAAGACTGGGGCCTGTGGGGACATCCTGGTGAGAGCTAAGCCTCCAATGGGCCTGGAGCGGTGCCAAGAGCCACACATACACGCACGCACACACATATATACACACACTTGAATGCATAGTAAAGTCATACACGTGTGTTAAAGACTGCAGAGCTTCTCACACACACACACATGCACGCAAACGGCAACAACAGCACACATGAGATGGGATTGAAAGGAGCCGTAAGACAAAGAAAGCATGAAGGCTGAAGTCTGAATGGAGGGTTTAGTGTGTGTCTGTGTGTGTGTGTGTGTGTTTATTGGTGCGTCACTGTCTCATTCAGTCAGACCTCCCAACTACAACTGGATCTCCTATGTATGAAATTATCCTAATCGAGTTAAACCAACATTCGGTGGATGCCTATGTTTCACTTTCCTGTTGACTAATTAAGCTGTCATATTGTGGTCCAACTGGAAATCACCCTGAATATTTGGATGACCTTGCACAATACTGACTGACACTTCTCTTGATGTTTTTCTTTTTTTTTCCCTCTCCATTTTCCACTCCTCCTTTCTCTTTCTCTTCCCTCTTCTCCCTCTCGCTGTTCCTCTTGCAGATTATGTTTATTTTGAGAACTCGTCCAGTAACCCACTGCTGATCAGGAGGATAGAGGAGCTGAATAAGGTGAGTGAGTGTATGTGTGTGTGTGTGTGTGTGTGTGTGTGTGTGTGTGACTGTCAGAGGTTGGAGTTTGTTCCCTCTAATCCAGCACAGATCTGACCCCATCACGTCATGCACAACATGAACATCATGCTCATTATTGTATTAAACCATAAAGAAATGAAAATGCAGCTTGTGGTGTGAAGCACATCTTTACTTTCTCTAGAATTTCTCTACTAGTCAAAGCTTTTTTTTTTTTTTGTCCTTTCTGGGTGGTCATAAACTTCTAGCTGTGTTCTTTTGTAATAATAAAAATGAATTTAACAGTCCAGTACCACCCCAGATTGCTAAATTAAAACTCTCACTTCCTATTAGTGTGGAAGGGAAAATAATGATATACTATATAATTTTCTTTTTAGGGCTACAACAGCCCTTAACAAGTAGGCTGCTGATTATACTCTCGATTAATCAATTAGTTGTTTGGTCTATTAAGGACAGTAATTATGCTTATCACAGTTTCCCAGAGCTCAAGGTGACTTCTTTTATGTTGTTAGGTTGTTAGATAGGTCATAGTTTAAACTGTAAAAATCAGAGAAAAGCAGTAAATCCACAACCTAACATTCGTGCTTGAAAAACAATTATTCGGTTAACAATTAATTTTCAGTCGACTGACTAATCGATAAGTTGACCAATTTCTTCAACTCTAGTTCTTATTTTCTAGTCCAGATGAGGATCCCTACATGTTTCACTTTACAAGGTGTTACAATAAAACAACACACTCACAAAATATGTTCATGGAAATGTCTGTAAATAAATTCAGAATAGATATGAAATGATGAGTCAGTTATTCAATGAGTTGATCAACAGAAACTTATCGGCTAACTTTTTTAGTTGTTAATTAGTTGTCAGTAGGCCAAAAAGAACCAAACATTTCATCATTGTGTGTTTAAGCTCCTGGAAATGTCACAATTTGCAGATTTTCTTCATCATTCTTCATAAATGGCAGTAAATTGGAAATCATTGTGTTTTTAGGCTGTTGCTCTGATCAAATAAACTGAACATGTCCATTTGTTTTAATGAAACACTTTTTTTTTTTTTTTTTTTTTACTATTTTGTAATATTTTAATGACCAAATAATTAATTAATAAAATATTCAGCAGATTAATTAATAATGAAATTAATGTTCAGTTTCAGCTCTAGTCCAAAGGATTTTTAATTTATGGTTATTACATGAAAATTGATTATTTTTCTGGCACGCTGTCATAATTATTCACACTGTCAATATAATCTTTTTTAAAAAAAAAACTTAATTATTTAACAGCTTTTTTGTATCTTATACCAACATTTTGTGAGATAAAGGCCAGCCAGCAACTGTCAAGATGCCAAAAACATCATAGAAATAGTTTTTATTGTGGAAAATAAAATTACAGTATTCCATTTTAAAAACAGGGAATGTGAAGTTTAAATGATGTGAATCTGAACTGCACTGAAAGCAGTAAAGACAGTATTGTATTAACATGTCACAAGTATGCGGATAATGTTGCTCTGGAAGGTGTCTGATAAATCCCAGCCTGCCATCTTGTACATTGTTGTCACAGAAGCAGAAAAAGAGTCTGGTCTCTGGACTACTTACAGGTGCCCGTCTGTCCCCCGTCCCCCGTCCCAGGTCTGTGCTGGATGATACAGAGGCTGTTTAATGTGATTGACACAGAGCTCAGAGTGAGCTTTCTACTCTGCTTGTCACTGTCAGTTTTTCTGCTCCTCTCCTCTCCTTTGGGTTTCTCATCCATGAGGTCTGAGGTGCAGGTCTAGAAAGTATTGAGCAGAGTGAGGAGAGGAAAAGAAATATTTCAACAATTTCTACTTTTACAAAACTTTAAAAACAAAATGTCTTAAGTTTAGAACACTTGGTTTGCTTATCTAGTGCCACATATGTTTTTCAAATATTAAAATGCAAATAAATATGTTTCATCATCATGGTTTGATCACTGATCACACATCATACGAAAGAAAATGTTTGAAGAGCCGAGACAAAGCCGAGACAAATAGTCAATTCTGTGCTGTATTGTCTGATACAGCACTCTAAAAGACATTTAGTGACACCATTTTGGGCATTTTTCATAATTTTTCTCCCTTTTTATAGACCAAATGATGAATTGTTGAAAATATAAGAGATTCGTACAAATAGATGTGACATGAACTTAGTCTAAACTCACCTAGGTGTAATGCTTTTCCAAAGTTCATTAAGTTTGCAGCTTGTTTGATGCCTAAAAGCCTCTAAACCTCACTCTCATGCATTACTATGAATTTGTACTGAAAATGCTAAACAGAGTCATTCTCTTAGTTGTGTTTTTACATCTTGAGAATAGCTGCGGTTGCATCTGTGCTTGCAAATGTCCGTGTGTCATGCAACAACAGAGCATGACACATATTGCATAATTTGAAGAAAAAAAGAAAAAGAAATTGGGAACAAGATCAGCGTGAATGTTGTCAGCATTTCATGAAAACAACCTGCATTTTGTTTAAAAAAAAAAAAAAGAGTTTGAGCTCAGAAGCAATCATACATGGGGAAATGATCTTTTCTTGTTTATTGCACCTTTTTTTTCAAAAGAGGAAATGTGAAGCAATTAGATTTTAATTATTTCATGATTGGCAAATTATAAATGTTTGCAGTAATAAAAGCGTTTTAAAGTCTGCTTATTCTGCATTTCTCTATCTCCTTCCTACATTATATCCCACTGTAAGGATTCATGAGAGTTCCTAATCCAATATGCCCGGACCATAATAGGATACAAATGTGATCGTCAATAATATGAAACACTTCAAAGAATGTCAGTTTATCAATATAGCAATTTATACGCAGGCAAAATGTTTATGCCATTTTCTTTTATGTGGATAGAGCCCCCCCCCCCCAAAAAAAAAAAACAGGAAAAGGTAAAATCATTACTAAATAAGCTTTTTTTTTTTACTCACTAGTTATTCTATCCTGAGTCATAGTTTCCCTTCTCAGGTGGTATCAGATAAAACATTATTTCAACATACCAGTGTAACATTATGTGGAAAAACTGCATCATAATGCCTTATCGGTCTCTTTCACCACCACTGCAGATATTAATGTAGTTTTAATTTCACTGTGTCTTCCTTCATCCTGTCTGGAAATAATGTAACGCATCAAAATCCTGCAGCTCCCAACACTGCCACACTGTCCTGGTCACTGCATCACTTAGTGGAGAATCGTTGTAGTCTCACACTGCATTTTCAGCCAAAGTTAAGAATTAGCCTCATTTATAGGTTTTTCATTCGTGTGTGTGTGTGTGTGCGTTTGTGTGCATGCATGTGTGGGTGCTCTTGTGTGCGGCACCACTTGTTGCCGTGGTAACGCCGATTGTCTCTGGTTTGCAGACAGCCAATGGGAACGTGGAGGCCAAAGTGGTGTGTTTTTACCGGCGCAGGGACATCTCCAGCACACTCATCGCCCTGGCAGACAAACATGCAAGTGAGTGACCACAACCCAGCCGGCGAGCATCAGGCATCAAAAACAACGCCAAGCCGGGATTTAAAGCGGTTCTTTTTTTTTGGCAACGCCTCCTCCAGTTATTTTTCCAGTTGTAGTGCCTTCAAATCCAATCAGACGCGATTCCTAGAAATGGGAAATACCACTCTTATTTGTTTTTTTTGGCATGAGTGTGAGGCTTGTTTGTACACTAGATTTTATTAAGGGATGAATCAAAATTGAATTGAGGTTGTGCGCTGTTACCGAGCTGAGAGAAATGGTCCAGACTGCAGCCCCCACCCCTCCCCACCCTACTCTGATAGACCTGACTGCAGACAGCATTCGATCTGCTGAGTGTATCAATATGACGACACCTGTGTGTGTGGTTTTTTTTGTGTGTGTGTGTGTGTGTGTGTGTGTGTGTCTGTGTCTATGGGTGTTGTAGCATGTACTCGAATGTGCTGCTGTTCTCCAGAGCTTGGAGCAAATTTTGCAGCAGCGGGATCAGACTTTGAATGGGCTCCACCTTTTTAAGCAGGCTTGTGTGGGGAAAAAAAAATAGGCAGTCAAACAACGATAAGCAGTTTAAAATGGTGATGGGAAAGAAAGAAAATGGGAAATTGCAGGTAACTAAAGTGTGCCACTTAAAAGGCCAGAGCCATTCTTGACTGTCCGGGTCACCTCCCCAGTGGTCAGTTGGAAATGATGCCTTCAGGCCACTGCTCCAGAGAGCTTGAATTCAAAGACTGAAGATGCAGGATTTATTCCCACTGCAGGATATTTGCTTATTCTGGAACATGACTTGATGTCGCCTCTTAGAACATGCGAAAACTATCTATTTTGAAATAATTAACAACCATTCAGCACTAAAAAGTCACTCATGTCTTTATTTGAGGCATTGTGTGGTGACTGGATTGCACTGTAAACCATGTGCAAGCCAACGTTACAGTACAGGATGAATTCATTTGAATTGCGGATATATAAGGAATACGTTTCTCAGTTGAAAGATGAGTTGTTTGTAGGCAGCATTCGGTCACAGTTATCTACACCCTGCTCCATCTCCTGTAAAGCCAAGGTGGGGAATTCACCCACTACCCACGTGCTGGTGGGGATTTTAGTCATCCTCACCAGTTATCTTGAAATGCAAACAAAAGGAAGCAAAGATTAGAGAATCCTTTTTAGAATGTTTCGATGATTTCCACCCTTCAAAGCATCTCAAATAACGAACCATGAATGATGCTTGGGCTAAATGTCTTTTATGAAAGGCGGAGAGTGATTTCACACCATCTACAGATTTTTCCTTTTTTGCTTTAAGGAAAGACTTGGTTCAAGTTGTATATTTTTGCAGTCTAGAGGCCATATTTGTATATTTAGAAACCGATTCTACTGTTATTTTGTTGAATATTTAGTCAAACATGACATGATCCTTATTAATCTTGTGCTCAGCGTGAAATAATATATGTAGTGGGCTAATCTATGATGTTCTATTGTGACTTTTCTGAGTGTTAAATGAGCAAAGGTGGAAAAAAAATAGCCAAGGCTGTTGTGTGAAAACATATTAACATGGGAACACAGTGGAGCAGCTGAGTGGACTGTATCTGTCTCACATCTGGACTAAGAAAAGCCTACAGTCTCTCTTTCTCTCTCTCTCTCTCTGTCCGTGTGTGTTGTGTTGCTGCATGAGCAATGTGACAGCAGCACAGGGAAACACAGGTTAAGGTCATGTGAGCTTATTGGGAGCATTCAGGGAGGAGTCCAGCTCTGTGTGGCCTCTTGTTCGTGCACATGGTTGCAGGAAGTCCACCCCAACTTTAAAATGCACGTGAAATAAATGCACAAAACTTAAAAGCAAGCAGGGTAATACAGTCAAGTACATTTCAGCACATTTTCATTTGTACCTCGATTCAATTCAGCACATTTCAACAATGCAATTCAAAGTGCTTTACATAAAACATGAAATGCATCAAGACAGGACATAAAAGCAACACATGTCAAAACAAAAAGACATTTAAATACAGTTAAAAGTGTTGAATTGGTAATAAAATTAAACTTAAGATTTATTGCCATTGCCAAAGCAATATAGATAACTAACACTGACAGATGATTAAAAATGAATATACAGTATGCATATAAGGCTTCTTTTTTTTCTTTTCTTTTTTTTTTAAACTCCCGACCACTTCACCAGTAGTGCTGTCAGACTAACAGTAGAACCACTGCCATCCTGTAGCACAGCCGACCACTAGACTTTGACTGGGTGTGGCAGCCTCAGTGTTGGCTCTTGGGGTGTGAAACAGTACGTGTGCGTGTTCAAGAGCTACCAAGTGTCCTGTTTAAATGAGCACACATGTGTTTGTAAGGCTGCATGAGCTTGTGTGTGTATAACGTGTGTGTATTTTTGAGTCTTGACCGCAGTGTCCACAGAGGAGGCCTGGGGGTGTATCCGTGGCAGAAGGGGATTGTTTGTTCTGTTGGACCACACAGCATCAGTTTTGAGTGTGTGTGTGAGTGTGTGTGTTTGTGTGTGTGTGTGTGTGTGTGTGTGTGTGTGTGTGTGTGTGTGTCCCTTTAAGGAAGTCTGTGATTATTTTTGAGCTGTGTGTGTGCGTGTATGTGTGTGTTCATATGTATGCTGCTTTATCTGCGCAGTACACTTTTGCAGGATGTTTAGTTATTCTGCTGAAGACTCTGGTAGTGTGAATGCTAATAGGATGATGAAGCAGTATGACTTCTCTCTAGGCACAGTTTCCAAACTTAAAACTGAAACAGACATTTGGGTATTTTAAATTGTTTTGGTGTGTGTTTGTGTTGTTGCACGTTGAATATTGAGTAAACATGAATATTTAACTTATAATCAAAGTTAATTAACCAAAACCTCTGTTTTGTTGCTTTTGTGGTTAAACAAATGCACATACTCAGCATCATCTCATAGTACTGGGACACTGATAGATGTGGCAGGGCTTTTTTTTTTTTTTCATGGAGAAATGTTTGTATAGGCTGTTCCTATATGGGCCTCTTTGGTTTTGGCTGAGCTCTGCCAGCTGCAGTTTGGTAAGGGGCTTCCAGACATTTGCAATATGTAAAAAATGCATGGCAGTAATGGCTGCGCACCGCATGGGTGTGGGCTATATCCTGTCTGCGTTTCTGTAGCTGCAGCCTCACTGTATGTGCCTCTCTCTGAGCTTGTGTGTGTGTGTGTGTGTGTGTGTGTGTTCTTATACATGCATGATGGACTTGGGAGTTTTTAGCTCTGGGCCCTGTCACAGTAATTGCTAAAGGGGTCGGTTTAATTCAGTTTCTTTATGGATCAGTGGAGAATGGCAGTCGAGTGTGTGTGCGTGTGTGTGTGTGTGTGTGTGTGTGTGTGTGTGTGTGTGTGTGTGTTTGAGCCCATGTGTCCTAATGTGTGTCTGCTGTGAGTCATTGATCAAATATTTTGCTTGCAGAGATTTCTTGAGCGCTCCCTCAATGGGGCCTCCAGCTCCAGCATTAGCCCCTCCCCTGTGACCGAAGCAGCCTCCTGAGTGGTCAGCTTCTGTGGCGGACTTGGCATTTTACCTCCGTGGCCCCTCCCTTTTAACATTTGAATTTGCCGTGACTCAAACCTTTTTCTATTTTTGAAGCTGTGGCTCTTTGCTCCCATGAACAATGGACAACAATGTTGCCAGTGAACTGATTCACTAAAGTAGGACCAGTTTGGCTGAAGTCAAACTGGTCCTGGGCTAAGTGCAGTATATTATAACAGTTGGTCTCTTAAAGCTGGTGCCTCCAACGCATTTTGGGCATTTTGGGTCACATCCCTTTTTTATGGGTGCTTTACTCAAAGTACTTTACCCCTCTGTTAGAGAACACATTAGCACAGGAGTCTGTATGTGAAACCCCCTCACCCTGACAGTAGTAGTGTCATGTTGTACCACTTCAGTTGCAAAACCACTCTGCATTTGACAAAATATGTTTATAAATGGGACGTGGTACTACAATGATCGGATACATTTCTCTGCAGAGCTTTATGAACTGCGGCCTTATCAATAGTACCGATTACACAGTGAAAGCAGCATCATCCATGTGCTTGTCATTGAGAACAAGGAGATTTCACAGGTGCAAATGTAGTTAAAAAATGTTAATCTTTCAATATTATAAATTATAAACATGTAAAGAATCTGGCATGGAAGAAAGGAGAAGATTGGTCTAAAAATACCTTCCTCTGCTGTTTATGTTTACATGTCGTGCAGCAGTAAACCTTTTCAGACTTGTTTATCCTTCTTATAGTAAACTGAACTGCTGCTGTTTTTCATGAGTGGCCACCTTTCACCAGATTTACACGCAGTCAAGAAAAAGCAGGTTACTAATTTTTGCATGTGCTGCAACAACCTAATTACTCGTGTTTACATGTACTTGGCCCCTAATCAGATTTCTCCCTTACTCCCTTTACCACATTGTTGAAACAAAGCTAGCACTGTCACGGAGTATGTACAGTAGTGATATAGAAAAGCGTGAATGATATGAATGGCTGAAATCCTTACCACAATTACAGACATTGAGTTTCTTCCTCGCTGGTTCCATTTATTAAATATGATCTCCGCTGATGAGAGAAAACAGTTGTTATCGTGTGTCTCTGGAAGGAGCTTTGTCACGTCTGAGAAAATATTCAAGTGTAACTCAGGTGTAGAGAGTGTAACGCCAGCTTTCTGCAAAATAATTGCAAATTGGCAACATGGATTTTGAAAAACGTAGGTGTTTATCAGGCAGGGAGGGTTAGACAAGAAGATACACTTCAGCTGCACCATGTGATGTGTTTTTTTTGGGGGGGGTTTGTAAGTCCCCATACGTGACAGAATTGCAACAGTAAATCGCTTGAGTTCACTTAAGCTCATGTAAACACACTGATTTACATATGTGAGTCTAATAATCCACCTGATTGGAGGAAAGGTCTTTTGCATTTAAACTACATCTGCTCTCTACATCTTGTGCTCACATAAACATGTTTAGTTTGTACATAATTTGAATATTTGTAGGATAGGTGAAATAAAAACTATAGCTGCTGTCATTTACAGGCATTTCGGTTACTGAGAGGATCTCATGTTGACAATGATTTCATTGTTTTGTGGTTGTGAAGACGCTTAAATTCATTCTGATTTTAATTATAATTATTTATTTTATCTTTAAGAGACAAAGATTCAATCAGTAACATAGCCCAAATACTGTGCAGACATGTTCACTTCATACAAGGGGCTTTACATGTTGTACTAGTCACTTAATACTTTTCTTATGGAGTTGAAAATCTTCAGCTTAAATGTTTTGATAACTAAACGGCATACTGCGTGATTCTGCAGTTCCAACTTTACAAGAAAACCCGCACGTAAAACATCTTGAAAACTAGACTTGAAGTCCCATTGTCACCATAGTCACCATAATACATCATGATCAGCACTACATTGTCCTATTGCATTGTTTGCTTTCCCCTGACTGAGCTGGTCTTGTCCTTACTCCTGTCTGGAATGTGCTGTGAACGAAGAAAAATGTTCAACTGTGCATTTGTGTAAAGGTTGCGTGACTTTAAAATTGAAATTCTTCCTTGAGATGATGCCGGGACACAATCGCCTCTTTTGATATAGATGGAAGAGCTGGGCAGGACTGACCAAATCTTCATCATAGTATTGATAATGTGGTGATTACTGGTGTTTTTGTGCAGTTAATCTAACACAGAGTTAAATAATTAAGCCACTAAGAAGAAAAAAATGTTAAAGGATAAGACAGTCTGGTAGGTTTGTAAATGTGCTTCCTTTCATTGTAATACAGATTTTAAGGCTAGGTTAAGACAATATTTAAGGTATGTCATAATATTATGATAACAAAATTCTCAGATCAAGTGTCTAGTCTCCCATTGTATTGATTTTCTATCAGGAATAGTGAACCAGTGATTTTTGAGTGGACGCATGTAGCTGTCTGCTTCTGTCCGCATCCCTGCCACCACCACATTAACACGCACTATATCATCGAGGTGAAGTCAGTTTGTTAAGGTAATAACGGTCTGCCATGCTCTCCTCACCTCCTATTCTCGCCCTCTAGCCTGCTCTCTTTCCTCTCCTTTCCCTCCCTTCCCTGTCTCTCAGCCCGGTAAGGCGACCCATTCATCAATAATTGATAATTGGCTGGGACAGGTGAGATGGAGAGGCAATTTGTCGAGAGTATGGTGTGGGTGCCCTGCCAGGAGATTGGCTCGGAGATGGAGAGGAGGGGGACTGAGGTTGGGGAGTTGAGTTGCTACTCAAGGACGCATAGCCATGGAGCAGCCAAGTTCCTCCATTTTTTGGACAGAGGCTTGAAATTGAATTTCTCCAACAAAGACATCATAGCAGATTGTACACTAAGTCATACATCTTTCTTATATCTTTGCTCTCTTTGATCTCATAAGTTCTTTTCTTGAAGTGAAAACTATATCCCATCTAGAGCTGCAACGATTACTTTATCTAATTTAATAATATATTAATTGTCATGAGTAACAAAAATGCTAAAACTGTGAATATTTTCGGGTTTCTTTAGTCCTCCGTGAGTGTAACTTAATGTCTTTGGTTGTTGACTGTTGGTCTGGACAAAAAAAGAAAAACTAATTAGTTTGAATTGTGGGCTTGGTGGAATGGTGATGAACATTTTTCATAGTTTACAGACATGTCAGCTTAAAGGATGGGTAAAATGGGGAAAACACACGACTTTAAAGTAGTGGTTGTGCAGACATATATGGGTGTAAACAAAAAATAAATCAACCAAAATCCAACCAAACCAAGAAACTTAGAGAGGAGAGAGAGAAAGACTGACTGCTTAGACACTTACTTAATATATTTATATGCAGTATGTGAGCAGTCACACTAACCCAGTTGTCAGCCGTCACTCCAAATGAGCTACCCCCCAGATCCCAGCAACCAAACCAAACAGGAAATTGGTTTTGATGCCCAGGGGCCATTACACATCCCTCCTTAAGAGTGAGGTCCCACCTCAGACCCTGGAACAAAATAAATATTAGATACAAGAAAATTCATTAATATTAGACAATTTTCTAATCCATTATGATCTACAAACATCAAATGAGATCAGCTCATATTTACATCAGCAACCTTTAGTACCTCCCAGTACCTATTCCCCCCTCTCAAAACTTTTAAGCGTACATCAAAACTGGGATAGTAATATAAAATGATGATAGGCAAGTCCACCAAAGCACATTTTATGTTGCACCCAGATGTTCTGCATTACTATCACGAGCTGTCTGAATTACTCATGTCCTAAATTTTGAAGGCAGTAAAATTTGCACAATAAGATCACCACTTAATGCCTCTCCATGAGGAGCCCACACCCTAAGCAAGGGGTCATCCTGGAGGAAATACCCCAGCCTAACTTCTCCCACCTGAGAAGAAGGCAAAATCAGGTCATACATGTCCTTCAGAGACCGGTCCTCTCTTTGTTCTTTCAACAGCTCTCAATGAGAAACAGACAGATCAGTTGGCACTGACAATGCAATTTTTTTTTTTTTTTTTTTTTTGCATCACGAAACTTTTCCGAAACCGCATCATTATCAGCCAGAGCAACTCATTGCATGAGTCACAGCAAAGACTGTAGGCACATCTTGCTCTGATTCAGTGACCCCTTGCGGTTCTGGAGCAAAGACTGTAGAAACCGCCTGATCTGGTTCGGAGACCTCTGGAGGTTCTAAGGATGAAGTCTGTTTGTATTAAAACATTAAGTATTTGTACCCTGTCTGGTCACACACGGCTACCTGCCAGGTCATTTCTTAAAATGTCAAATCCTTCAACTCGCTGTTTCAGACAAAAACCGACCTCCGCGTCTCCCCTTACCAAATCACAGGACAATCCTTTTATGCATGGGCACAACAATGGTTTGCACCTCCACCATCTCCCTGTGTCTAAACCTGAAGAAAAGGGCGAGATTGCCTTCTCCACCAAAGGTATTCAGAGCTCCTGGGTCCCACAAAATTCTGACAGGAACTTGCTAGTCACTCCCAATTAGAGTTACAAAGTCATCAGACATGAATGGAGCTTAACTGAAGTCAATCTTAGAGATGTCTATTGGCTTAACCTGCATTTGAAATGGAGCCACCAGTTCTGCTGCGTCACCAGCTGTGGGATTAGGAATAGGTGCAGCCACATCAGATGACTTCACATGGGATATTTTGCAAAGGACATTCTTTTTTCCAATGACCCTCTTGTTGGCAATCATTGTACACACTTGGATCACTTTTTCCATCGGGCCGCTGTTCAAACTTTGGGGACAAACAATCTCCTCTCTGGGATTTGTCACTTTTATACTGCTAGCATATCAACACATATTCATTGGCCAGCACTGCAGCCTAACTCGGACATGTGGCTTTGTGTTAATTAATATATTTTGCGATGTAATTAGGCACAGACTGAACTTTTCTGGAACAACAAGATCAGAATTTATGAAAACTTTCACACCATATGAAGAGCACCAGAGATTAAAATGTGAGATCAAATACAGTGCAAATTCCACATGTGTTTAACAGTCTTTTGCCGGCCCCTGAAATGTTACCCTCATATGCCTTAAAGACAGCTGACTTTACCATATTCTAAACTTTTCAGTCCACAGAAGGTAGAGCAGAGAGGTAAGCCTCTTGTGCTTTACTTGTGAAGACTCACTATAACGTTAAAGTTTGCCCATCAGGCCTCTTGAATCTTGAAAGAACATGCTCAAACAAACCAAAAACGGGGGGATCAACATCTTTTTCAATAAAAACTTTGGCAAAAATCTCAAGTTACTTGCAACATCAATATGTGAACCAGTGGTTTCTTCATTTAAAGCAGATCTTGACCTTTTACCTTCCTTGATCAATGTTAATTTTTGCAGATCTGAATCCAATTTTAGATTGCGTCAACCACTTTCTCTGTCATACTAAAAAAAAACACCCACAAGAGACACTCTAGTAGAAGCTGCTGCTACACCTCACAAAGGAGAACACCAAATAATACCTCTCTAAACATTTTAGCGCTACCTGTTAAAGTAGAAAGAAAATGGATTAGATTAATGCTCCCCAAAGTAACACAACACTACTGTCATGTGTGATTCTCCAACTAAAGGTAGCAAAGAAAAACTAATACTACCAAAAAATGATCAGACAAGCCCTCTTTGTGTCATGACCTGACCCACACATGACTCTTTAAAGTACAATAAATGTATTAAACAAAAAAACTAAAGTAAGTATGTAGCCAGTTCATCAGTAATGTGTGTAGATGTGTAATTATGTCTCACCAACCCAAGTGTCCACCGTCCCTACAAATGAGCCACTTCCCAGGCCCCAGCAACCAAATCAAACAGGAAATTGGCCTTGATGCCCAGGGATCATCCCAATAGACCTAACAACTTATCAGTTAATCAAGGAAATAATTGACAGATTCATTGTTACTGAATACAGTCATTATATGCAGCCCTAATCCCATCACCTTGTTTTGCGTATGATTGCCTCGTTTATGTGGTCATTTACAGATGGAGGTGCCTTGCTCTGCTATTTTCAGAAGAAATGATAACAAAGTGAGCAATCTTACTACAACACACAGCAAAAATCAATAAACGATTCTTTAAACTATTATCTCGCTGATGATGAGAGATGAGATGTGACAGGATCTATCTGATGCGGCTCAGCAGGCGATTGATCCATTGATCACTTTTTATGTTTGCTAATTATTCAAAGCAGCATATTAGAGTGTCAGGAAATAAACCTTGCAGATTTTGGTCAAGATGGGAAAAGTATTAACAAACAGCCTAATCATTCATATTCAGGAGGTGATATGCGAGAGGAAAGTGGGCAGTGCTTAACTCCTGAGCTGAGCAATTTCCTGCGGGGGAAAACTTTAGATGACTTTTGGTGATGTATACATTTACATTTTTGAAGCGTATGCCCTAGATTTGTACATGAACCTGGTTCCCATCCTGCCATCAGTTTTGCGTGGGAGGTTTTTGGTGCAGCTCAGTTAAAACACAAACGTAAACAGCTTCTGTATTACCTGTAAAAAACTTCATATTTCTTCCATTTCATTTATTAAAAAGTGCAGAAAAAAATCAGTTTTATTTAGCAGTCTTTAGTGTATAAATCAAGACATTGTGTATGGCACACACCTATTTTTCCATAACAATGAAAGCCAGTTAGGCTAATAGGTTACATACGCCTTGTGAAATTTGAATGTGAATACGTTTTGCAGTGTTATCGATTATTTTTATGCAAATGCTGTGCCGTGTAGGGAAAACATTACCAGCACAAGCTCATTATAAGTTGCATGGCTGCGTAACTACTGGAACATCAGTAAATGTAAATGTAAAACACATGTAGGTACCCTCAAAACACACGTTTTACTCAGACATGCATAGTATACTTGATGTCTCACACACAATTTGTCACAACATTTCCCACCTTATTTCCTTTTCATTCAAACCTTTTATTAATAATAATTATGGCAGAAGATGGAGTGAGGCCCGTGTGTGTGTGTGTGTGTGCGTGCGTGTGTGTGTGTGTTCAGACTGGGCACTGATGGTGTGTCAGGTGGGTGCTGAGTGCTGGGCAGAGTGAGGGAGTGAAGGAGTACTTATTGATTTTGGCCACACATCTCTTCTCCTGAAAATCCCTTGATTGCTTTTGTTCTGCTCCCTGTCTCCCTCTTTCTGTCTCGCTTCCTCTAATGAAACTCCAAATGAATTGGAGCACGTACTGACTCTCTCTCTCTCTCTCTCTCTCTCTCTCCTCTCTCCTCTCTCCTCTCTCTCTCTCCTCTCTCTCTCTCTGTGTTTCTGTTTCACTTCAGGTCTCCCACTGTCCTCCATACTTTCTCACTCTCTCTCTCTCTTTCTCTCCCCCTCTCTGGCTTTTTCCTCTGCCTGTCTTTCTTTCTCTTTCTCTGCTGATTTCTCTATCCCTCTCCCCACTTTTTCGCTGCCTTACACACTTTCTCCCTCAGTGCTCTTCTTGCCTATTTTATCTGACTCTTTGTTTATCTGTTTTGCTGACCATCTCACCTTCTCCTTCCCTTCCTCTCATCTCATCAACCAATGAGGAAATGGGTATTTGTGGTGGAGATGTTGCCTACCAGCAGCAGCAGCTAAGGCTATTCTTACAGAATGACTCAGACACATGACCTAATCAAATGGACAGATAGTCCTCCAACCGTCCTTCTGTCCATTCATCCTTGGACCTGTTGTCAAGGACTGTTTTTCACCCTCCTCCTAGACTGTGTAGAACTGCAACAATTAGTCAATTAAATGATCAGTGTTTCAGCATAATTGATTTAGTCATTTTTTTGGAAAACATGCCCAAATTCTCTGGTTCTGTATTCTTGAATATGAATATTTCATGGTTTTTTAATCCTCTTGTTGAGTCAATTTTGACCTGGGAGAACAACAGGCGTTAACTCAGAAATTAGGTATAATTTAATTTAAATGAGGCCTGTTGACCATAATTTCCATTTATATATATATATATAAAACTTAAGTGGTAGGTAATAAGTTGGAATAAAGTTGGCTAAAAAGGTCTAACACACAATTAGGCAGTAATTCATACCTCTATATACCTGGGTCAGTTTTGACCCGGGAAGCCAGAGTTGCACGGTCTATGGGAAGACAACAGGAGGGTTAAGTCTTCTGTGATAGTTAATTGAAAATCTTTAGGACTGTTGGTTGGGCTAAACAACATTTGAGAACGTCACCTTGAGCTTTTGGAAACCGTTGCGGCCCCATGTGTAATAATGAACGTACACGATTTTTCTTTTAATCCAAGGTACCAGGAGGTTATCCTGTCGCACCAGAGGATTTGTTACACAGAATTATCTGAGAGGTCGTCCTTGGGAATTTTGTGGGAAAATAGCAGGCACTTTCAAATGATTTCAAAGGGCATCACCTGCCAAATATCTTGTGATGTTGTGATCTTGTGAATCCAGGTGCCTTGTAAGGTAACAAGAAAGTACCCAAGGTGACAAGAAAAACACAATGGCGTACCTGCTGAGGCTTTATAACAAGATCAAAAGCAGGTTTAATGTGCCTTGTTCGTCATCTTAGTTTTACAATTTGGCATCTTAGAATTAGCTGATTACCGCGAAACACAAAGTACAGCCGAGTCTAATGGAAATGTCATAATTTTTGTAGCTATGCTGTCATAACCTAAGAATGGGGGGAAAAAATGAATAAAGTTTTAAAGTGACAGCAATGATGAAAGTTCACTTATTTCATCTTGAGGTGAACATGAATGTCTGGACCTAATCTCATGGCAATCATCCAGTAGTTTTACGATATTTCACCACAAATGTCAACCTCATTAGGTGATGCTGAGTAATCAACAAAGTCAGTATGCTTCTTTCTCTGGGGACCATGAGTGTCTGTACAAATTTAATGGTAATCAGTCCAATAATTATTGAGATATTTCAGTCTAGACCAAAGTAGTGGAAATACTGACAGACTGACATTGCAATCCCTAAAGCCTCGTCACTAATGTGGCTAAAAATTAGCTCAATCAATGTCATGAGCTGAACATAAACATGCATTCTTGAACTTCTGTCCTCATGAGGAGTTTTCTGGGGATCCTAAACATTAGTACGACACTTCTAACCTAAATGTATAACCAAATACCTTCAGTGGTCAGTTTATTCAAATACTCTGACACATCTGTCACCACCACTGATACATTTAAAGGTGAATGAAATGTATTTGTGCTCATTCATAAAAATAGGGACATCTCTTTCCAAAAACAGTGTCCCCATTACTTCAGATAATCCCCAGGACAGGTAGAAAATAAAAAAAGTAGCTCCAATGAAAACCTTTTGACATTGAGGTTTGTGGATTATGCAGAATAACTGGGACATTGTTTCTGAAAAGATTTACTGCTGAATATAAATTTTTCAATGTTTTGAGCAAATTAAATTCCAGTCACCCTCATTGTATCGTCCGATGGCAGAAATCTCAGAGATTGATATCTCTAAAACTGAGACCGTGCTCACATACCTTTGTAGTCTACTATGTAGAGAAAATAGATTACATCTACTCTGATGTTTTTTAGATCTCATTCAGTTTCTTATTATAGTTTCCATGCTTGAAACACAGGATATTACCAAAATAATGATTTTATTTAAAAAATGGAAATAATAGGAGAGCATTAAAGTGATGGAGAATCCTGAAGGGACAAAGAGGAGTGAGTTCGAACCACTGCAATACTATAAGCATAGCAGTACCGAATTGAACGAGTAGACCTCAGCCAATTGTTGTTTGTTTCATACTTTGTCTCATGTAAACATAGTTTGTGAGATTTTGTGTGAAATGATGGTGTATATATACGCAGGTCTCCTCTTCCCCGGGGACTTCATTGTTCCAGCTCATCAAATGTGCATCACTGTGCTTCATGTTGCTCATTTTGCACCCGAGACTTTCTGTGTGGTTGCAGCCGATACATTTGCATCCCCCCCCCTCTCATTTTTTCCCCTGTAGACGTTATTATTCCGCCTCATCTGATGTGTGTATGTTTGACCTTTGCCCTCAACCCCCCAGGGGAGCTGGAGGAGGAGATGGAGAATCCAGAGATGGCGGACCTCCCCGAGAAACAGAAACACCAGCTTAGACACAGAGAGCTCTTCCTGTCCCGCCAACTGGAGTCCTTACCTGCCACACACATCAGGTACACTGCTGCACACCTGCCTGCTATTATACCAACAAATGATGTGTTCTAGTTTGCGTGACTTGACTTTTAGGTCAGTTTCTCTTTAATTTTATGTGTATCTTTCTCCCAAGAATATTGGACCTCCTCAGTGCACTTTTATGATGCTGCATACACCAAAACTTTCTGTCTTAATACATACTTTCTGTCTTTGGCCTACTGAGAAAAAACTCAATTTTCACAAAACTTAAAAGAAATTGATTATCAAGAAACTTGAAACATCTCCCTTGAAAGAATTATTTTCACTTGTTTTAGTTGACTGTTAAAAATGAAACATTTGGTAGACTTTTAGAGCAGAATGAATAATTTAACAGCAGTATATACTATTAAATTGGTGATATTTCACATCTTGATTATACTGCTTTTTAACAGTTTGATTACTTATTTATTACCATATTTCCTTTTTGTATTTTAAGTACTACATTGCATAAACTACATTTTCCCATTTTATTTGCTATGCAAAGCACGTTTTACCTCTTCAGATTCTGTTTGTGGTGGTAAATACTGCAATGCTCTGACCAAAAATGTGGTCAATGATGATGACATCATTCATTGATTCCTCCACTCAAGGATCTCGGTCTTGTGTGGTGGCTCAAAGATGGTTGGAAGCAGTTTGAGCCTCAATTTTCGGTCGGTTTTAAACAGCTCCGGCACAAAAACAATCTGCAGTGTGCACTTTGAGCACTGCTCTTGCTCATCAGTAAGCTCGGGGCAAACCCACCTAATCATTACCACATTATTACATGAAGTTTCTGAAGAGTCACAGAAAGTGCAAACTGACATCTGCTCAAATTAAATGAAAAAAATTCTGACAAGCTGTTTAGTTAGAAAATCAAGCTCGATTAAATTTTCTATCTTAACACCAGTGTGCAGCGAGGTTACTTAAGGTGTTTGAGTCCTGACAACTTCTATTTGCTTCAGGCCAGAGAGGCACGACTAATTAGCCGGTAAATAATCAGAATTCAGACAAGCGGCAGTTAAATGACGGAGATGAGCTGTGTCACCGTCAACACCCCGACCCAGGATCCGTCAAATAGCAGGTTGCACCAACTGGAAAAGTAAAGTCAAATCAATCTCACCATTACAGATTCTGAAATGTATCGTACATCAAAGTTTCTTCTTAGACAATTTCTGTTGGAGAGGAGAGTTTGGACAAGTGTAGCTGCTTTAATCTCACACTTACGTAACATGTTTATCCCAAGGACTTCAACTCCTGTCTGCTATTCTGTGGCACGTTAACCCATTTTGTCTTTATTCTCTCCTTCCTACCAATCTTTTTCTTATTTTCCTCCCTTCACATACATCTTTTTCTTTTCTCATCTCCTTGCTGTACATCCTTGTCTTCAGGGGGAAGTGCTGTGTGACGCTGCTGAATGAGACAGAAGCTCTGAAGTCCTACCTGGATAGAGAGGTATGTACGTACACCCAGCTCCACATGCTCAGTACCATCGAGGGGTCTCCTAAACTGTGATTAGGTGTGTTAGATTTCAGGAGGTCTGTAACAGAGTGTGTATAAGAGACTTATGAGTTCAGAGATTCTTGTTTCCAGATGAATAATTCAACGTGTTGACCCAGAATGTTCTTTTCACATACTGTAATGAGGAGACGAGAGACTAGCAGAGGGGGAAAATGAACACACACTCACACACACACACACACACTCATGCATGCACTCCTCCACTCTTTCGCCTCTCTCTCTGCTTGCCCATCTCGCTTCCTGTTCCTTTCATTCCTTTCAATCCTCACGCCTTCCTGCCATCTGTATTTCCCAGGATGCCTTCTTCTATTCACTGGTATATGACCCTCAGCAAAAGACCCTGCTGGCTGATAAGGGGGAGATCCGCGTTGGGAACAAGTATCAGGCTGACATCACTGACCTGCTGAAAGAAGGTACATCAAACTTAAATGTTGGCAGTTTTAATTGAGCATTTTCCAGAGAAGCTTATTCACAGGGTAGCACATGAACTTTTTGTTTCTGCAGGGGACATTTTACCCTGCGCTGTACTGACATTTTTTTTTGTCATTTTTTAAGAAGAATTTTCAACATTAATAGGGCATCCATGAACTATTCCATTTTTTTTAGGACGTTTTTGTAACTGCTCAATTCTCAGGAACATTTCATGAAGCAGTCTTTTTTAACAGATATTAACTATGTGCTGCATGGTGTGCAAAGGATCAGATGCATGACTATATTTCATGGCAAAATGTAAAGTGGCAACTATTCATACATCCAAACCTTATTAGAAATGTGGGTCTTATTTTAAACACTGAAGAATTTCACTCTAAACTTTATACTTTCTGAAGAGTTTCTTGACTTTGCAACGTGTCCATAATGTTAAAATCTATAATTATCATCATTTGATCAGTCTGACAGATATTTTTGGCTGAAATTGAAGCCTTTTTTTGTGCCAGATTTTTTTTTCTTCAGTTTTTGCAGATATTCAGTACAAATATGACTATTTTAATGCCAAATTTAATTTTCATTGTTTTGCCAGACTTTAATTCTTAGCAGGTGGGAAAACCTCTGAAATTGCAATTAGCACACCATGGGACATTAAGCTCTCTAATTAAACCCATGTTAATGAAATTTTTTGGTTTACATGTGTTAGAAGCTGAGGCAGGTTGGCTGGTGGGTTGCGGGCTGGCAGCTTGACAGCACCCACCTATTCAACTCTGGGACTCATTAAAGGTTCACACGAGACATTTTTAAAAAGGGGAAACTATGAAGAAAATCTCATTTTGATTGCAGATTTTACAAACTGTTGTTGTACAGATGTGACTCATGAGGGTGGTACCCCTTTGGCCCTTGACAACATCAGATAATTACTGTAAGAGTGCTGTCTATCTCTCTCTCTCTCTCTCTCTCTCTTTCTGTATGTGGGTCTATGTAGGCGAGGAAGATGGCAGAGAACTGGAGAAACTGGAGGAGAAGGTCTGGGATCCCAACAGCTCACTGACAGAGAAACAGATTGATCAGTTTTTAGTAGTAGCTCGGTAAGTAAAAATAGTAGAGAAAAAAACTTTTCATAACCTTTGTTTCCCCCTTTTTATAAGAGCTAGATATAGTAGTTGATTCAGTAATAATTGGCTTGGAGTGTATCATTTGCTTTGCAAAACTACATTACTGAATATTTCATCAGGAAGCAGCAAATTTATGACTTTGCTGATTTTACTTTTTTTCTGCATAAATAGTTCGGAAAAAGATCTGATGTCAGGTGGAACTATGCATATAGGAAGTCTACGCAGTGGAAGTTTTTCTGTCCTTTTTATAGATATTTTTTTTCCCTCTGTGTCCCAAAGGTCAGTAGGTACATTCGCTAGAGCTTTGGACTGCAGCAGTTCTGTCCGGCAACCGAGCCTTCACATGAGTGCTGCAGCAGCCTCCAGAGACATCACCTTGGTGAGCTATCCACACATACATACAAGCACACACATGAAAGTAGCCTTGGGTTAAATCAGCATTGCGCCATAGGTGGAAAGTGTAGGAGAAAGGCAGTAGTGTTAATCAAAGAAAATGCTTTTGTGTGTGTGTGTGTGTGTCTGTTAGTGATTGTTGAGGACTGTGTCTGGTTATCCTTAACAAGCACTGGGCCCCAGAAGCCTGGTGCGGGTCTATTCTGCCCTAGATCTTATCCTCCTCATATATAAAACATAGATGAGAGAGGCCTTCTGGCTACACACACATACACTTACACACACATGTACACACAGCCCAAAGGTTGCATATAAACTCTCTGGACTGAGCAAATAAAAATGTGCTATACTATATAATCCCAAGAACTCTGCAGAATCATGCAGAAATATTAATTGCATAATTGATCCAAACAAGATTCAGAACAACATGGAAAAAACCCCAACACTTATTTCCTTCCTGTGCTCAGTTTCACGCTATGGACACCCTCCACGCCACGGGCTATGACATGACTCGAGCCATCGCAGCGCTGGTGCCTCAGGGTGGGCCTGTCCTCTGTAGGGATGAAATGGAGGAGTGGAGCGCCTCGGAGGCCAACCTGTTTGAGGAGGCGCTAGAGAAATACGGCAAAGACTTCACCGATATCCAACAGGATTTTGTAAGTAGCCAAAAAAAAAGAGCTTAGGGCTAAACATCTCTGCTAAATTTAGTGGTGTAGTCAAGATATGCAAAGAAGACCTATTGAGTACAGTATGCTGCTCATCAGCCTTTATGTGGGATCCTGAAATCTAATTTAAAGATGTGTGTTGTAGGTATTCAGTGCACCCATAATTGCTGCTTCTGAGTGCATAAACCACAGAATTAGAACTGAACTTCTGCAGCAGACATATGGACTTCATTCGGTTATTTAGCTGATTTTATACAGAACAACTTCCAAACACAATCATGGTTTTGTAAGCAAACAGTGCATCCAGCTCATAGGAAAAAGTGCAAAATGCTTAAGCAAAGCACGATGGTCATTTATCTTGTGAAACATCCCAAAGAAACTAGACAAACCAGACTATACCAGGGGCCCACAGAATGTCCTCTGTGCTTTCAAACTGAGAAGAATAAGGCTGCCGTTTGTGGACTTTCCGACTACACATTGTGCTCAGCTCTCACTGTGTGCATCACTCCACCACCTGGTGGCCGGCTGCCGTCAGTGCCGCTCTCTCTTGTTTCCACCCCGGCCTTTTTTCTCAAACAACAGGACTAAACCTCCATTATGGGTGGGGCCACTACTTGACAGCTCATTTTCCTTTCAAACTACTAAGAGGAAACTTTACTGTACAGTCTCTGTAGGTTTAAACACATTTTGTGGCCAGTTGTTCTTTTTATGTCCTTTTTAAGGAAAGATATTTTTAGTATAAAGTGGGTTTTTTTGCGACAAATGTGTAAAAGTTGTGAGGAATTCTTTAAGTTTGCACACAGTTTAGGTTTGAAAGAGGCAACATGAAGCTTGTAAGTGGTTGCAGTATTCTTGACCTCTAACAGCTGCTCTCATAATATTCCTGCTAAAAAGCGTCTCGACAGTGAAGCATGTGCAGAACATTACATGCTCACCTGTCTGGAGATTGAAACCTGTGACCTGTCAGTCTTACATCTGCTCCCACCACTTTAATACCCCCTAGAGGGAAATAATGATTATTTTGTCCTCTCTCTATTTCTCTAGTTGCCCTGGAAATCTCTGACGAGTATTATTGAGTATTACTACATGTGGAAGACCACAGACAGATATGTACAGCAGGTAAAAACCTTCTTTACACATCAGTATTAGCTTTATATATTTTTCATGATAATTTCCTTTCTTTATATCCTAATAACTGTTTCACATTGATTTTTGTTCACACCTGGTGACTTACATCTCTGGCAAAAAAGGCAATATTCATTGATTTTTGTGCATAAACCTTTTCTGGCTCATGATCTCATTTTCGGCTCCAAAACTGTTCATGGTCTCTTTCTTTTTTCTTTTTTTTTTTCAGCTGAAATAAATGTGTTCTATTTATTCTTAAATGAGTCAAATATCAGTCTCATTCAGAAATATTCATTAACTCTGTCTTCAAATTAAGTGTTTCCAAATGACAGAAGCTATACTGTCTCTGTCCTTTCTCCCACCTCCTCAACCTCCGTCTCTGCTCTAGAAACGATTAAAAGCAGCCGAGGCAGAAAGCAAGTTAAAGCAGGTCTACATCCCTAACTAGTGAGTATCTCCACTCTGTCATTCGAATATATTCAGATATCAAATTTAGAGTTTACATCACTGCTATTTAAAAGTTGACTGCTGCTGTTGTTTGGACACAAGCCCTTCTTTCACTTTATTAGCAGTCGTGACAGCTCTCAGTACAGTATTGGTGTAATAGCAGTCTCTGGCAGCAGGCTGATGAATGTTATCTATTCTCTTAGTGAATGTACATTCTGTGCCAGTCTTATCTTTGCTGGTCTGACCCCCCCTCTCCCTGTTTCTGTGCCTCACCAGTAACAAGCCAAACCCTAACCAGCTGAGTAACAATGTAAAGCCACCCCTCGTGAATGGAGCGGCCGGCGCAACTGTCCCAGCACCTCCAGGCCAAGGCCAAGGGCAAGGGCAAGGGCAAGGGCAGACACCCAGCCTGGGCAGAGCCTGCGAAAGCTGCTACAGTAAGTAATTCACTGCTAGAGGCGTTGTGTCTATCACTGATTGTAAGCAGAGGAATAAAACATGGTTATATCTACCATGACCTAAACTGTGTATCTGTGGATTTTCTCTACATAAGTTCAGTAGATCAAACTTACCGTTGAATTGTGGGTGTCCTCACGTCTTAGGGGTTAAAACCAATTATGACCAAAAACTTCACTGGTTCAAGTCCGACTGGGGACCCTTGTTGCATTTTTCTTTCCCTTATTTCGTGAAATTACTGAAACAATTGAATAAAGGGATAAAATGTCCAAAAACATCCAGCAAAATATTCCAAAAACCCAAAGTTTAGTGTTCTCAACTAAATCTTAAAAATGTGTGTCCTCCTGTGTTTTGATGAACGTAAAATTGCAACAGACCACTAAATTGAACCAGCAATAGAACTTGAACAACTTCTGCATTCATTTACAGAAGAGATATTTTAAATCAGGTGATTTAAAGAGTGCAGATCTACCCTGTACTCACTGTATGTGGCACACATTTGATACTACTTCTCAGTGCAGAGAGGAAAGCATTACATGCCCTGCAGCACAGTATTGTTTGAGTTATTTTAGTGGTTATAGTTAATTCAGTGATGAATGATTAAAGTTTGTGCTCTCGACTGTGTGCACTCGAGCACGTGATTGTGATTATATCTGGATTATGTGTCATCTTGTGCACGGGTTGGTCTATTGCTCTGTCACAATGCATTCATTTAGTCTTCTCTATGAAATTGTGGGTTTAATGTCTGTGCTCACATGTGCAGCTAGCAGCTCCTACCAGTGGTACTCATGGGGACCTCCAAACATGCAATGTCGCCTTTGTGCTTCATGCTGGACCTACTGGAAGAAGTACGGCGGGCTAAAGATGCCCACAAGGCTGGATGGGGAGAGGCCTGGACCCAACCGCAGCAGCATGGTACACACACACACACACACACACACACACACACACACACACACACAGACAGTCAGGCATAAGTACAGACATTACTGTGAATGCTCCACTTGACACTCAGTTTATTTATTCTGCAAACAACGGCCTTAAAGTTTGCCTTAAGACTAACACTACACTTAAAGAAATAGTTCAGCTCCCAGGCTAATCCCTTTCTACTCACCCTCATGTGAGTATCTATGTGAGAGTGTTACATGAGAAGAGTGATACCACCATATCTGTCCACTTAATATGATGCTACATCAAGGAGGAGATTAGTGTAGCATAAAGATTTTGGATACACTCCATTACAAGTCTATATTATATCCTTTATTTTTAATTATTTTTATATTTAGCACTAATTACATGTTTGTGTCATATGTCAATGAGCCAGATTAAAACCACAAGCATAAACAGCTGAAAAGGATCTAAATATTTGCCAACCCAAGTAAATTATTAGCTATAAAATAACTTTGATAGTCATGCGCCAGGCCAGTGGGTTAAATGGTGCATTTTAAGAAGCATTACAGTCTGTTACCTTTTGCCAACCGGCACTGATAAATGAAATCTATACTAGATAACGATTTACTACAATTGTTTTTCTAGTCATAAGAGAGGTGATAATTAGACTTGTCCTGTGAAATACTAGCCTGTCAATGTTCATTAAGTTGTGAAAGCACAGACCACCAACACACACACACTGTTTCTGGTATCTAACGGACATGTTGTTAATCTGATTGTGCGTGCAGAGCCCCCACGGCCTGCCCATGCGGCACAGCGGCAGCCCCAAGTTTGCAGTGAAGACGCGACAGGCTTTCTACCTGCAGACCACTGTGCTGACACGAGTGGCACGCCGCCTCTGCCATGACATCATCAGGCCGCAGTTTCTGGGCAGGCACCCCTACATCCCTGTTAACACAGCAGCCATCAAGGCAGAATGTAAGCAGTCTTTAAACCTGAAGAAATATGTGAGCACTTTTATGACAGTATCACACATACAGTTCAATCTGTGTGTGGTTGCTCCAGCGCTTTGTTGAAGTTTATGCTTATATTTGAAAGGAAACATTTTCTTTTTTTCAGCCCAGTTTTTTCTTTATTTCTTTCATTGACTGTATGCTTATAATGAATGTCTACAGGTGCCCTGCGGTTGCCAGAAAGGCCAAAAAAGCCTTTGCCACTAAAACCAATGAGGCGTAAACCTCTGGAGTCTGTGGTTCGATATTTAGGTAAGACAAAGTCACCCAGTACGTCTAAACTGAGTTTCTATTTTCATTCGGTTTTTAACTGGGTGTGGTGTAAATGGAGAGCTCTGCTTCCTTTTGACATAGTGACACTTTCTTAATATGATAAAGATACACTAACTCTAAGGGAAAAATCAGAGCTTTAAAGTTCACTTATGTGTGTTTGAATCATTTTTAGGTATTGTGCATACAGTATCTTTGAGGTCTACAGACATTTTGCATGCATCTCCTTCCTCATCAAATGTTTGCAAATCTGATTTTTCTATCATTTTTTAATCCCTCATTCAGTTTTCTACACTAACAATCCTTTCATTACCTGGTTTTGCAGATGCATTACTGTGTTACCACCACCTGTAGATGTAGAGAATAGTGTAATATCATTGACAGGAATATATATTGTGTTACACATTTCTCCATGGTGCTACTAGTGGTCCAAATCTCCACAGGGTGCCTTAAACCCAGACATATGATAGCAACATTTATTCTTTCTCCAGGAAAACAGAATATTTTTTTTGCTTCTATTCACTCAAAATCTCTCTCTCTCTCCCTCTTTCACTTACAGAAGCACACCCCCGTCCAGCCAAACCTGACCCTCCCATTCGCGGAGGCACCATCTCTACAGGCAGCCTGACACCCATAAAATCCTCACCCATCTTCAACAATGGCTCACCCACCATCCTGGGCAAACGCTCCTATGAACAGCACAACGGAATGGATGGTGAGCGTGTGAATCAAACTTACTATTAATTATTGAAAATCGTAATATATTCTGAATTTCAGTCTCCACCACAAGATATTTAACAGTATGAACACACTTTAAAACATTTCATTCAATTACAATTCCTGTTGTAGTTGAAAATGGCTGTGATATGAGATGTAGAAGATGTATAAAAGAGCATTGAAATAAAAAACTATTTTCCACTTTCTTCTCACATCATTAGAACCGATAGTCCTGATCACCTCACTAATTATCAGGTAGCTCTGATATGAGATTTCATGAAGGAAATTAATTAAAACAGTGCACACTAGTGTGTATGTGTTCATTTGTGTGCAAATGATAGTCTCAAGGTAGTTGTTATCACTCATTAAATTATTGGAATGGAATAGTTCTCAACTGTTAATCTAATTTTAATATATTTTTTTGTGGGATTTTAATCAATACAGAATAATTTTACCGCATTAACACAAAGTACAATTTTATCCATTATGCATAAATGTTAAAGCATTAATATTTCTGCTAAACACTGATTATTTGAATATTTAAGGAGCATGCAAAGGCGCATCCGAGCCTGCTCGATGGCTACAACACACAGTTATGATTCACTGCCGAAGGGTTAAGAGTTTGTGAGGGGCTCCTTTTTTTTGGGTTATGTCCCACTTTCCCCATCCCTCGTGATGTGAGAGAGGGGAAGAGACAGACTGAGAGATCAAGAGAGTGAGAGAATGCCAGAGAAAGACGGAGAGAGGAGGGAGAACGATTGCAAGAGGATGGGATCGGCCTTGCTTCTTTAGCTGGAGGCTACAGTCTATGTTGTCATGGTAACAGCAGAGAGGAAGATGATGAGGAGGAGGAGGGCTTGGTAAGTGTATCCTGAGGGAGAACATCTCCACTGGTCTGTGAGCCCACCTCAGGCCCAGGCTGGGATAACACACCAGGAGGAGATTTGGGTTGGAAATCAGCCAAGTTTGAGGATTAGGGATTAGTTTTCATTTTTTATTTTAACACCAATTTAACAATTCAGAAGATAGGAAAGGTCTCTGTAAACGTGTTTATTTGTATATTTGTTAACTGATAATCATAACAATTTAATCATTTCTTTTGGACTAGTTGTTAAATAGTTTTAACTATCTGTGTAATTAATAAAAGGACTAGTTCAACATTTTGGGAAATCTGCTTATTTTTTTTCGTGCAGAGGATTAAAGCTAGAGAGCAGGACTTTGTCACCCCCTTCTGGCAGTGAACGTAATTACAAAAACACTGTCAGCACATGCTCATGTCATAGGCTCTGCAGTAGCCTACTCTGTCGCTACTGTTGTGGCTGTAAAATGATGCATAAATATTTTTGAACATCACAAAACGCACGTGAAACGGTTTCACTCTCAGAATTTGATCCTTTCGGTCCAACAACATTTGGAAAGTGTAGAAGAGCCACACAGGTATTTTATTTCATCCCCACTTTAGTTAACAAAGCACACTAGAAGTTACCCATCTCTAGTTTGCATGCTCTCACCATAGAGTATGTGCAGTATGCATTCATCTGGATGACACAGGGATGTCAAAACTCTGTATACTGTGACATACAGAGAGATTTACCTGACAGCGATGGGCTTAATCAGCACTGTGTGAACTTGTTTGGCAAGGGCTTGAATATAATGGATGTTCATTTATATGTAAAAGTGCCACACTGCAGTTTTAAATGAGAAGATAAGCACTGCTGTCATGTTTATGCTTCAGGTATGTAGGAGAGCTGGGAGGTGATTAGCCTAGCTTAGTATAGAGACTGGAGGCTGCTCAGAAATCCCTTTCCTACTAGTATGTCTTAAGTTTGCTAATTAAACACGCTGTATCTTGTTTTTAATCCGTGTGCAGACAGAAATGTAAAAACACCTTTTCTAATTATAAGATAATTGTTTTTTTCTTCCCTAAATGTTATACTGTGCCTTCAAATTGAATATTTGCCAGAGGATCAGACTTAAGTGTGGCCATGTAGTGTTCAATTTGTTTTGCTGTAACTTAGCTGTAGTGAACCACCTGCTCTCTCTTGGGTGTTTTCCAGGTCAGGTTCAGGTTTAGCAAAGGTGGCTTTCACAACAGATATGATTATGAAGCATGTTTAAGTATAATACTCAGATCATCCATGATATGATAATGAAATGTATAAAGATCACTTAGTAAATGTCTTTTATTATTGTTTGCTGGTGTTTGTCCAATTGTTTACTTTCTGTTCAACTGTTGGAAAGCATCATTGAGGAGATTTGAGTTCATACACAGGTGTAAAGATTCAAAGCTGCATCACTAAATAATAATGTCGTTGTACCCTGTACAATGACAATAAAGTCTATTCTATTCTCATTAAAGAAAAGAAAGATCTGGTTCGTGGATGTGATTTTCGTCAAGCGCTGTAGAATAAAGCAGAAAACACAGTTGAATAATAATTTATAGCTTGGTTTGTAGATATACTAAAGAAGTATGTACTTTGTGGAGCCACCAGAGGGCAGAAGACGTTATCATGTAGTGTATTTATTGTAGTATCAGTGGACTGACTGTTTTTTTGTGTTTCTGTGTTTGGTTTCTAGCCTGAATCAACATGTCTTGTGCTCTTCCTCATCTTGTAGGCACTAAATCCAAAGGCCTGACTCCTCAGTGGGACATCATGGCCAAGCGGGTGAGTGAAGTGGCGCGACCCTCGGTTTCCATGCCGGATGAGGTACACGAACTGGACTGAGCGCTCTGCAGGAACGACCTCTACTGCAAACCCCGGTGAGGTGAGGCACACTGCTGGGTCTCTCTGAGGGTGGTCTTAACACCCAGACTGCTTGCCATGTTTTAAAAATGTTTGACTTCTTAACATTTTAAGCTGATTTTATTTATACTTTAATACCTACCAAATAAGTTTATTTGGTCCAGATGAGTAAAACAAAACAAAAACATTTTAGTTGATTTGACTGTTTTACTGACTGCCATCCTGCATCATCAGCACTACATGAACCACATGTACCAGAATTTGATTTACCCGCATGGGTTCCTTGTGGGTAAATCAAGTTCTGGAGACTGACAGCACTTTGGGTTGTATATCTTTCATTTCTAAAATGTGGCGTCATAATGCTTCAACAGATCGTACATCACTTTCTTGATAGTTATAATCAGTAGATGGATTTAATTTATGCTAAACTAACGTATCCACTCTCACAATAATCCTGCGGTTTGGCAGCTTCAGCTGTTTTGATTTTACTCAAATGAACTGCACCAGAGTTTTCTTGAAATTGTGATTGTCAGTTTTCACACCAGCCCAACCAATCTGAAGTGCACGGGCAGGTAATCTGTGAAAGCACCCTAAAGGTTGATTCTGATGATGGTAAAATCCAGTAGAGATCAGGTGTATATTAGCTGTGAACTGGGTGCATAGCTGTGCTGTCATTACGGTGTGGAGAAGATACTAATGAAATAGTATTCCAGTCGACTGCACAACCAGGAAAGGATAGTCCTAAACAATTAGCTGCTGTTTGACAACGGGAGAAAGGTTTGTAATGACTTTCCCTTGTGTCTTTTTCACAGCAGAAGGGGGCGTGAAACTGAAAGACATTTTCCAGTAAACCATAGCGGAGGGCAGCTGAGGAAAGCTAAGAGGAGAAGAGACGACAGCATTGGCCACCTTGCTTCATTCAGACAGTTCGGGTCTGTCAGATTACTGAAGACCAATTGATAATCGATCAGTTTTGCTGTGGTCGATCAGAAGATGAGCCTGACTGTACAGGACTGTGTTTATTACTTACATTTCTCGTTATTACTGTCAATGTAATTATTGTTATTGTTATTATAATTTTTTTTTACCAACTATAACTCAGCTTATTGTTTTTCGATCAAACGATGGAACTTGTGAAGTTTCATGAAAAATGCTTGCAAAACCCTGTGGAAAAGGGTGGAAGGACTGTAACATAAGCCACTTGCATCTTCTATGTTTTTTTTGTTGTTTTTTTTTTGGTTTTGGTTTTGTTTTTTTTAACAAGTCATATTCCACAAGGAGACGCACTTTTATTTCAGCGACTTGAGTTAACTCCTTGTCCTTTGTTTCAATGAATTTGAACGCTTTACGGGAATCTTCTGTTTTGTGAGCCGGCCCTGCTCTTTGGCCAGAGAGGTTTAACTTATTGAGAAAGACTTGCTGTTTTTTCTACCTTTTTCACAAGTAATGCATCTATGCTTCGATAATGTAATTAAAAAAAGATAATTGATTTTCCCTCTTCTTTTTGGTGTCTGTACAGAGGTTGAAAGGTGTCAAACATTGCACTGAATGTTCATTTTCTAAGCTGGTATTCACTCCGTTTTTTCTACTCAAATGGGTATGCAAACAGGGTATATGCAAAAAAAAAAAAGAAAAGCTTTTCTTTCCAAATTGCTTCATATATTTTGTTCATTTGAAAAATGACCAGTATAAGAAAAGCAAAAGACTAAATGCACAAACATAAATGTGTTGTGAGAAAAGTTCTAAAAATAACATGGACATGTGCTTTGCTTTCATGTCCTGTCATTTTGTCAATGTGTTTTATGCTAATCAGCAGCAGTGTCTTTGTGGCATTCAGCTCTTCAGTTGCATGACTGATATAAAACATCAACCACAGTGGTTCTATCAGTCACTATGAGGCCATATACAGATAACACTTTAAGTCCCTCAATTTAGCATTTTATAAGCAGTATATGAACAGTTAATAAATGGTTTATGACACTGTAATGTAGATGTAGGCGTAAGTATTTATTTTTGTTTTTGGCAACAATCAGAAGTCCTGCTGTGGGTAGCCATAAGTGGATGCTAGTATATAAACAGGTAGTGAACACAGTCAAAATCATATAAATTCTGTTTTCGTAGGAGAGGTTATACTCACTGACAAATACTGTACTTTAATTATCACCTTAAAATATCTCCTTATATCTGCTTATAAGTGCATAACTGCATCATAGTTTAAACCATTTATTGAATGTTTATTCAGTGCTTATACAGTAAATACTAATTTGAGTGACTGAAAGTGTTACCAATATCTAACACTTAAAATTTTTAAAGTTTCTCTATCAAGTTAGATATTTAGCTTGTCACTTTCATTCTGGATCTACTGCTGGTGAAACCCTTTCAACTTAATCCCCATTTACATGCTTCAATATGTTTGCAAATTTAATAAAAGCAAGCTTTTTTCCCTTTTAAAGTGTGCTTGGTTTAGCTGAAAGGTAGTGTGTCATTGCACATCAGAGAGCCTAAAAGCCCCTAAATTTCCTGAGAGTTTTTACAAGCCTGACACTCCACCTGTCTTATGAAAGCTTGAAGTTATGTTGAAGTGTTGAATCAACCAACTTAATTTGTACTGATAGTGTTTTGGTCAGGGTTGATGGCTGCCGTGGCAGACAACAGTGCACGATCCCAGCAAACTGATCTGCATAAACACACTTTTACTGTGAGAACTCTAATCAGCCAAACACCATACACCTGTAATGTGGATAGTCTTGTCAGATTAGGAAGTTGTGAGGGAGAAATAGAGTCCTTGTTCACAACTATAAAGTGTATCGCTCAGATTTTGGATTTTTAAACCAAGAGCTGGTGAAGCATGATGGCATATATAAGATACCCTAGGGCTGAACAATATGGCCTATTGCAATTATCAAACCGCAGGAGGTGCAATTTTTGTTTAAGGCAAAATGTGTCCGTAACATTTTAAATGAAATATTGTGGTGCTGTAGGGATATCCAGGTCTACAAATCATGTTCTACAGACTTAAAAAAACATCTTTGTTTGGTACAGATCCCCACACATCACTCATAACCATTTTAATATATGTTCTAATGAGAAATGAAAGTATTACATATAAATGATCATTCCTTCTAATATCACAAATCATATCGCAATTGCAATTTCAGTCAAAATCATTCAGCCTTAATATATTGTATTTACAGTTTTGAATCATAAGAGAGACTTTAAGCAAGCTACAAAACATCCTGTCACAGCACAACACAGCAAGACTTGTCATAGCAGGAAAAACAGGTGTTACGGATAACGTCAGTGATGACTGCATTCCATGGGTTAGGGTTTCAGTTTCAAGGCTACATTAATATCCATCTGTAGTCATAAGTACACACATCCTTATTGATCAGTGTAACTGCCTGCCATTAAAAATGTCTACACCCAGTTTGTAGGTGGAGAAATGGTTTAATTCAAACAGAAAATAACTGAACTCTCTTAGTGCAGCATGAGTGGCTGAATACACTTTGCATACACTATTAGGGCTGCAACTAATGATTATTTTCATTACAAATTAATTTACAAATTACTTTCTCTGTTAAAATGTCAGATAATAGTGAAAAATGCTTGTTGTAATGTGAAAAAATCCACAGTCCAAGGTGACATCTTCAAATTTCTTGTTGTGCCTAATATTCAATATTCAAATTATAATTATATAAAAACATACAAAAGCAACAAATCTTTGCATTTTAGAAGCTGGAAACAGAAAATGGCATTTCTGCTTAAAGAATGATTAAAATGTTTAATCAATTCTCAAACTAGTTACAGATTAATCTTCTGTCCATTGACTAATCGTACGAGCTCTATTCTGACTGTATTTGGGCACTTTCTCTCAGTCTTTCTTTGTAGATGGGCTCGAGCTGTGTCAGACTGGATGTAGATCATTTGTGAGCTGTGACCCACATGTTAACAGATTTTCATGGATGTCTGGGTTCAAGTTTGGCTCTATTCAGATCTTTGTTCTGAAGCCACTCCAGTGTTGCTGGGAGTTTTGGGGTTATTGTGCTCTTCAGCTCTGTCCGAGACTGAACCTTTAAAAAAGCTCTGGTTCCACACATGCTTCCCCTCTCTTTCCTGCTGTAGATAAATGATCTAAGCTGTTATTTTTTGTTTTAGGCCACTCATCTGCATTGTGAAGTCGATGTTGATTGCTAACATTACGATTTTGAGTGAGCACCCGTCTCATCTTCATGAGGCTCTGTGGAATATGGAGTCTGTAAATTATTTAAGTATCTCCTGTTAATGTCCAATTGAAATCATATCTGCTTTGTGATGCGGCCGGAGCATACAAATAATATTGTTACAATGCTTTTCAAATCACTGAGTGATCATTCGTGTCTTGTTGATGGGGGCATTTCCCTTTAGAAGACCATGTTAAACTAGAAAGAATGGATGCGGTTATTGTAGTCAGTGGCGTTACATTATCATGCATCATCAGGTTTAATGATTTTACCAAATGTGCCTTTCACTATTGTATATTCTATCACATGGCCATTATTATTGGAAATCCTCCACTGAGTGACCATAGGCTAATTTAATAGTTTTGCACCAGTTAATCACAGAAATCAGTACAGCTCTACACAATTGATTTTGTGGTTTCCATTATTGTGATGTACATGTGATGCCAGACATTTTCTCTTACACTTATGCTATAAATCTTTCAACAAAAACAACAACAAATATTCACGCTCTACTGCTCCAAAGATAGTTACTGCTCAATCCCCCCCATCCCCGATTTCAATCAATCTTTCTTTATATATTGCCAAATTGTAACAAAAGTTATCTCAAGGCACTTTTCACATAAAGTAGGTTTAGACTATACTCTTTAATTTAATTTAAAGAGACCCAACATTCTCCCATGAGCAAGCACTTGGCAACAGCGGCAAGGAAAAACTCCCCTTCACCGGGAAGAAACCTCTAGCGGAACCGGACTCTAGGTGGGCGGCCATCTGCCTTGACCGGTTGGGGTTGAGAGAGAGAGAGGGAGAGAGGCGAGAGAAAGAGGAGAGAGAGGTCCCATTTATTTTCAATATATACACTACGTGAAATGATGGTGCAAGATGAAGGCAACAGACAATAGGAGTTATTACATTTCATCCTGAAGGGAACAAGAATGATATCATGGCAATCCATTAAATAGTTGGCTATTTCACTCAAAACCACAAATGTCAACCTAATTGTGGTTCCAGACGAAAAGACGGGGGAACACCAAAGTTATTATGATATATTGTCTTGGAATTATACATGTCTATACCAAATTTTGCACCAGTAATCCATCAAGTAGATGTTGAAATAATTCAGTGAATTAAGAGAACATTTTCACCAGGTGGATGCTCTAGAAGAGAAGTCATGGGATTACCGAAGTCAGTAGGACTCATCCTCTGGGGATCATGAATATCTGTACAACATTTCATGCCAATCCATTAAATAGTTAAGATATTTCAGTCTGTGGACCAAAGTGGTGAACATCCCTACAATCAATGCTGTTAAAAATATTGCACTTTTATATAATTGTGTCAAATAACATCCAGTTTAAAATCTTTTGATATGGTGGTTGGTGTTGATGTTCATTTGACAGGACTGTGGGAGTATGTCAGGCAAAAACAATTAGGAACTGATGTTGAGAATAATCCTCATCTTATAGAGTTATTGTCAAGGTCTGTTGGGTTCCTAATCATTATTTTCATGTCATGATCCATGAACTCAAAATTGTAATTTTTAAAACTGTTTTGGAAAAGATCATTACCTAATCCAACAGTTATTCATATGACACCAGTGCTACATGTCTGAGTAGAGTCTGTATACAGAAAGTCTGGAGATGTAACTGAATATTGTCCTAGCCAGCAGTTTTGGGAGTTGCCACCCTTTAAACCACAACAAAGTTTTGGCAGAATATAAAATGGAAAAATGAAGTCCAGCTGCAAGTATAACCACCTGTCTTTGTTTAATTGTGGGTTTATGCACCTGACCTTATTTTGCTGAAATAATTTGAGAGTGAATTATCATGATGCCACGAACACTTATGACTAATGATGTGGTTTTCAACTTGCTTCATACCTGTCAAACAGGACCTCTCACACATACAAACAGAGATGTTATCATTGGGGTAGGTGTAACCTATTCTTGTGTCACTGGATATATGTGACGTTTCACACCTCTTCAAAGTCCTGAAATATTAATTAATAGAAGCAAGGTGAGATTAAACTGGGTTTCTACAAAGGTCTAAAAGGTAGGAAACCACTCCCATTCTTTTTGACTGAAGTACAATAGTCTCAACAGGAATGAGGAACAATTGGTGTTTGGAAATTATTATTACCTGCAAGAACATACCTTACATGAGACGTGAGACTTCAAAGGGAAATGTGTTAAACTGAGATGATATTATAGGAGCCCTTTTTGAATGGTTGTTTCATTTTTTCCACTTTTAGCATCATGTTGCTAATCTTTTTTTAAAAATTGGACAATACGTGTCAGAAATGTTGATTAAAGCTATATGAACAATTACATTTTGAATGATAATAACACCTCATTTTAACTTCCCATATTTAGCATTTTGAGAAATGGTTTAGAATACCCAACAAAGGCAGAGAGCATTTACAGAACGTCTGTGGTTGAGAAAAATAAGGGTTGAAAGATGACAAAGATGACCATTAAATAGGCCTATGTTTTGAGGTGAATTTCATCATAGCATAGCATAGCATAGCACAGCTAAAAATATTTTGCTGTCAGAGAGATGGGAAACAATATACGCAATGTGTTTTTTTTCTTTAATAATGAATAAAATTGCACCCTGGTAGTTGAGTGGTTAATTGCAGCGTCCATGGTTCAAATCCGGCTAGGGACCTATACTGCAGGTCATCCCCCTCTCTCTCCCTGTTTCCTGCTGGCCTCTGTGCCATCTACTGTATAGAGAAAAAGGGCAAAAATAAATCTTTAAAAAAAAGAATAAAATTAATTAATTTACAATTTAAAACATGTAGATATGTGACTTAAAATGGTTTAAACTGCACCAAACTGTGACTTCCACTAGCTTCAAAAGCTAAAATGGCAGTTTACTAGCTATGGTTACTCTGCTAAGCTAGCCTTGTTGCCATTTAGTATGACTAGTTTGGCTGTTTTGATTTTAATTCACTTTCTTTCGAGAGATGAAAGATTGACTTTAATACAATTGCAGTAGGACTGTATGAAGCTAGAGCTAATAGATAGTTAGCTTAGCACAAAGATGGAAGCAGGTTGATATCACTGTTTGATACGATGTACTTTATTATTGTCCGCGTAGGGAAATTTGTGTCGGACTCAGTTGCTGCGCACATGAACGCCATATGAACAAAACATCACCAGTTTCAATCACAACAATGAATTACTCAACAAAATATTGCACTCAGCCCATGGTAAAAACATATTGCACATATACACATTGCACACACCCCATAATATACCTTAATTAGACCACTGCACAAACCCTACATGCCTGTTACGCCAGCTAAAAGCAAGTGCACAAAATGTGGAAAACTTAAATATGGAAAACCAAGGAACACTATTGATTGAAGTACTCAATTGGTATGTGTATTGGACTGGTACCGGTATCATAATCTTTTAAATGAGATGGATTGGTCATTATTCTCTGAGCTTGACTAAGAAAAGACTGCATATATTGACTGGTGGGTCTGGTAATCATTCATCACCTTCATGGCGGTATGTACCAGACGATCGAGCAAGCTTAGTTTTTAGTTGTACAATGAGGTTGCCATACCACGCCGATCCCATTTTTAACTAAGCTTTCTAGTACAGCTTGATAAAATAAAAGCATAATCCTCTGGTCCACACCATACACTCAGTCTGCGTAAGAAATTACACAAATCCACAAGTAGGCTAAGTTACACAAGTTTGTTTTGCAACATAAACCTCAAAGAATAGTTGCACATAACTGCCCATAAAACCAGGAAATTATTGATTTAACTGGCATGCTGCTTTTTTATGTATGGATTAAGGTTAGTTTTTATAGCATACAAAAAATCACACAGGCAAATATTTTGCCTTTGGAGACTTCAGGAAATATGGGGGGAAACAATAAATATAGTGTTTTTTTAATTTAATAATCAATAAAATTAGTTAATTTACAATTACATACATGTAAATATGTGATTAAAAATGCTTTAAACTGCACCAAACTGAATTCCACAAGCTAAAATGGTAGTTAACTAGCTATAGCTACTCTGCTAAACCAGCCTATTGCCATTTAGTACAACTGTTGTTAATTATACTAGTTTGATATTTTGTTAAATGCACTTATTCACTTTCTTGCTGAGAGATGAGAAGATTCATTGGACTTCAATTAAAATTGCAGTAGGTATACTGTATGAAGCCAGACAACATAAAGCTGAGCCAAGAATTGCTGTACATAACTACCAACAAAGCCACAAATGATCGATTATCGTTATATAATTATTGGCACTCTTTGTTTTTTAACAGACAAAATATAAGGTATTAATTAGTGTTTCAGAGGTTTCCTGTTTTTCTGTTATTGTGCTAAGATAGCTATTTCCCAGAAAGTCCCACTATTGCTTTAACCCTTAGATGCACGAGTGACTGGACCCTACACTGTTGGTGGGTCAAAAATAACCTGTGTTAGAATCATTGTGTTTTTATGCCACTTTTGTCATTTTGGTTAAGAATAATCATTTGTATTATATTTTGATCCACAGAAGAATGAATTCATGTTTGAAATATTTTTATTTTTCACTTTTTTAACATGTATATATAATCTGTAGTATATATTCTGACAGACAGTCACAGTTGATAAGAACCAAAACTTCCCATGAAATTCCATAGCAAATGAATGAGGTTCATAGGTGGGTCATTTTTAACCCTCCTATGGAAGCTTGGGGTAGTAATACAAAAACTAGAGTTTTGTAAAATATATAAAAGGTAAGTTAAAAATGTAAATGGCATTATATCAATAACATGTTTTTTGAGGAATAGCTGGAATATGAAATAATAGAAAACATTTTTGACCCACGTATGCATCTAAGGGTTAAAATGGTCTGCTTATACTGCATAGTGTCACGTTTTATTTGGTCATAAATGTTAAATGAGGGTTAAGATTAGCTGAGTGTTAGTGACTCATGCATTCTCTAATTCATCAGGGCTCTGTAGTTTGTTGTTTAGGATAATCTCTTGTTTAAATATTGACTCCTTTTCAGCTTGTTTGCCATGTAGCAGATCCAGCCTGACTGAAGGAGTAGACTTTGCATCCGACTTACAGTAAAACACCGGAACAAGCAGCGAAGCCTTGGAGGTCTGAGCTGCTGACTGAGCTACGGTGAAGAAAGGGTTAACTAGAAAAAGATGCAAGGACCGTGTGGGTCTGTCTGAGCATGTGCTGCCGCTGCAGTGAAGGAAAATGTGTCAGTTTCATCAGAGTGCATAGACACCGTGGAGGAGAAGCCGGGGACAGACGCACAGCAGACGGCCACATCCTGGACGATCTCACCGGGTGGTTGCGATTAATCAACCGGCCTGTGAGCACACAGAGCCACCGCAGATCACTATTTAAAGGTAAAAGAAAAACAAAATTAAAGAACAAAAAAAACTGCACTGAGGATGATTCATGTCCTTTAGCCGGAGCCGACATGAAGCCAGTATGTTAGGATGTAGGAAGCATGACTATTTATAATAACATGCATTTGTGAGGCTTTTTGAGAAGTAATTTTTAACGGTTTTGTAACATCATTTAACTGCTTTTCTTCGACAATTGCGTTTGGATCATCTTTAACGAGTGTTTACTTGCAAGTTGGCAGCTGTACGAGCATGTTCCTTAACTATGTCCCAAATGCAGTGCTCTGTAATTTGTGCAGAAAGTAAATAACCGAGCTTTTATTTGAAATCAGGATATGTTCCCCTTCATGCGGTGTGGTTTTTTAGCCTCGGTCCCGCTGTTACACCTGTTAAAATATGGATAAGGCGATGCAAGCTCAGAAAGAGGACTCCAACAGTATAGCCCCTGTGTCTAATTGTTTCTTGTGGATGTCAGTGATTCTTTATAAGGTCTATAAAAGTGTTTCTAAGTCTCCTCCGTTGATTTTGGGTGTAATGTTTTGTGGTGTTTGAGGATCCTAATCGTACCGCACTGCTCAGTGTGAGGGATGCTGCAGCGGAGTCCCAGCAGCCGGGCCTGCGCACTGGCCCGTACTTCCCAGGGACAAGATAAAATGACTTTGGCCATCTAGCATAATTATTACAACCCGCAGAGTGTTTCCAGGCCCGATTTAGTTCACTGAGATGTCATTTCGTCACCAAAGTTACATCCGTGGATGCTTTTTTTTTTGTTGCATAGACTATATGGGGCTGTGGGTTGGATTTTCTAAATCCCTCATCGATTTATTCCATATAAGGCCTGCAGTTCACTATCATTTGGGGGTGAGATAATCCCTGCTGCTGCCTCTGTAGCCTATATTCTCCCTCAGTTTTACTCCGTATTGACAGTTTGTACCTATTTATAACAGCCCTCACAGCAAGGAATCCCAACATGACACCATGATAGAAACAAAATAGCATCCAGCCCACCTCAGCTGTAGGTCTGAAGTATTGTAGTATTTAGTACAAATGGGTAGTACTGCCTGGCATGATGCTCTTATGCAGGTTTTCCATTTATTGCTTCTTGTTTTAGCAGATCAGAGCCTATAGGGCATGTTGGGAAAGGGACAGTCAGTAATTAAAGGCACACAAATAGTAATTGTTGTGGGAAACAAATTACTGTCCCAAACCAAATTTCCCCTGTGTGTGTGTGTGTGTGTGTGTGTGTGTGTGTGTGTGTGTGTGTGTGTGTGTGTGTGAAGATTTTTTAACACAGTTACAATAATGAAAAAACTGTATTTTTGCACTGTTGCACCGTTCCTGTGGCGATACAAAATGATCCACAATAAAACAAAGTAAGGGAGTATAGCTTTAAAGGATGATAAGATGACTAACAATGAAAGTACAGCTCGGCTGATGAATCAGCTAGACTGTGGTATATATATTAACTTATCACAGATATATCAGTATTGACATTTACGTCAGGCGATAATTGCCAAGTAGTCTCAGCAAAGGTATCTTTGGGGTATTTGGAATCAGTGCTGATGATTAAAAGATAACTAGGGACTTATATATAATCAGATTTTTTGTATTCAAGTATTGGTATTGTATGATTACTCTAGGGCTGTATAACATAAGATTTTTGTAAAACATCTTTATTGTCCACTCTTGGAAATTCGTCTTTGGCTTCTCTCTGGTTTGCGTGCTGTACAGCTCCACCAACCGTCTCTGGGAGCTCTTTGTAATCTTGCTGGCTCCATTAAAGATGCAGTGTGTAGAATTTGTTGGCTTCGTACTTAGTGGAACAGACTTGGCAGAAATGGGATATAACATTCGTAAGTTTGTTTTAATTAGTGTATAATCATCTGAAATTGAGAATTGGTGTGTTTTCGTGACCTCAGAATGAGCCTTTTATATCTACAGAGGGAGCGAGCCATGTTGAACCGCCATGTTTCTACAGTAGCCCTGAACGTACAAACCAAGCACTGGCTCTAGAGAGGGCCTTTCGTATTTTTTGTGAGTTTCGTGGCCACTGTAGGTTCTCTTACACATCTGGAAGTGGTGGGGGACGGATATTCAGTTTGTTGCAATCTGAAATGTCACCACTAGATGCCACTAAATCCTACACACTGGTCCTTTAACTATTTCTGTAAGCTTGCCTTTGCTCCCTAGCCCCCTAAACGTCCTTACTAGTATGTAGTATGTGATGTTTATGTAGTATGTGAAATTATGCTTTACACTAGACCGCTGTAAACCACCGTCAGGCTTCTTTACTCACGGAAAAGCGATTTCATTTTTGTAAAGGGAACAATCTTTGTATTGTTTTTTTTATTAAAATTTAAGTTGGTGTCTAAAATGATTCCTAAATATTTACAACTACCCACCATCTCTACAGCTTGACCTTCAATTGTAATTGGCTTTCACGTTGGTTGCCCACCCCCATTGTTGATGAGTTTCTTGGTCTTTTTAGCTTTTGAACACTGTCTTGACACCAGTAGATTGTTGTGATGTGATTAATGTAGGGACTCTTTAGTTCGTCATTACCCTTGAACTTTAAACCCAACATTGTTGTTTCATCTGCAAGGTTAGAAAGACAAAAGTCGTTGTCACAGATCTGCTTTTTATTTATATACATAGAAAAAAGTGCAGGAGATAAAATGCAACCTTGAGGGCAACCCTGTTATTCAAAATGATTTCATCAGGCAGAGACTCTACAGGGGGCAATTAGATAAAAAAAAACGGTCTTTGATCTACAGTGCTTGGTGTCCGTTGGTGTCATGTTTAAAAAGTCCTGATCATATTAAAGCTGAATTCAAATCAATAAATAAAACTCATAAGCATAAGCTTCAGGATGCTAGATGTGTTTGGTAATCATTTGCTGCAGTGTTAATGTAACATCCTCTCTGTGCTTTGGATGCAAATTGAAGGTTGTCTAGCTGACCATGGGGAGATGCTAGGCAGCCACAGTACAACCCTTCACATGTGCATGCATAAGGTATTGGTAAGAGTAATAGATCCTTCTCACATGCATCTTTTAGTTTAGGTCAACACACAAACACATGCTAAATATTTAATTAAAAAATTTAAATACTTTTTTTTTTTTTTTTAAAGCAGGTGACACTTTTGCTCCAAACCTTGCCTGATTGTCTTTGACCCTAAAACCTTTGCAGAGAAGCTGGCATCAATTATGCATTGTCAGCGATTGATTATAAAGCTTCTTTGTCTGATAAAAGATTAACATACACATGCATTCCTCCATTAGAGGCATTACTCTCCACGGGCACCATGATGACCATGTCAGTAAATCTCCTGCTTTCTCTGTAGCTGCTCCAAGATTTCTAATCTATGGAGCATGACCCACATGCTATTCAGGAGAGAGGGCTTAGCTCCCATGTCTTAGGGTCTTTCATTAAACTGCAAAGAGCTCAACAGCTTTAATGAATGTGTGTGTCGGGGGTGATGGGGTGATGAGAGAACCATAAAAGGAGAAGACACTTTCCGAAATGGCTTAAACTTTTTAAAGGTCAAATGTGTGTAAAGGTAATTTTGTGGGTATTTATTGGGTGATTAAAAGATAGAAAGACAGACAGGCAGGTAGGCAAAGAGACAGTAAAGTATAGAGAAGAAGATATACCGCAGGAGACCACCCGCCAGCAGCTTAGATTAACCAACAGAATAGATTAAAAGTCAAAATAGATTGTGCTTTCAGTCCGAGAGCTACTGTAAGATCAAATGAAGAGCATATAGACGTCACACTGCACCATCAGTCCGTGTAGGTTAAAGTGACCGATGTGATATCCACCATCAGCAGAAAGTTACACTTCATGATTAAACAGAAATTAGAGATGCAGTCTTTCCTCCCCTGATACTGATATTCTCACTCAACCACATTGAACACTAATTCAATTATAAAAAAAATAAATCTATATACTAAAAAACATGTTATTTAAATGTTTTATTTCCATTTTCTTCTTATCTTTTATTAATATACTGACATTCTTTTTAGGCTTAATCACATTTTTGCTTGCATCTTAATCACAGTTTGCATTTCATTTGAGGAAAGGGTCATATGGATAAAATCTTCTATTATGCTATATTTAATTGTACAGCACATATACTGTAGATGAACTCAAATTTAGGGTTATTTATATTTTATAACTTTTAAAATCTAGAAAAATTCAGCAGTCAATCATACAGTTAGTTTGATTTAATGTTCAGTTTATCACTTAAATTATAGAAAAGTAGGTGTTTAATCTTACAATATGTCGTAATATTGGTATAATACTAATTTATCACCCTAACTCTATTGTCAAAGTTGGTGACTGAGCGTAGTATAGTAGTATACTATCTAGCTGATTCTCAAGCCGTTTAATGAAGTTAGATACACACTGACAAAGACGTGCCAGTTCCTTTTAAAACAGTGTATCAGCTGATGTAAAGTGTTTTCCAGACACATCTTCTATGAAATGTTATAGACAGACAAAAGAGTAATGATCCTGAGATGACCTCAGCTTTCATTTCTTCCAAATCAATACAGTATTTTTTGATATGAACCCTTCATAGTGCAGCTCCAGAGCCCCCCCTCCCCACTCCAGGCTTCCACTTGCAGATATAGAAAGGATTCCTACTATAAAGTTATATGAGCCCCTGTTGGCTGTGCTGCATCCAGGCTTTTTCCTCTCCAGCTCTATCGGACACCGGTCTTGTTTGTGATATGCAGATATTTTATGCGCCTCTAGAGAGGGATCTATGGATTAAAGTCGTTTGATGGAGGAAGTAGAAGTATGCGTAAGTAAGTTTGAAACCCTACAACAGCTCGGAGACTCTGGTCAAGGAAATATAGTTGTCTGCCCTTTATCAACATCAAGGTGTCAATGAGAAGGCATTCAATCTAAAAATCTAACTCCAGTAATTCTGTATTAATTTGTCTGATAGTTTGATATTTAAAAAATGTGTAACAGTCTTAAAACATCAAGAAACCAGAGTATTGTTCTGTTGCAGGTTGTTCCTCGATGGTTTTGCACTACCCAAACATCTTTCTGTTGACCTTTGGCTAACTATCGGCTGTCTCTGTGTGTATCTTTTGCAGACCATTTATGTTCCAGTGTAAGGGAAGTGCCCTGTCTCAGCTCTTTGGTCTTTTAATTGGGTTTTCTACGGAGATTTTTTATACTTAATTAATAAACGTTTTCACATCTTACTAGTGAAAAAACTAAGTAATGGCAATACTGTTTTTAAATGACCTGAAACATATCTGTACTTCAGCTTGTTTACCAGCCAAAATTCATACCAATATCAATACTGCACTAAGCCATCTAATATAATCTGATATGTATAACTGGTCGTGCTCTAATATTTCTTTTGGTCGAGACTTAAAAGTCGAGCCTTTTCTTCGCACCATGAGCTACAGTGTCGGATATTAACCTGTGAATCTGTCTCTTCCTGTAAATGAATGAAAACCACGTCAGTAATGAATGCTAAATATTGTAAACTTAATGCTCCTCTGTCATGTCGTGTGTACAGAAGTTCACCACAATGTACAGAACACAGCTTGTTTGAGTTCAGAGAAAACATCAAAATTTGGCTCTGCTCCCAAGAAACAACACGCTGTAATATCAAGGGTCAAAGTGATTATCACCTCTTATGAGGCTGCAGTGAAACGTGTATGATAGTATTCCCTATAACCCTGAACGCCGCAATGTGTGCTATACCAGGCCAGTGGAAAAGAGGCGTATCACATGCCAAAATGTCGACAGCTTACTGGTATGAAAACACTATGTGCAAATATAGACATAGAAAGCACCCTGAAAAAGAGTCTGCTTACTGAAGTGGAGACTAAAAGTTTATTTTTTTATTGAAGTGAGCAAGGACACGATACAAATCACCACTTCAGCATAGTTTTCATTTCTTCTAGAAATTAAATTACAAAAATGTAGTCTGCTTAAATTGCTCAGTTAAAAAGTTAAAAACGAGGTTTGATGACTTGAAGACACAATAACCAAAACCAGTTCAGGTGAAACAAGTTTAATGATAGTAATAATAACTTTGTGCAACATTTTACTTTCTTTAATATAATACACTTCACAATTCCTATTACTTTGCTCCTGGTGGAGAAGGAGTTGTGTGATGTTGTTTGGGGGGGTAAGAGCCAGTTTAATGTTTCAGAGGTGATAGACCTGTCTTTACAATTGATCAGGATCAGTTTAGGCTGTTTTCTCCCCAACCATTACCCTCATCCTTTTTCACTGTCCCCTTTGCTTTGCTCTGCTCATCAGTGGGTCATGACCAGTTTTCAGTTGATTGAATAAAGGACAAATCATTTCAGCACATCTGGTCGGTCCTGTCAGCTTACTGGAACAGCAAATCGCCTTAAATACACTGTATTTTATCATTTTACATTTCATCTATAAAGGCATGTACCTGGCAGCTGCTGTTTCCATCACAGTTGATGAAGTGGCGCTTAGGTCACCTTGGTCACCAGCACTTTAGCTGCATTGGATACCTTTGTTTTCTATACACTACATCATAGCCTCCCAGAGTGACCTTCCAAAAATGTCTGCATAGACCTGGGATCTGTGCCACAGCCGGATCCAGAGAGCTAACATGAACATGGATTATATTATTGTGACGCTAGGTCAGCAAATGTGTTCGGTTTCTGATTTAATCATGGTGTCAAAGTTCACAGCTGTCAGCACGCTTTCGGCACAGCAAAGACGCCTCTTTGCATTTTGCTTTTTTTTTGTTTTGTTTTTAAAATTCAACCTTGGCTGACTCCCATTATCTGTGTATTTTCTTCACGCTCGTCTTTGTTTAGCTCCTGTTAGAGGAGCGTCTAACTCACAGACCTGTCAACCTTCTTTTAAACAAGAACCCTCTGGTAAAATGTTGTATTCACTCACTCCCTCTCTCTATCTCAGACTTTACCTTTCTGTTTCATTGAAATGCGCGTACAGTGCAGCCTCATAAGGTTGGCAAGATGAGCGATTCAATAATATCTTAAGAAATGATCTTAAAAAGCATAATCAGATTTGTTAAACTGTACATTTTGTATTTTTGTTGGTTTTAAGTCTTTTGAAATGGCATTTGCACCATTTTTTTTTAAACCAAAAGTAAAACAGAATGTTCCTGAAAATGTCAAATTGTGTAACTACAAAAGAATGGTAAATATTAAATATTTTATCCACCTACAGGGAATTTTAGTGTACTTATAAAAATAATTACTTCATTTTAAAATTTTTTGGAGTATTTGTACACAAAAAAATTTATGGATTTTTCTCAATATTGAGCTCGACATATCCTAAAAACATTTCTTTCTAAATAATTTGTGAGAATTTATGCAAAATTTGTTTAAAAGTTTTGTTGCATGGTAAAAGTGAATTATATTTATTCCACATTTTAGTTTGCATGTATTTTCCTTTATATAATCAGGTTTTTCAGAAAAAATGCTGGTTACACCAATTGTCGTCTTTGTGTAGCTGCTGTTAGAGGAGCGTCCAACTCACAGACCTGTCAACCTTCTTTTCATCTAGAACACTTTGGTAAAATATTGTTTTTGCTCGCTTCCTCTCTGTCTGTCTCACGCTTTACCTTTCACTGAAAAGGACACACACACACACTCAGTCTGTGTCTTCCCTCGGTGTCCTCAGACAAACTCCCAACGCTCTTTAGTTAAACTCCCCTCCCCTGTGGTGAGACTCTCTCCATGGTCAGCAGGACGTTTACAAAGCATGTAGCGCCATCACATCTGCCATTCTGATCACCATGGCACAGTGATGTCCCGTAGCGGAGGTTCAATAGAGTGCAATGGCGAAGCGAGGCGCTGCAGTAAGAGCTGGCAATAGCCTCACTGATCAATACTGTGGGCCTGTGAGGGGGCTGGTGGGTTGGTGGGCGATATCCTACAACAGCTGCAACAACAACAACGGCAGCAGCAGAATCAAATAGCACCCAATGTGTGAACTGTGTCACGCTGAGGCAACAAGTTGATAGATGTGCCGAAATACACACACACACACACACACACACACACACACACACACACACACACACACACACACACACACACACACACACAGAAAAGGGTATGTGGGGGCGTCCCAGTGGCGTAGGATTTTAAGACTGACCATGTAATCGTAAAATACCCCCGGTTTGAATTCACCTGAGGGCATCTGTGGTATGTCAACCCACGTCGCTCTGCCATTGTTTCTTGTCAGCTCTGTTGTCTATTGAAGAAAAAGGCACCCAAAATACATTTAATTTAGAGCGTCCAATGTTAACACTCCATTACAATGACTTGGATTTACAAAACATTATACAAACTGAATATAAGCTGCTGGAAAAAAACATCCACATCAGCCTACGGGTTGTTTGAGTTTGAGAAATCAGAAATTTGACATATATAAAACAATCTGTAATTTCTATAGTCACTGGTTGGTGGATCTTGTGACACATCGATAAATCCAGGCTCGCTGTTTCACTCTGTTTCCAGTATATATGCTGAGCTAAGCTAAACATGAACCATTTAGTACCAGTTAATATCAGGCACATGAAAGTCTGAGCAAGACAGTGGATCAGTGTATTTCCCCAAAATATAAACTATCAGACACCGACTGTGTCTGTAGGAATATTTCTGTTCTGTTCAACCTCTGACTGAACTCTGAACTTACCACACAGTCTGGTCCGGTTATGACCTTGGCCTCGGGCGAATTTGTGCCTACTTGTGACTTTGAATTGACTTTGTATTTACTTGTGCCATGCGAGAAATTAGCTTTGCCTTCTGTCTAAACACACCATTAGACATTTCGATGTAGTAAATCCATTTACTCCGTCCAGCTCTCGTAGCAGGTCGAAGCATTATGCCATTATGCTATTCGACTGCTCGCATAGATGAGAGGAGAGAGTTTCCTGGGGAGGCAGTGAAAAAATGTTTAAGGGGTTTAGCGAGGTCAGTTGGTCTGTCGCTGTGGCCCAGTTCCTCACATGAAACCCTTGTTCCTAGTTTGGGAGAAATGTGCTAATCCCCATGGGCCCAGTCTGGGCCACAGCCAGCCTTTGAAGACAAAAAGGAGCCAAAAAATCGGCTTTTGTTCTTCAAACAAGCTTTTGTGCTGCGAGCCTCTCTCTATGCTTGTATTTTACAGAGCGGTTATGATCCATTGTATAACGCCTGCTGCTTTGACACAGTTTCCTCTGGAGGCATTGTATAGTAGAAGATATACGTTCAGTGGCCCTCTCAGCTATGTGGTCTTTGAACTCCTCGGTATGATGCTGTTTGCCTTCAAGTGTTTTGTGTTGGACGCGCTGTGTGATAAAAAAGAGAAGAGGAAGGATCCCGCCTAGCGTGGGCCTCCTGACACCTGACACTGAAAGCCTGTGTGCGTCAAGCTGCGGGATTTGGAAAACGAGCATATGATGTAGGCAGTCAGATGATAAAGCTATACCTTACATAAGAAACCCCCTCAGTCAGTCAGTAAATAGCATCAACTGAAGGAAGGCCAGCCAGTTAAGTGCTGTGCAGTCTTTAAATTCATCTTTCTTGTGTCAGCGGAGTGTTTCATTGCCGTGTCCTTAATTGAACTTTGGCTCTGCACCATTTGAAGTCAGGCTGAATTGATTTATGATACCCTCTTTACCTTTATGTCACTTTCCTGCACCTTTCTTTCTTTCCTCTCCCTTCAGATCTTTGTCTCATCAGCACAGACATAAAATAAGAGCGCAGGAACAATGGCGACCCAAGAAGCCCCCGTTCCTCTGACGGCGCTGTCACGCTGGTACCTTTACGCCATCCATGGTTACTTCTGCGAGGTCATGTTCACGGCCGCCTGGGAGTTTGTGGTCAACTGCAACTGGAAATTCCCCGGCGTGACCAGCGTGTGGGCGCTCTTCATCTACGGCACCTGCATCCTCATTGTGGAGCAAATGTACCTGACACTGCGCGGCCGCTGCTCCGTGCTGCTGCGCTGCATCATCTATACACTATGGACGTACCTATGGGAGTTTGGCACAGGGTTGCTGTTGCGCCAGTTCAACGCATGTCCCTGGGACTACTCAGAGTTCCGCTACAACTTCATGGGACTCATCACGGCCGAGTACGCCGTGCCTTGGTTCTGTGCCTCCTTCATCGTGGAGCGCCTGGTCATCCGCAAAACTCTGCGGCTGCGCTTCCATGAGGGACCCAAGGATGGCTGGTCAAACCATCCTTCGGATGCAGGGGGTGGAGATGAAGGAGGGGTGGGAGAAAATTTGGGGGCTGGGAGAAGGAGAGAGAGGAGCAGAGGGACTGGGAATAGTTCTAATGGCTACCTTAAAGGGGAATGAATGAAGGAATGGAAGAAGAACACAATCTGAAACCAGCCCAATCCCCCTGCTACACCTCTTCTACCCTACTCAGCCACATTTCATAAGCAGTCACCCCCCCTCAGCTGTCTTGTCAAACAGCCATATAGACTGGGCTGGTGTGCAGAGGTGTACAGAGTATCAGAACAACCACAAAACAAATTCCTAAATCACTCACTGTGTCCTCTACAGTCACACACAGAGGGCTCAGTAACTCCATGCTGCATCTCAGAACACACCCACCTGTTTCCATGTGGGGTTGAGGAGATCAGGACCTTTGACCAACCAGGATTACACGTTCAATCTCCTCTTTGTCCCGTCAATTGCAATTTGGGATGAAAAAAAAATCCACAAAAAAACAAACAAAACAAAACTGTGGTTGCAAAAATGAGCGTCATCATCCTTTGAAAAGATCAGATTTAAGAACAAGGGCAACCATATTTCTGAGTTTCAAGGGCACATCAGTCTAAATGAAAACAGAACGCTTGCTGCATAGAAAACATAATAAAAGTAGCTGCAGTTGTAACGTCCTTTTTAAAATGTACATATTGACCTTTAGTATTATTCAAAGTACTGTAGTAATGTAGCTACAAAAGGCTCTTTAAGAACAACACAATCCTCCCTGAAATAAAGCAATGCGCCATGTGTCCGCTTACGCCATGAAGAATGTTTTTTCTGCAATTAACAATTTACACACAATGCCTGAAACAAAAAAAAAATGCATGGAGAGAGAAAAAAAGAAGAAGTTGTCTTCCAATATGATATACATTTCTTATAAAGCAGGTCACTCAGCAGTCGTTTGTTTTTCTGCAGAGCCGGGAACGACAGCAGCTCAGGAGCCGGTGGTTGGAGCTGGTGGACCAGTTATCACAGTCGACCTCCCACCCCCTCCCAACCACCGTTCGCTCCTCATGACTGCATGTCGTAAGTGTCCTTGAGCAAGGCACAGGTTCCCAAACTGCTCCCGGTGAGCAGGTCATGGCCTTGCATGGCAGCTCTGCCGCCATCGGTGTATGGATGGATGGATGGATGGATGGATGGATGGATGATATGTGTGTGTGTGTGTGAGGCATCAAAAGGCGCTAAATAAATACAGTCCATTTAACATAATTGCAGGGATGTCTTTCTGTTGATGGTGATGATTATGAGTCATGACCATCAGCATGAAGCACCAAACTTCTTGATAATTTCCTTTTTACAGTTTTTTCAGAAAACTTTTTAATGACTCGCTGTCTGCATGTCCGTTCGTTGTACTTTTAAAGTCAGCGTCTCACCTTTCAGATCTGCCCGGGGTCACTTACAGTATAAAGCCTAATTTCTTAATTCTCATTCACTTGAAGCCATTAGCCATTCCTGTCAAATCTCATAAGTCACCCATGAAACAATTTAAAACATTTTTTTTAGTGAGAAAAAAAAAATGCAGCTGCGACAGCCAACTGATTGACGATATAATTTTGTCTATAAGAGCATTTGTTCAAAAAGCTTGTTGGTTATCAGGTTATCAGGTTTTTTTCCATAGTTGACAAACCATGTGAAGTGAAGAAGATGACATAAAGAAAAGCTGAAATATTTTCAGAATTATTTACTGCTCTGTTTCTTTCAGAGATTGATCGATCGATTGGTGCTAGAATGGATTAGTATTATTGAACGATCTTAACTTTGTGACACTCACGTTTTACACAGTAATGTCCAAACGTGGTGAAAAAAGCTTTATTTACTCTCCATGTGCATCATTTCACTTGTACTCGGTAAATAGAAAGATTAAAGCCTGTATGCTCACCTCAACACATACAGGAGCTGACAGTAAAGTGGATCTGGTGCTAATGGTTGAATATTTGAGCAGACTATTCCTGCTCAATAGTGATTGATAGGATACACAAAATGGAAACATGATCACCAAGGTGTTTTCCTCAGGAGGATCATTTATGTTGTTGACTAAATCAAAGCAATCATAAAAAGAAAAAAAAAGTCTAGATCCATGTTTCCTGCTGACTAATGGACTAAATATTGGCATGACCTTCATCATTGTGGCTGTGATGCCATGCAGTGTTTTCCCCTGGCTACCTCCATGTGAGTCCAGAGGCTGGATCACAGATGAAGTGCTGCCACCCAGTGGATAAAACAATAACAACAACAACCACTATAGAACAGATGTGCTTTTATTAACATCTGACAAGAAATAAGAACAAAAAATTAAAGATCAAGAATCCATGAGAGTGTGAGGAAAGTGTTTTTGTGTTTATCACCTTTTATTATTTAACTTTATTTCACTTTTATCATTCTTGGTGTGTATATTATTATTTTTTCTTTCTTACATGAATCAAACAGCTTAAAAAGCAATAGAGGCTTCTGACCCGGCAATAATTATCCATTAAACTCTACTAAACTTGTATGCAGTTAATGTCTTTATCCGATCCTACCGCTTCGATGAGACAAATCACATGAGAAATGAAGTGAATTTGTTCTCTGCAATATGTGAGTGAAGGAGTATTAGATGAGTGTGTATAGTGTGTCAGAGACAATCTCTGTATGTGTATGTGCATGTACAGTATGTTTAAACTGAACTGACTCTCTGGTATTTGTACCTTGAGGCTGCATGTCCAAATTTTTTTCCAATGTCTCCACCAATTTCTGGTTTTGTCCAATTTATTATAGCCCCCCATGTACTGTAACTTTTGCTTTTGTTTTGTTTTTGTTTTTTTGTTAATTAAAAAAAAAAAAGAATACAGATTTTTAGTGCAAACACTGTACTGTATATCATTCACTTAGATTATTTTAATGTATAATTTATCAATTTTGGGGATTATATGTATTTATTTGATCATAAATCTGTGTGTTTTTTTTCCATTTCTGTCTGCTGACAAAACATATATATTAACCCTTAGATGTAAAAGATGGTTAAAAAATGACCCAGCTGATTTTGTTTTGGAGGTTTTTGTGACAAAAATATCTCAGCATTTCATATTCCAAATATTCTTCGAAAATCTTGTTTTTGATATCTATACATGCAATTTTTTATTCACATCCTTATCCTTTTTCCATAAGGGGATAAAATGACCCATATGCATTTCCTATGGAGATTTACAAGGACCTTTCCTCCTTATTCTTAATTACTTTTAGCAGGTGTATACTGTATTTACTGTCTGTGATTCACATCGTCACAGATTTTATATGTAAGTGTTATCTATATTTTTATTGATATCACTGAATTGATAGACATTTTATAACCAGCTAACTTTTTAGATAACACTGTAGTTGAGCATAAGTAATAATAAAGTGAAATTATTAAAGTTTATTTGTGTATCACCTTTCATAACCAATGTTACAAAGTGATTTACACACAACAAACAATAAAAAACAGAAGTCTGGTCTTAACTGTGGACACAGGAATAGCCAGCAGGGTTTTATCTGCATACCTCAGGTTGTCAAACTCTGTAATATAATCTGGAGTCTGGCCATGAAGCAAAGAGCCTTAAAAGTAATCAATACAATCTTAAAATCAGTCGTAAAACAAACCATTACCCAGTGTTATGATCCTGAAAGTGGAGTAATGTGTTCTGTTTTAGTAGCATCAGTAGATTGATATGATGACTCAAATTCAAAATTATGTAAATGTGACATTCAAGTAATTATTCTGATCAATAATATGAAGATAACATTTATAATTAATAAACAGATACATCTTTTTTTTCTTTACCTTGCGCTGTGCATCTAAGGGTTAAACATTATGTACATGTCTTGTCAGTGTTTGTCAAACTGTTTCTGGGACAGCAGGTTGAAACATTTGTATTATCATGCTTGTATTCCTCAAAAAAAAATCTATCAGATAAAAGCATCAATACCAAACCAGCTTCTTGGTGCCTCTTCTTTCTCACTTCGGGTTATATCAGCACACCAACACCTTATGGACTGTGGAGATATTATACATGAAACTTTCCTTTATCACATTTATTGGGCGGTATCATCATGTGGCCAAATGAGTGTACTGCCAGGCTATCAGAAGCCGAAGTCTTGCAGTGCACTCAGTTGGCCACATGATGGCTCCGTTTCACCAAAAAAAGAGTCACAAACCTACCTTGTTCAAACATCTCAAGGGTGCAGATCAATCCCTCAGACATCAGTGTACATTTCAATTAGTCTTTCAAGGAAGCAGATTTTTATGACTGAGCTCTTCAAGCGGTGCGACAAAAGATTGGCTTAAAATATAACCCGACACAAAGCGCAGTTGTAAGATTTAATGTGGAAAAAAAAATTCCTTCCTTGTTTCACTCAATAAAAAAAAATCCATTCCTCTTGATCTTTAGCCGAGCATGAGTTTATGACAAGTTTAAAGTTCAACTTCATTTAATAATGAAAAAAATCAATAAATTAAAATAATGCTGCGATGACAGATTTCTGTTGGCTTTAAATGCTTTGAAGGCCCCAAGGAAAAATGCCTCACCCCCCCTCCCTTTTCTTGCTGCCACACCTTTGAGAGAGAACCACCTCTAGAGAGAATCTGGGTCATTTACGTGTCCTGGCAAATCCTTTAATTAGCCGTGTGTCCCCTGCGGCCCCCAGGGCCCCTACAGCAAAGCAGTGTCTACCTAACCAACCTACCTGAATGAGGGTGTGTCCACTTCACACACAAACACACAGGGCTGCACTAATGGTGTGAACTTGCCTCATTTGGCACTGTCAAAATGTGGCTCCTCCAATCACTCACTCCAAATACAAAGATTCACAACCTGCAATCTGACAAGAAGTGTCTTCCCGAGGCCAGTTTTTGGGCCTGTTTTGTAAGTTTGTGTGAGTGTGTGTGTATGTGTGTGCATACTGTAATGTGAGTTAAGATTAAGTTTCACTGGGCTTTTTTGTATGACTTCATTATTCTCTGTGTCAAGTTTCCAGTTTGCTTAACAGGAAGTTTAAGGATTAATATAGAGTGTCTTCAGCAGCTACATGTATGTGTGTGTGTGTGAAGGTACAATAAGGTGTGTTTTTTTTTTTTTTTTTAAGTCTCTGGACAGTTGAGTGTCAGGTTGGCATTGGAGAGTGGTGGGGCGAGTGACAGCGTCATGGTGCATTTGTTGAGCGTCAGTAAGGGAGGGCAAGACCTTAACATTTGCATTTCCACTGAATCAGAGCCGGTGAAGAAAGAGCCCTCCATTGAGGGGAAACTTGTTTGACGTGTGAATGAGCGAATGCATCAGGCCTTTGCCGAAACACATTCATGCCTTCACAGCTTTGGACAGAGTCTGGGTCTTTTACTGAGATCCTGCTGGAAAACCTTTTTTTTTAGTCACTTTTTCCCTCCATGTAGGCCGCTGGGCCGTCAAGCTCTCCTGCAGTCAGGGTTGGATGAGCCTGAGATGGAGAGCTGGTTGATGCACTTTTCTTCCTTTGGCCTTTTTGTTTCTTCCCTGCTCCGTCAAGATCTGCTCGATTTCTGGCAAACAAATCTTCCAAAATAGTCACCAAGCACCAAAGAAGTCAATATAAACCCACCCAAACCCACTTTTTGGCTACCAGAATGGAGTTTGTTCACATATTTGCTTAATGTAACAGACACATACCTACACATCAAACTAAGACCATTAAACCAACATACAATGTATTTCTATATAGGCTGAATCTAAATTAAAGTCCTCTTCCACTCAAAAATGTGTTCTGCTTATGGTTCTTCCACATAGATGTTTGATCTTCACTCTGCAAAATGATGTGTGTGCAGTTTTCACACTCGTCAGCTGAAGCAGGAATCAGGGTTTAGTGTGTGTACCTATGAGCGTGATTTGTGACATCATAACTACAATTTACATATTCAGCACTTGTTTTTTCAGTGAGGGGAAAGTAGATGTATTTTTAAGGAACTTTCAAATACATAATTAAACATTTTTTGTGGGAAAAAACACATTAGATACATATTATTATTCAAAGCAAGTATTGTATATGTCTTAAAAGAGGTTATTCCCATTGTTTTATGCCTAAGCAGAGATATTACAGGAAAGGAGGGGAGCAAGAGATGGGAAATGACGAGCAGTGAAAGCTCCCAGGCCAGATGTAAATTTGAGTCAGGGTCAACGCATTCTCAGTTCCCACTTTTTCTTAAGAAAAACAGTCAGGTGTCCAAATGAAAACTGAAACAGGTTTTTGATTATTGTAATCATTCCTCCTGTTCTTACTCACCATTAGAAATTCCCTTTCACATGAGCTGAACGATAACATCAGGCGGTCTGAGTTAGTCATCAAGTGGATATCTTCCACATTTCTTTTTAGTAAAGAATTCGTTCTTTGTGTCTCGATGGACGGCGTTTTCCGGTCCAGCTGCAGTCGAAGGATTGTAACTAAAAAAAGTGAATTTGGCACTAAAAAGACTAACTAGGATTTGATGAATTTGGGTGGCTGAAGTTTCATATCTGCTTTAAATAATTTCTTAATGGTTAGTATGAACAGAAGGAATGACAGTGTTCATATTGTCACCTGACTAATGTTTTAAGTCAGGAGACTCTAGGGAAAACCCAGGACACGCTTGAGAGACCCCCGGGAAGAGCTGGACGAAGTGGCTGGGGAGAGGGAAGTCTGGGCTTCCCTGCTTAGGCTGCTGCCCCCGTGACCCGACGCTGGATAAGCAGCAGAAGATCCACTTTGCACATGATTGATGCATATACAAAGTATGCAGTAATTCCTTCAGGTGATTGTACTTTGTTAAAACAGGAGTACATCTAGAGTCCCTGAATATTCTTCACCAGATCAACAAGTAGTACAGCTTACATACAGCACAGATGTCTTTTGGGAGTCTGGACATAAAGGTCAATGTTCCATCAAACAAGCCTTCTTTTATAAGGCTGACTGATATCTAAAAATTGCCATCTGCCTCACTTGAATTACAACTGATGTGTGGATTTTTTACAAACTGAAACTTCCTCCCTCCCAGGTGTATTCCCTGAGGTAACTCTTAAAAAACACACAGCAACTCTCTATCCATTTCCTCAAAGCATGTGAAATGAGAAACTCTCAGTGCCGTAGATGAACTCAGAGAGCTATGAGACGACAGCTCCTGAATGGAAACCGTCCTCACTTGGTCTCTAAAAACCCGCCAGTTAGTAAAATTACACTTCATATCTGGCAGCACTCCTGCAGTATGTAAAGCCAAAACAGGCAGCAGGTTGTGTGCATTTGATGTTGACAGTTTGTAGCCGTGGCCAGCTGTAGTGCTGCAGAAACCTGCCGTTTTGTTAACGGTCACGGCTTATCTCCTGCTAGGTTTTGTATAATGAGAAGGCGCAGCTCTTTCCCACGCTGCTTTACATGTATTTTATTTCAGGGCTAATTGTTTGAAATAGAAGTGTGTTGAGGAGGCGCAATCCTGTTTGCCTCTAACACCATATAAATCTGCTGAAGATAAACCCTTGATTGAGGTGTTATTGAATATTATTTCAACTCTGATTCAGAGGAGTTAGCAGGGATCTACAACACAAACAATTTCACAGCTACAGAGCCTTGTGAACTTGTTGCAGGCCAATCCAATTTGTGCAATATATCAGTGCAGAGCTCTGGTAAAAAAAAAAAAAAAAAAGTGCTTTCATAACCGTGCTGCATTCAAGCTCAACGGATCTAGGCCTGAGGTCAACTACGAACCTGCCAAGGAAGAAATGTTCCGCCGCCCTGCTCATTTTTGTACGCGCTGTTTTCCATATTCAAACTCATGCTGTTTGCACTGTAAATAATTAATTCATAACATCCTGAATTTCAGTGTATCAGATAACAGGCAAATATTTTTGAGTCTTTACTTCTCTATCGCCCCCCCTCCTTCCTCTCTTCCCCTTTCCATTCGTCCTGTCCCTTCTCTTGTGTTGCTCCCCTGTCCGAGGTGTCCAGGACTATTAACTGCAGCTCTGCTCTCCAGGTACTCGGCAGAGCGTGAATTATGGTAATAGCTGCTGGCAGGAGAGAAAATAAGAGCAGTTATTAAAATTAATGTGCTGCTGCTCCTCCTGCGGTCCAGGGCTGCAGGAGGAGCTTTGGTGCACTGGGCCCATTCAACATCTATCCCTCAGTATGTGCATGTGTCTTTATTTTGTGTGCACACGTGTCATCCCTGCTTAATCTCAAGTCCAGGTTCCTTTCCATTTAGCCTTTTTTAGATGCAGGTTTTTGGGCACCGATCAGAGTGTCTTATTTGTCCAACACAGTCGATGCCAGCTTCAGGCCCAGAGGCCCGGTCTGCGTTGTGTCTTAACACGGTCCGCTAAGCTTCAAACAGACGCCACACTGTACTGCAGCCGGGGCCCGTCCTCGTTCCCTACTTTGAAGTGGGAATCCTTGCACTTAGCACGTTCTAACGTCATCATGGCTCGGTTTTGATGGGATCCAAATGCTGAAGCTGGCTCTGTTGTGCTGGCTCCTTCTGAGCTACACATTTTGGTCCTGCTTTTCCTGCCCACTACACAGGACTGTAGACACTCATTTGGCCACCAAAGCTGCAATAGCTGGCTTGTGATGCTACCAATGTCTCTTTATGCCAATGTCTTGTTAGCCTTTATAAAGGTAGCAGTTGGTGCCATTTAATTATTCCCTGGCCAAGATGAGAAGTCTTACACTTATCATGTTGTTTAACAATATTTCAAGAAAAATGTACAGAAATCAAATAATTTGGACTATATAAACTTAAAGAGTGATGTTTATGTTTACTTTTTTGTCACTATTTGTGTATATGTCTGTGTTGGGGAATATAATACAAGATATGTCTTTTTCCTGCTCCTTTTTTTGATCATGTACATCATTTTGTCACAGATCACATCTTATTTTTTTGTGTAAAGCTTTGTTCTGCAGCTGTACTTCAAAGTGATGAATAAATAATCAATAATGCTGATGAATGGAGTGATGAGTCAGTCACCAAACCACATAAATCAGAATTAAGAATACTTTCATGTAATGTGTCTCTAATGTTCTGGAAAGAGCCATTTTATGCTTGATGTTATCGTCCAGATGTTACTGGCAGTGTGGTTTATGTATTGTATAAAGGGGAATTTTTATCATCTGTGTCAAAGCACTGCATTGTTTTGGATAATTGATTTCACTGATTGTCCAGATTAGGGACACATGAAGGACACTAACTTCAAGCCAAAGGATCTGTTTTTTAAATTTACTATCATAAAATAAACTAGACATTTGGTGCTTGTCAGTGCATCAGTGTGTGAGAACCTTTTCATGTTGGATATTATTCAATAATAACAAAGTGAATAGTTACATATTGTTGGTGTTGACTCTTCTATTACTGGTTGATTTTAGTGGAAGATTATAAACTAATCTTTATTGTATGTTTCTGCACTTTGTAGTCAAGAAATCAACTTAACTGTTTTAAACTAACAACAAATGATACAACACTTTGGCTGTCAGAGGTTAATAAAACTACGACTTTAGATTACAAAACATCTCCCCCCAAAAATGTTGTCATTATTTTTTGTTTTCTGATGTGTTTCTGTTGTTGTTGCTGTTACACCACGAACCACAATTAAATGTTTTCCAGCTGTGAGCAGCTCCTCCAGTGCAATGCATTGTGGGAGGATAGTGTACATCAACAGCTCACTCAAAAATCAAGTGTTTCTTTTTATGTGCACACTGACTGTTCTGAGTGTACTTTTACAGTGTGAACACACTACACAGACTCACTCTGCTTATTGTTATGAGATATATAATAGAGTGCAGTAAAAATAACTTTATTTTCCTGTGTGTAAATAAAGTTCAGCCGGAGAACTGGGAATAAGCTAGCTTCAAACTGTCATCTCCAAGTTATTAACTGTATTTAACGGCATCACCTGCCTGTTTACACCCATGACAGCTGCGGGCGCACACACACATGTCTGCACACACATTATTTCATAATTCAAACAAGCTTAGATAAGAATCTAACAGCATTACTTACCCCTTGAGCTAAACTGCAGGAGCACCTTGTTGCATAAGGCTCCCCAGTCATCATCCGCCCATCATGTTTTCCGACTGTGGGAGAATGAATTGCCTGTAGAGGGAAGTGTTTGTGTTTTCCATGTGAAGCTTCCAAGCCGCTGGCAGTAGTGGTGGTGGCTGGGTCTGACACAGGCCTCTTGAGGAACTCCAGCATGCTATTAGCTTGAGTGACTGACCGCGGCTGTGTATGTGTGTCGGGCCTCTGTTTGCTCTTATTGGCTTGTTGCCTCCATACCTACCATTCTGAGCAGCCATGGCCTTTTTGCTCACCAGGTGTAGCAACACCTGACGGGGCTTTGGAAAGCGTAGACTTACAGCTGAGTTAGTCCAGCTGTGGAGAGGGCAGGCACACGTGCGGTAACCAGACTGAGACTTTACATCAACATTTTAAACCACACTGTTCCTGCCATTTCAGCTAATACCTTTATCTAAGTGGGTGAGCACTGCAGCGCTCAGCCAGGTCAACTGCTTCTTTTAGCTTTTGCTCTCTGTGGAAACTTCAGTTTTATATGCAAACGTGGGTTAGCCCAAACATGGTACGGCCTGCTACATGAACCTCCGAGGGGCTTGTTGCTGTCTGCATGGGAGCCACTCCACATGAGGCTACAGTGCGGCTGCTGTTTGTGCAGGTGTGCTGCAGTATGACGTCTGATTATGAAATATGCTGGACATTCATAGCCTTTGTTTTTTCAACCATTTGGTCCGTTTAAAAAAGCCCCCATTTGAGAGTCAAGGAAAACAGTGTGATTTCCGGCCCAGGTCAATTCCGTGGTGCAGACCCCCCCACCCCCCTACTCCTCCATCAACTTCATCTCCTTCAAGCTGAAAGCAGAGGGGCACAGTCAGCGTTTATTTTTAGAGATTCTTTGATGTATGGAGTGACAGCTGATATTTCCAACATTAAGCTGTGGGTAACCTCTGAACTCTGCTGAGAGCCACCTGTGAGCCCTGCTTGGTTATTCCTCCTCATAAAAGGATGGAGATGTGGAGAGAGGGCTTGTACTGTAGCTGTCACCTTCAGTGTCCATCACAAGGGGAGGCGTCTCTATTCAACATGCAGCCTGTAACTCTGTGGGGTTTAATGCTGTGTGTGATTACCTCCCTACAGGTATCAATCAGCCAGTGGTGGTCGGAGACGCTGTCAACGGAGCGTTTGAAGTGTAAACTAAAAGATTGGCAACAACTCTAGGGGTGAAAAATCCATGATCGGACATGTTTGGCCGCCCATGAAAAGGGTCAAGTAGCAAAAGCAGCGTAATTTGGCGGCAACAAAAACAGCATCTGCTCGGTTTGCTCATGTTGATTTTGGCGCAGAGCTCCGCATGGTTTGTGTAGTCCTCAGCTCGACTGTTCCTCTCATGGGAGCTTCTCCTTCCTCTCAACCCCTCCTCCTCCCTCCAACAACTACTGCACTTTATGAAGCAGTTAAGTTATTTTACATCATGTCTACTCTCCACAACAACCCTTCCCCCTTTCTACAAATCTCTCTTGTCATTATGAAAATAGTGCTCGGCTGCAGCTTTGCACGCCAGGCTCTGGAGATAGAATGGCCCCTCTGTGGATGTGGAGCCGGGCACGGTGTGTTTGGAAGTGTGTGTTTCATGGAATACGAGAAGGGAGATGAGTGATTGCTCGCAGGTGACTGCAGCACAAGTTGCTCGATAGGAGCCGTGCTGAGTGTGACAGGAGAAGTTTCCAATGTCAGGTGTAATTATGAGAAACGGCTGGGGTCATTGCTCAGGTGTCCTTGTAAAAGCTCTGAAAGGGGGAGTTGTCAGCGTTTAGGAATTACAACACACACTTCTTAGATCAGATCCTCAGATTATGGCTGTGATGACCATGATAAAAAACATTTAAATCAATATAAAGTATATATTTTACACCATATATCATCTCTCTCACTCCCTGTACTGAAATGGAACTTTGTATAACTTCTTCAACTGACAGAACTAAAGCAAAACATGTGAAATACTAGAAATATCTCAACGAAGTGTAATAGAAAAAGACTTCAGACTAAGCAGATAAATCATGACATGTGACTGGCGTGTGATCTGAACGTCGTCTGTCCACTGAACAAACTGTGTGGAACGTTTAAGATACCGTCACGCTCCTGGAATTAATACATGAAACAAACATAAATGGCATATTTCCATCATGTTCTCCACACTGTTTTTCACCATTTGTGGTTCGACTGGCGCGCTTTTAAATATCATCTGGTCTCTTCTTCTGCAATGGTTCGATGGCCCTCGAGCATAAACTAGTGGCACAATCTCAACAACCCAACTCCAAATATTCACATAATGGCAGTGCATGGAGATGTTCATTAATTTGAATTTTCTTTTTACTCTTTTCTGTTAAACTACATTTGGATGGACCTAACTAGTATTTTACCCTGATTTAACCTCTGGCCTGCAGGCGATGGTGTGGTTAGTTGTGGGAGAAACGAGCTAGCTTTGTCACATAAACAACCACATAACTCCATGTAGCAAAACCAAAATGAAATACATATGGTGTCCTTAACAAGTACTCATATCCAACACATAATGTTGCTTTATTTTTACTACTGCTCATGATAGATTCACATAAACTTAAAACATGCAAAAATACAAGGACTCTCATTATTGCTGCTAAATCATTTAATAAAACAAAAATATATTTGTTATCAGTCTGTGGAAAGTTGTTTAGTGCTAATATTTGGTCCATTTATGTACTTTAAGTGTATGTATGTATGTAATTAAATTGCTATTTTACTGTCACATTGTTATCTAACAGGGAGGAGGATGACTGGAAGAAGCCACAAAACCTCCAACCTCAAAGAAGACAGAAATAGCCAAGGCATGATCTGACGTGTTCTCTGAACATGTGGTGTTTTAAAAAAAATTGATGTCAACTCCTAATAGTCTTTAATCCTAATCCATCATCTTGGCAGGCCCGTCCCTTCATCCAGCTCACTGATTGGCTGAGAGCCAGTTGCCAGACAGAACAGAGTTCACCGCCATTGTGATGTAACAATGAGAACTCTACCTGAGGGCTCCCCTTTTGTCTCTGCTGAGCTGCTTTTGACCTCTGTGAGTCAGCGCCCTTTACGTTAGTGATTGATACAGTCTGCAAATACACAAACACACACCCTTCAACCTTTCATTAGTGCTCACAAACCTCCTTTAATGTTTGCTCTGGTTGTTCTGACTTGTCAATCACACAAGCAGCCAGGCATGTACGCACACACACACACACACACACACACACACACACACAAACACACACACACACACACCCACACACTCTCACACACTCAAAAATAAGTGACAGAGATGGAAAATAGGTTGTGCAAACTGGATCTGCAGGTTTAGAGCTTTCAGCAGCAGCAGCCGTGAGCTGTGTGAATGGCTGTCCAAACGTTGGATGAGTAAGCAGGTCTGTCTCATTGTCTGTGAGTTCATCACTGACCTCATTCTTTAATTTCCATGAAAAACATCTTGGTCAGGCTCACATGGAGCCAAGATTACCAGGTCTAGACAATGACTGTGAACTAGCAGGACCAAGTGGGAACGCTGATTGCAGAGAATGTCATTCTTTTATCAACCACAAATTTTGATTTATAGGAAAAAAAAGGTCTGTGTAATTTAAGTCGAATATAAACTTCCACTGAAGTTCACAGCTGTGAATAATATCCCCAAATCTATTTATCCCCAAACATTTGTTCTTCAGATAGGCCTAATTCTAAACTAGGCTCCAAAAACACCTGAACTGTGTTTGCAACTGTGCAAACTACAATGAAAAAAAAAATCAAATAATAAGTCTAAAAATGTAATTTGATTTATGTACTTTTTATGTCAATAAAAAGTGAGAGAAAACATATGCAACTAAAGTATGCAACGCCTCAGACTTTATTTTAATGTGATTTTACAAGTTATGTATAAGTGACTCAAAGGGTTAAAGGATAGATTCATATTTATAACACTCATTTCTGGTGCTGATAATGTGCATTAAAATGGTTTGTGGTCACCTTACTGGTTGTGAAGAGATCAGAGAAGTTTCACATGAGTTTCAGCTGAACATTAAAATATATTTTGCATATAACAAGGCCTGGGGAATTTGTTTCCCAGAATCTCTTCACAGCAAGTATGGACAGGACGGCATGAAATTATTGTTTTAAGCATACATTGTGCATATTTCCAGGCCTATATTTTAATTCCGGGTTTCTGCTAGAATATCTTGGCATGATTTACACTTCAAAAAACTCCTTATTTATCTTATACTGGCTCTTTATGCAGCCCCCCGTTCTCTCCCTCTGTCTAAACAGGCTGTTTCTGCTGCTGTCACAGTCAGAGCAGACTGAAGTCCTGACTTTTGACTTGAAGTTGACTCTTACATATGTTCACCTCAAGTTTTGGAATTTTGAATATGTTTAATGTCTAACATTATAGCACTAAATAAATAACAGAAAATCATAAACAGCATGCTACATCCCCTTTAAGATAGAATATATAAATATTAACCTATCCTTTAAGTAGTTCATTACATTTACATTGAACCCTTAAGTTTTTATGTCTTGGAAGAAGAGACTGGTCTGCAACTGTTGAAGGACAGGGTCAGACTGGTGCTACAAAGGTCATGGGGTCATCGGGTTAGGGGTTCACACACACTCCTAAATGCCCCTAATCCTCTCTCCTAGTCCTGTCCAGCAGGTGCCAAATTCTGTGACCTTGACTGGGCGTCTGGGATGCGGGGTATGTGAGTGTACAAGCGCTGGCCCTCTGGGACAATGTGAGGCAGATCTGTGACAGGGTGGCTGTGATCTCAGCGGGCCGGGGGGCCACTGTGGCTGCAGACTGAGCCAGACTGGAACGTGGGTCACTTTCCACTGGACGCCTGCCGCCTTTGATGTCTGCTCATCGCAGATCGCCAACAGTTGGTGCCTCTCGACATCCTCGCCTGTCCTACATTACACTGACAGACCACCCATATCTGAAAAAATGTCCTGCCAGGTTTAAGTTTTCTCAAGAATGTGGCCCATCTGAGCATCCCCCATCCCATCTGGACCCCTCTTAACCTGCGAAGCACTGCGATCGTGGCAGTGGCATGCATGTGTGGCCTGGTCATATGGGACAATTGAGAGGCTATGTAAGTTAATTCCAAAGTGTCAATATCATCTAAAGAAATTCACATGTGCTCACGAGTCGATAAATGCTTTAGGGATTCGTTTACAGTTGCATAGTGTGATAAAGTATTCATGCATCTTAAGATCTATCGTACATGCTCACTGATGATAAGATCAGGCATTACTTTTCCTTGTTTCACTTTAGCATGCACATACATACACTGATACAACAAAGATTGGGTGGATAGAGGTTGATGACAGATTAGTTTCAGCGGGAGCTTCTGAGTTTTCCCAGTGCTTCGATTCAAGTACTTTAACCTCAGTTCACCGTTTCTCATTCAGACCAAAGTCTCTTGCACTGTTGTTTATTCAGACCAACGGCAGGTGATTGACTTTGATACGGAAAGCATTTGATTTCTGTTTTATGGAAGTTTGTCGGAGCAGATGTGAAATGTTTAGGGCTATTAAGGACGCAGATAAAAGGTAAAGCGCCCGTTTGAGCAGATAAGGCAGAAGGGAGGGAGGGTGGGAAGACCGTTGTGTGACGCACCCAATCTGACTGTTTGGGTCTTCAGTCTAAACTGCACCTGTCTGTGTTAGTGTGCCGAGTGTGTACTCTCTGTGTGTGTGTGTGTGTGTGTGTGTGTATGTGTGTGTGTGTGTGTGTGTGTGTGTGTGTGTGTGTGTGAGAGAAAGAGAGAGAGAGAGAGAGGGAGAGAGAGAGAGAGAGAGAGAGACAGAGAGAGAGAGACAGAGAGAGAGAGAGATTGCTGTTGGGATGTGACATAACAGTTTTTATGAGATTGACTGGCAGTTAGTGTCAGGGAGGAGGCTTTTGTGCTGCTGTCTGCACATCTCTGTGTTTATTCTTATTTTTAGATCAAAAGGGAACCTTAATACAAAACAAGGTTTCCTGATATAAGGATTAGAGGTTTTGGAGGAAGTCTGGAGAAGATTTTCTATACAATGTACAAATCAAAGAGCTAAAAAAGGCAAAGCAAGTGTCCTGGAACACAAATGTTAATCTCAACAGTTGAGTATAACTGATCTTTGACACATTATAAGATGATTCATTAACCATCGTTAACGCTATGACTCACAAATGATAAGCTCTGAAGGACGCCTTATTGTAAAGAGGCATTGTTGGGTCTCTGTTTATAGGTTATATCATTGACACAATGACAACTGACACAGAACTAAAATTAAAGGAAGAAGGACAATAAAAGAGTAGAGTACATTATCTGTCTGCTGCTGCTGTTTTGTTGTGGCTATGTGTTTGACTCATAATGTGTCTGTTGTCTGGGGGAGTATCAGATCATCTTACCTTTATCAGCATGTGACGCACATACACACATACACACACACACACACACACACACACACACACACACACACCTTCTATTAAATGAAGCTTCCCCACTTGGCTGTACTTATTCCCATGAAGCTCAGCCAAATAAACAAAGTAGGGATGTTGCCTTAATATATATACTTTCAAACTTGACACTAAATTCAAATCCAGAGAGGGCCAAGTCTTGTTATAGTAATATTACATCTAAACTCTCTGATATTAAATATGGAGTGCCCTCTCCATTTCTCTCTTTTTCTCTCTTGTATATTTCATTTCCATGGCCAAATTATACATTGAATAAATGTCCACTGGTCAAGAATGATACTCACTAGCTGTAAGTGCCTATAAGGGCTGATGATTATACTCATATTACTAAACTAGTGGTCTGCTTGGGAACTGTGAAAAACTGGATTTCACAAAAAGAAGTCAGTTTTTATACTCACACAATACAGCTACAATTCGGTCTTCCCTGTCCATGACTAATGCAGTGACCCTAATACATGTATTTGTGTCATGCAGACAACAGCATCCAGATTAATGTGATGTTGTTTTTTTTCAGGTCTGCCATGTGCTAGTACTAAAAATCTTCAGGTGGTTCAAAATGCTGCAGCTAGAATCCTAACAAAAATGAGAAAATTTAACCATATTACACCAATTCTAGCCTTTTGCTTTAACCTACAATTAGTACTTATTAATTGAGTACTTCATGACCTTATATTGCATTGCTATAACCTTCTGTTTGCTTGATCCACAAGTACAATAGCGTCCAAGTTGTGAGCCCCTCTCTCTCTTCTCTCCCTATTTTCTCCTCCTATCCTCTCTTGTCCCTCAGGCATCTCTTGCTGGACCAGCACCCATCCTGGAGCCGCTCTGCTTCCCTGGCTCAGTCAGTGCCATTTCCTGAGGTTTTGGATCTGGTACCCCATCCAGCAGGAGTTCAACCTCACCTCATCCCTCTCTCTCTCTGAATGATGTCTTTATCCTTCTCTCTCTCCTCTGTGAATAATGTCTTTTCTTGTCTCTTTATCCTGTGTATGTGAATGGTTTGATGTGAGTCTCTCTTGTGTGCATGTGTAGTCTGTCTTCCTGCCAGGTCTCCATGGTGATGGAGGTCGAGTGGCTTAGATCCTATTTTGTTCTGATGGCACCCGAAAGTTGGTCGGCTTCCTCTTCATCGCATTCTTCACATATATTATAGCTCCATTATAATTTTGTTATCCTGACCCGTGCTGTATAATGTAATGTTCACACCATATTGCACATCTGTCCATCCTGAGAGAGGGATCGCTGCTCGGTTGCTCTTCCTGTGATTAAAGGGTTTTTGAGGGTGTTTTTCCTGATTTGAATCAAGGGTCTAAGGGTAAAGCCCCCTGGGGCAAAGATTTGGGATATTGGGCTATACAAAATGACTTGCATTTGGCTGACCATAGCCTGGCACTAGTGGCAATAGTTAGCCCTTAGTGGACATTTGGACACAAAACAGCCTTGCTTAAATACCAGGCAAGGGAAGTAATGTTTTAGGTCTAATGAGACATTAAATTATGATCCTAAAAGTTAAATTTGAGTAGCAGATCTGTGAGTTTTGCAGGCACCAAAATATTACACAGAAATTTATAAAAGTCTGAGACAGCAAATGTATGACTGCACTGTGGCAATAATCTAATCTTTTGTCAAATAAAATACAGTGTTCATGTCACAAACTAATCTAGCAGGAATATGTGCTTGTATGTGTTTGATTGCCTAGTGCAGCCTAATAGATCATAGGTGGACTCAGGGCTGGACCTGGGCTGGAAAACATATTTAACCACAACCTCACCTGGACTGCTTTTGAGTGACATTATGTGAACTCAGCTGTCATCATTCAGCCGCCTGCTAGTCGCCACAGTAAGTGAGGTTGCTGAGGAATGTAGGAACTCCTGTTGAAAAAGTAAAACCAGCCATTACAAAAAGAAAAGGTTGACAGTGAAAAACATTTAAGTATGAAAGGACTGCGAAATTCACATTTTGCCTGAGGGAAATAGGGGAGCATTGGGCTTGACTTGCAACAGTGGCCACAAAATGCCACTATGACACATTCCTGTTTTGAACTAAAATATCCCAAAAACACAGATGCAAGAACCACAGAACTGAACCAGTTGAATTCATGATATCTAGACACCAGCAAAATAACTGCAAAATCAAACATTGTCAACAACGAATACAGTGGAGAACACACTAATGATCACATACACCAGTGCCTCCACCTGGACATCACACCTTGCTCAATTTGAAACTAGAAAAACACAACTGATGGCATTTTAGTCAGTTAAGGTTAGCTAATGTTAGATTTTCATTTGTTAGCTATTTTAACTCATATTAGCTAATGTAGCAGTATATGGTACTAGACTGGCTTGTTAGTGTTTGTTGACTGAGGTAGCTAACAGTAGCTAAGAAACAAAGACTAGAAGAAAGTACGTCATCGTAACTCTGCAGAACACACAGTTAGGACCCTGAGCTGATCTGGAACCACACTGGTATAAATATATTTGCCTTTACTATAAACGGATGGCCAATATGTGACCATACTGCAACAAAACCAAAACATTAATCCACATAATATGAATATGAATGGGAATCTGTTCTTCTCTGACTGCTATACTTTTTCCTGTGAGTTACACCAACCAGCCAGGCAACCGCACAAGAAAGAGCTCTGCATAAAAAAACTGATTAATGATTAATTTTCTCATTAAACCTGTGTGCAAAATTATTCTTTTTTCTTGCTTTTATGAAATAAGTGAAATAATTTATACTTCTCAACACATTCTAATCTCTTTTCCAATGGCTTTTTTTCTTTTTTGGGGGTGGGGGGTGGGGGGGTGTAAAAACAACCACCCTACTGTACAATCATCCACAACCTCACACACATACACACCCACACACACACACACCCACACACACACACACACACACACACACCTAATGTGGCTTAATAGCGGTTTTAAAAGCCTTTTTACAATAATGCTCACTCCGCAGCTTGCTCACAAAGCTGGCAGGCTGGCAGGTCGGAGCTTGTGATTGAGTCAATGAGACCATTATGTTCCCCCTGCTGCAGCCAGAGCCCATAACCTGCTCAACTGCAGGCTGGGAAAAAGACCCCACAGTGCTTATGGGCCCATAGGAAAAGCAATGGAGAAACACACACACATGCACTAATTTTAACATGCCAGAGCCGGCACATGGGCTGAGGTACGCCTACCAGACAGACACATGCAGAGTCAGACACAGCGTACATTTAAACACAACACAAATGAGCACGGACACAAAAACATTCACTCACTCTCAGGGTTGTGTGGGTTATGTCAAAAAGTATATAGTCATGCTAGAGCCCCTCTGAGGCTGCAATGCTCGTTACAGATCAGGAGAAAATGTAGTCTGAATGGAAAATAGAAAGAAAACAATTTCTGGTTGTTTACTTACTTATAGCAAGGTAAACTAATGTATCGTGATCATTTTAGGACTCTAAGACTCAACTTGTCAGGCTTAGCTTCACATTGCATACACTTGGCTCATTTTCCATCAGTCTCAGTTGGCCCTTGTCAGCCTCAGCTTAACCCTCTTTGGGAATGACCGACGTAGTGGATGAAAACACATCAATGTTAATTATATCTATAGAGAGCTGTAGTCATGACGTCACATCTGGATAACATCTGATCCACTAGCATTTGTAACTCAACGCGGTCTGTCAGTTAACATATTTTACATCTGTGTTTCTGGAAAAAAAGGGAACTAGTTCCTGGGGTTTACTTTACACATTCTAAGACTGCTTTGCATCCACTACAGCAACTACTCATCAAAAATGTAAATCTTTGTTATTTTAATAAACTTTAACATTGTTTTGATTGCATGCATAGAAAAAAAAGAACTACAGGCGCTGGTACCACAAATTGTCATTGTCCATATTAATAAAACTCTACAATGCTTTCTTTTAACGTCATATTTCAAGACTTGTACAGCGTTCACTCCTCTCTGTCCTGCTGTTATTACAGACCCATCTGAACTAGCTGTGACCCCTCAACTCGCTCATGGATGTTAAGCCATGACATTTAGCCCATAAACATCTCAAACTTAAGGGAAAGTGTTCGTTACAGACCACTAATTAACATGATTATTGAATAAACAACAATATTATATGGTTTTTAAAAAATCCTTATTCCTTATCTAAACATATGAAACTACACGACATACTGTAGAGAAAGGCTCTGGTCTAAGGCTGGATTTTAGTAATTAGAATAGTTTCACATATCACTGGGATTATTATTGATGTTTTTCTACTTATGAAACTGAATCTGGAAGTTTCAGTTTTACTTCGGCTGTCTACTGAATACTGAGTATATCAGTATTCAGCTCAACCCACCATGAAGGATGGCAATTGATAAGATTTTAATGATACCAACGCCATTATCAATTCTGCTCATAGGTCTGATTCTTTATTGATTCCCTTATTGATTCTTGATAACTTCAATGTCTACACAACAGTTTTATTATCTCCACTGTTTATCAATGACCTTGCTGGGTTGATTAAACGAATCATAACTGGTAGATAAGATAAATGGTCCACAACCGAAACTTAACTGCATGATCTAATGAATAAATTTACTTGGAAGCATCATACAGTCTGTATGAGACCAACAAAAAGTGGGAGGAGGAGTGCTCCACTGTGTTATTAACATCATGTCTCCAGTAGTGGAGAGCAGCCTCTCTGCTGTACTCTTGTGAAAGCCATTGTTGTCCAAAATGCTAGTTTCTACCTTCACCTCAGAGTTGATTAAAGTTGTTAATGCTGCACTGTGTGTTGTCCAGCTGGTTCTGTTCGTTTCTCATTGCTGCTCCGCTCTGCTAACGGTGTAGAAACAGTACACATTCATCTCTCAATTACAAGATATCCGAAGATAACTCGTATGCTGTAGACTGCACTGCCCTCCCTGTTGAGTTCTTCCTTATTCCTTCTGTCAATATTAAATGCCTGGGCATCGATAAGAGGATCAGATAAACTCAGAGACATATGATTCTGATGGATTGGACTTTTTGGAACCAGTTCTCAACTGGAACTGGTTCTCGATCCCCATCCCAAGGCACAGCTAAACCTGCAGCTTAGCCTTCAGCTTTGCGACTCTCTCATCATACACTGTATGGGAGAAAGACCTAAATATTTCCCATTGAAAAGATAACCAGATGTACATTTGCCAAGCCAACCAGTTTATCTTCATCATTGAAACCTTTTTTGTAAAATATATCATATAAGTATAAAAAGTCTCATGACCAATTCAGAAAATACACTCATATCAACAAACTGTGATTGCAATGGGTGTTTTTCACCCTCCGGCCACAAGGGGAAGACCATTTAAATGTAATCAAAGAAGACTCCACTTAAAAAGTTCCTGACAGACTTCACAAAGGTAAGATCTATGCTTTATTTATTTGTGTTTCCAAACTGTATGTTTTGGTTTTACAAGAGAAAAGCCTACAAAGATGAGGGCTAACTGGTTGGTTTGAAAAATGCTCATCTGGTTAACTTTCCTACCTAGCTTTTTAATGGGATGTGTTTGGGACCCTCTCTCTCAATCAAGGTTAAGCTTCAAGCTGGATTTATATGTAATGTAGGTTCTGATTTATACTTCAGCTTCAGATTTCACCTCCTGATAGCACCACTGCAATGATAGATCAATGTATAGTACATGTTCAGACCATATCATACCCACTGTAATTTACAATACATTTCCAATGCTGAGAGCAAAAGCTTCAGAGTGGAAATTACTTTGCTAGATGTTTATTTTTTTAAAGGAGCACAGAAACAAGCATTAACTTTTCACATGTTGTTTTCACTCTCCACAATATAAACCAGCATCAGAAACTTGTAGAAGAAAACACAAACAGCACAAACACTTTTTGCAGCATCTCTGTACCTTTGCCTCGAACCCTTAACACAGACTTCTAAATCTAGCTCTGACTTGAGCCTATTCATTATGTGCTTGTGTGCTCACAGCTAACATGTTAATATTTAGGATGTAATGTTTAACATATTCGTTTATTTGAATACAATCATACTGTTAGTTTGTTTATATACGCACAGTTAGCAGGAGATCACCAGGGCCATTAGGATTTACCCTCTGGGCAGAAGAAATGTCTGTTCCACATTTAATAGCCATTCATCCAATAGTTTACAAGATCTTTCACTTTGGATGAAACTGTTGTTGTTCTCTGGAGTTGCAAGAATAGCTACAAATAAACTATCCAGAGGGAACAGTTGCTGGTCTGCTGAGCAGCTGTGCTTTAAGTTACAATTTAATTAGTCACCTATAAAATATGCCTAATGTTTCCTCTGATTCTTAAAGCACTAGGAACATTTAGATTGAACATCTTTTAACATCCTGCATATCAAAAATAACACTGCCTCAAATATATCGCAGGTGTAAAATAAAGTTAAGTCATTTGTAGGTTTGTGCCAAACACAAATTCTCCTCTGTAGTAAATTTTATGACAGGCTTTAAAATCATTCCCGCGGTTTAAAGTCCCCCTCCATTCAGAGTGTGTGTTTTGCTTATTGTTCACTTCACTTTAATGTTTGAGCTTCACTGTGCAGAATGATGTATGTGCAGAGTTTAACAATAGAAGGCTGTTTTTCACGTTCAGCTACTGAAGAGGGGAACATTTAAGGTGTGTTCCTGCAAGCATGATTTGTGATATCACAACTAGTTTAGAGCTGATCCTGGTCCAATATGCATCTTAAACAGCTGTGATATGAAAACAAGTGCACATACATTGATTGATGGATTCATGGATTTTTTCAGGATATCTTTTCAGGATTTTAACTGAACTTTTTTTTGTGACAAAAATCACAATCAAACACAGATTATTGTTCAAAGCAGATTTTTTTCTATTTCTTTAAACATGCCTGGAGTAGATCATTAAGTTTTTGCAAGCATATTTGATATAACATTGATCTATAAAAAACATTTTAGGTTAAAGGCAGAATGAGCAAGATTTGTTGACATTCAAAGTCGGCCCCTCCTCCCCGGCTCAACGATACCAGAATACTGCAGTACGCTGTTATTGGCTGGGGTCTACATACCCCCTGTCCAAAAACTGATGCCCAGAAATGTCTGAACATGGCAAAAAAAGAAAATAGAAACAGAGGGCAGGGTCTCTGCAGATATAGACACTGCCACGCACTAATAGGGGGGATTAAGAAGGATTATATTTTATATACAACTCTACATGTTTTCTTTAGGAAAATCGTACTCATTCTGTCTTTTCAACATACAATCTTTTTTTTTTTACACAAAAACAAATAATTCCACATATTTACATCCACACTCACTCAAATGTGCATACAATACACTACACAGCACAATGGCAGGCCCCAGGGTGGGGGAACAGTCTCAGGTAGATTGGGTGTCATTTCTCTTCACCTCCACATTCATTACATCTATAATCAGGTCATAACCTAGTTGATGTCTTTTTGAAATAATGTGCTGCACTGCAGGCGAGTACATGTGAGGCGTATAGAGTGGCAGGGTGTGGAAATCATGCGTCACACGGGGACACTGCTGCTCCTCCGACTCAACCTGAGCGTGGGTGAGCGTCTTTTTTATGTGAAGTATACACATTAGGGTCTATGTAATTACAGAACAAGTAGTGCGGTGTATAATTTGAGTCATCACAGAGAGAGTGAATGAATGGTGCAGGAGGACACAGTGTTACTGTAGTGTGGGAAAGAGGTTTTGGGCATTGGGTGGGCTGTGTGTGTGTGTTCACCACCAGGGGGCAGTAGAATAGCTCCCACAGGAACTAAGGGCCCTGCGCTGTCAGGATGCAGGTCACACTCTAGTCATCTACCCTGTTTCTTCTCTTTTGTTTTCTTTATCCCCCCCCCCCTATCTTTCTTTAGTCCCTTTCTCTCTTTCTTTACTTCCTGCTTTCTCACTTTCAGTCTCAAAACATCTCGCACAGTTGAGTTATTTTCAGTACAAACACCTCCAGAGTTCTTCACTGCTAACTAAATTACTTTACATCCTGCAGACCCTCTCATGAGAGGTGTGAGGTCGGCATGTTTCGGAGGCGGGAAGGAAGAAGTGAGCCGAGTACAGTGTGTGGGAGAGATAAATAAAACGAAGGGGCTGGAAAGATGCACCAGAAAGGATACGCTGGGTTTGGTGGGAGTAAATGCATGCCTGTAGGTGTAAGTGATGTGAAGTGGTCTTCACATTTTGTTGACTTTGAAACACAAGATCACATGCTGAAGTGAACGTTACGTCTGGCCAAAGCTGTCATCTCTCCATGAGCTCGGCTGTGGTTTCGGGAAGTTGAGAAGTGCGAGGGGGGATGAATTTGTTCATCTGTTCAGTTGTGGTCATTTATGAGGAGAAGGGTGTGAGTGTTTTGTGGCTATTTGTATGTGTGTGTGTGTGTGACTGTTGATGTGTAATGTGTGCTATTAAACCCTGAGATTCGGTGTCAGACAGTTTGTGTAGGCACGTAGGCCCAACTCGGTTTGGAGAGCTATTGCTCAAAAGCAAGTGGTGTGTTTGTGTCTGAGTGGGTGGGTGTGGGTGGGGTTTTTTTTTTGTGGGGGGTTGCATCCATTCCCTACTGGATGGTGAAAAGTGCAGCACAGCAGAAATGCATTCCAAGGGGGGGAGAGCTGCATGGGTTCCACGACTATCAGGTTCTTTGGCTGGGCTGCGGGTTTGGCTCCATCGTAGCTTAATGGCAGGAAAAGAGGGGAGAGTATATAGATGATTAGTAGTGAAAGGGCCAAACCAGAGAAAAATGTTTTAGCCCCAACCTTTTATTGTTTATAGATAAAACGCTTTGCCAGAGCCATTAAAAGGCGAGCGAGGGGAGAAAAATCACAGCCTTAGACCATTAAGAACAAAAACTGATTCACTTTAAGAAGAAAAAGCTGCTTGTTATGTGATGTTCTGTGTGTCTGTCCATGCTGATACATGTGTGTGTATGTGTCATGTGTAGCTCGGAGAAGCCTGCAGCAGGCTCTGTAGCTGGTCTGACTGCTAATGAACTTGGATCAGCGTCCGCGAGTGTTGGGCCTGAAAGGGCTCTTTCTCCCGCTCGGGCCACAGCCACTCAGCTGTCACTAGCTGACCTACAGCTCTCTGATTATGTCACTGTCGCTTAGAAGGCTCCGCATTCATCCATCATGAGGCTACACGTCTGGACACCCCAATCAAATGCCCCATTAAAACCTTCTACTGGTCTCTTTTCAGTTTGTTTGCTGATTGAGACGCAGCTGCTGCTCTGAATTAGAGCGCCAAAATCATTCAGTCTAACCTCTTTTTAGGGGTTGCATTAAATAAAGATGCTGTGTTGAAATGTTTACTTATATAACTGTTTATAAGAAGTGAAACTTGACGTTGAGTTTTATATTTGATTGATCAGCAGAATTCAGCTTTCTGAATGCCATCAGTTCTGTTAATGGTGGAAAGTTTACCAATTACATCCATTAAGTGCTGTTTTTAAGGACCATTTTTATGTATTTACTTGAGTATCTCCATTCTATGCCACAACTGTACCAAAAACTTGTTATGATATTCTTATAAAGTACAGTACATTGAAAAAGATGAACCATTTCCAATGAATTTGGCTTGTAACACCTTACAGAAACATGTGTATGAGTCATTAGCAGTTCCATACACGTCATTAAACCTCTCAGGTGGTTTAAATAATTATTCAAGACCCACAAAGTTTCAGTTATGTAGTCATTTACAAAAAAGCAAAGATCCATCAAAAATAATACAGATTTCTATCTTGTTTCAGCTTCTCATATATGTATATTGTCTGGTTTCTTCAGTCTTCTATGACAGTAAACTGAAAGTCCTTGAGTTGTGGACTGTTAGTTGAGACAAAAGAAGACGTTTGACGATGTCACTTCCAGCTCTTGGGACCTTGGGATGTTTATCACCATTTTTTGACATTTCACATTTCACAATCTAATAATATAATATAATAATATATCACATGCAGTTGCCAGAGTAACATAATACTGCTGTACTTTTGCTGAAGATTGATGTATTGCTACTTTGAGTGAAGAGTCTGAATTCTTCTTCTGCAATCTGTGTGTGTTCGGCCTTTTGGATCTGGAGGAATCCATTTAGCGCTGGTCGCCAGGAGCAACAGGCCTTTGGGAAGAGGAGGAGGAGGGGTCTGGTGTCCACCCGTCCGCACCTCCCTCCCTCTCTCTCTCTCTCTGCCATCCTTCCCTCCCTTCCCTCACATGGGCTTTGCCTTTGGCTGAACGCTGGGATTCTTTCACAGAGGCTGCCGGTTGCCAAGAGAGAGTGAGCCCCAGAAAAGCTGGGCAAATGTATGTGGGTCACTGCGAGTCAGAAGGGGGCTTTTCATTCTCCTCTTCCCTCCTTTTTTCTCTTCCTTTTTGTTCCTTTGTTCTTCTTGGCACATTGGCTCGCTCCTTCCACCCTCACGAGTGAAAAGATAACATTGATTTGTGTCAGTCCCGTTTATTATTCTCCTGGACGAGCCGCTAAGACAAGGCCCAATAAGATATGGAGCCGTGTCCTATTGACTTATTAACTTCTCCCTCTGTGTGCACACATCTCTTTGTGTGTGTGTGTGTGTGTGTGTGTGCGTGCGTGCGTGTGTGGGTGTGTGCATGTGTGTGTTTGGCTTGTGTTCCTGACCTATGGACAAACAAAACGTTCAGCGAGAAGAGGACGGACTCCACTAAAAAGGATCTGGAGCAGATGTTTCGTTGGCTTCAGTCTCACTTCCTTTCATCAGCTCTCGACTTCTTCTTTCCCTTCCTCTTTTTATCTGATGGATGCTGAGTGGTTCGAGCTGTTTTTGTGGAAGCCCGCTGGTCTGGCCGACTGCATAGACGCGGGAAAGTAATCCAGGCTGTTGACACTGCAGGGACAGATCAGGAGACAGCTTGTGCTGTTGGCTTGGGCTTCATCTTGTATGATTGTCTCTGCCTGCCATATGCGCTTTCTGTCTGTCTCTCTCTCTGGCTGTTTACCTCACTGCCACTTTTAGAATTAGCTACCAACAAGATGAGAAAAAAAACCCTGGCAGACTGGCATTTAGGCCCGTAAGGCTCACCACTGCCATCTCAATCAGACCTTTATAACTTTTATCTGTGGTCACATCTACAGAAGTTTCTGATTCAGGGGATTTCTTGTTTTATTCGACATGTGCCATCTCCTTTTGAGGTAGTGAAAGTGAATGTGTGCGAGCGAGTTCACTGCATCATTTGACCGTTCCATCCTCTTTGTGTGTCTATGCTTCTCAAGGTCGAGAGAGACTTTGACAATGGGGTATAAGTCTAGATATCCCAGATATCCACATCAGAGCGCTTGCTATTATATCATTAGATTGATATCAGGTTGTCACCCTCTTTCTCCCTCGTTCGCCCTTCTGCGGCGGAGTTTCTCATTTCAGCAAAGACAATGGCCTGTCTATCCTGCAGTGCTAAGTAAATGTCAGGTACTGTCTACCCTCCTCCTCATCTATTCACTGAAATGCTCTAGGGGCTGAGGGGTAGATATCCATCTACTAGGGCCTGTATACATTTGTGTTACAACTCAAGGTACAACTCAAGTCAAGTAACGGGATCAAGTTTCCCTACATGTATATAGTTTACTTTTACAAGAACTTACACAAGCTGAAGGACATATTTCAGAGATTCTAGCAATTCGTTTTTATGCTTATGCTTGCTAAATAAGGCAGGGTGTAGCTAGGAATTTTGGGTCTTGAGCAAGCACAAACATAGTCTTTTTTTGGTCAGTTATCACACAAACCTCGGATTCACCTGTGAACAAGAGGTTATGACCTGAGATCAGAACTTGGCAGCCACAAATAAACTTTCACCAATCCTGTGTCTAGGGAGGATAAATTTGTTTCAGTCTGCACAGGAAAGGTTTTTCCCCTGTTTGTTCCAGTTTGACTCAGATAACACAAAACCACAAATTCCACAATTCATCATTTTTGGTAAAACATTGCTTTCAGTTTAGTTTAGTTTAATCTAAACCTGCTTTTAAAACCAGACCAGCTTCATATTCAAAGCAACATGAATCAATATTTTTATATCAACAATATGTCATGACAATGTTTAATGACAAAGAGGTCGCTCATAGTGATCAACCCACAGAAAATTAATATGACTTAACTCTGCAGTTTCCCCACTGATTTTCAGGAGGATTTTAATAACTTTCAACTCATTGTTTCGGTTTTTAAGTTTACAGTTTCACTTCAGTCACACATCATCCTTATTTCCTGCTGCATCTATCCATCTATCCACCCCATCCATCAAAATAAAACTTGAAATATTTGATCCTCCTGTACTCTCAGGTGTAGCCTGAAAGTGGATGAGTCCTGGATGGAAAAGGAAAATCCTTGTCACCATCTTCCTTCTGCTTTTTCAAAAGGTCAGCTAAACGAAAGGGACGTGGCTCTAATATAGATCGGGGGTTGTTACTCCTGGAGGGACTGACGGCATGTGTTATGTTATATCGTTAGGATAATAATTCCTCCGATATAAGACACCTCTGGCAGGCTTCAGCCCTTTCATATCCCCCCCTTGCTTTGGACATCTGGCAGACATACGCTTCAGGCTCATGGCAAAGGGAGGATGTGGGGGCAGGGATCGATTCCATAACTCTATATGGACTGTTGACTGAGAACTTCAGTATATTCACTTCGGCTAACTGAAAGACAGAAATATGGCTCTTTCAGGTGTGAGCATTTTTGTTCCGTTTTGTTTGGCTTTAATGAACTATTTCAGAGCCAGAGTCTATTCATATACTGTAACACTATGAGGAGGGAGGGGGGGGGGGGGGACAATAAAACTCGAGTCACCTGATTTCCTGTCTCTCATCTGAGCTTTTTTCTACTCTACTTCCTGTGCGGCTGGTTTCCACCAGATATTTCTAGAAGCCCTGTCTTAGTGGTGATGACAACAACATGTGTGCCGCAAACTTGTTTTAGGCTTCAGTGTGATGTGAACAATAGGTCATAAGTGTTGTGACAGACTTGTTTATAAAGTCCTCCACAGCTTAATTGCTATCAGACATTATCCAGGGTCTGCTTGAAAGGAATATAGAGATAAAGGGGATGCATTATGAAAGAGATATGGGCTTTGGAATTCCTGCATGATTTATAAGATGAGATAAAAGTTATTGAACCCGCCAGGAGGAAATCACCTCACATGCAAAATATGGAACAATAAAAGAGCGACTTAAGGGGGATATATCATACTTTTTTGTCATTTTCTGTTATTTTTATACTTTTACAATGTTGGATGTCTGTGGTCAAAGTTCCAAAACTGAGATGAACACATGTAAAAGCGCTCCCTAAAAGTCAAAATCCAGGGTTTTCGGCCTGCTCTGAATCCTTCGTTTCAAGTTACTTCTACTCCTGCCTCATGTTGCCTCTTTGATGCTTAAATTGTTCATGTTGTCCAATCGGATATTTCCGATTGAAAACAGGCTTAAATATACATGGATTTATTTAAGAAGTTTCCATTTCAATTAAAGAATGAGAAAAAGAAATCAAATCCTACTACCATTTGTTTATGTAGCCCTTGGAAAGGGCGGAAACTAACCAATTAGAACAAAGTGGGCTCAATATGACGAGGGCCTAAAACGGCCTGTTTCAGACAGAGTTTGATCTGAAGTGTCAGTATAAAATAAATAATAACTTTAAATTATGAACTGTAAATCATGCAGAGATATACCAGTAAAGCCCTGTGTATAAAAACATGACCTGGAAATGTACATCATATATCCCTTTCAAGATATCAGAAGGATGATAATCTCCACAGCTATACCAAAATGCAGAAATAACAATATATTATCACAGCTTTGCATTATCTTAACCTCCCTCTCAGCATCCCTCTGTGGCCCTCACAGGAAGCCGCCGGAGTCGTCTACCTCCAGTCGAGCTCCGTGTCCATTCATTTCCCCCCGTTTATTTTCTTTCCACTGCGCGTGTCCAGTGAGAGATTTGCAAATGACCTAGTTTTTGTGAAGACTCAATAGAAAGGGTAGAAGAGGTTGTGCCAAGTGCTCCTGATGCCAGACAGGTCTGGGGACAGGCCATGCCAGATAGCGTGAGAGTGGAGAATCCCTGTACTTGATTTGGAGGCATGGGTGAGATCAAGTGAGTGCACCTTGAAGAAAAGCAAATCAGTGTCTGTGTTTCCGTCTGACTGCTATAACCAGTGGCTGTGCTGTATGCCAGCTCTCCAGGGTCCCTGCTCTGGTAATAGCTCTTTGTTAGTTAAATTAGAAATTTATGGTGCACAGAAATTGAGGGTGGGAAAAACAAGATCTGCGGATCACAGTGGCCCTTCTCATCAGTAATGTTCAGTTGGCTGTTCAGGACTTTAATGCTGGAGGCACAGAACGAGCTACCTCATGGAAAATGTGCATCATTACTACACTTGGTCTGGCTCACAACAAACATGCAAGCACACAAGAACACATACACACACACACATTAGCGCACGCACACACGCATAAACACACACACACACAAACACACTCATATGCGTACACACACACACACACACCGAACAAACACACAACTTAATGTTAGCAAAGCCAGACATAACATAAAGTAACTTTGTCCAATACCGGCATACAATTTTGCAAATGTCTGATCCATCACTTCCTGTTCCATTTGGGTGGAGGTGATGAGGGGGGGGGGGGGGCGTTTTTCTGGGCAGCTCTGCCTAATGAGCAACTCTTTCACTGAACCAGACAGTTTATGGGGTGCCTGCCAGCCTCATTAAGAGCAGCTCTTAATTGCCCTTTTCTAGCCAAAACCCAAAAGCTGAAACATCTGCTGGCCCATGAACCCTGTTCCTCCTCCCCTGTACCCTCTTCCTCCCTTTGCTCTGCTCTGGCACTTGTTGATCGGCCTCTACCAACAAACACTTCTGACAGCACACTTTTCTCGAGCCGAGCAATACTCGTGACATTTGAGATTGAGACGAAGCGATATTGAGGTGCTGATAAACATATGCAACAGGTTAGCATTTAATCATTAGGAAACTAATGCTTTTTTTTTTACAATGGTTCTTTTTATATGCACATAATGTTAACCTCCCATGTCCATGTTAACATAATACTCTTGATAATAATGATCCTCTTTATATTTGAAAACCTGCACTGTTTACATACATTTTTACATTGGCTCACACTTCTCTTATTCACTTCCTTTTGCACTGCGGTGTTACCCGGTTTGTTATCACTCCCAAATGTTGATCAGTAGAAGATTTTGAAACCATCAGCAGGAGTGTGTATCATGCCAGCTGCATGCAAACACTTAGTTCCCTGTACATTTGCTAGAAGTGCATAATATGAGCAGATTTTTTAATAGCAAAAGATGTTTGCAGTCTCTTGTAGGGACAGACCCAGAGAAAATGGTCACATGAATCTGCAGTTCCCATCAACCCTGTACAGTGTTTTAGTGTCTTTCAGCTCATCGTTTTCATCTCATCTTTGTCGATTTTGGTAGCAGCCAGATCTTTAAGATACAAATAAGCTCAAAAACCCAACTGTACACTATCTGCCCTTTCAAACTTAGCAACAAGCAACAAGCTGGTGAAATATATGATGGAGCTTCTCAATTTGGTGTAAAGAGTAAACAGAACAAAAAGGAGTGAATATTGCATTTACATTAATCAGGTTGACAGAAACTCCATCTGTTATTGTTGTTGCTCCGAGACTGCTGAATGTGTAAATAATATCACCATAAAAACATTTTAAGCTGATAATATGTCAATGTTGTGTTTACATTTTGCCGCACTTCCCCCAAGTGGCCTAAAAAAAAAAATCCAGTTTATTCAGGTTTAATCTCTGTTATAGTCACTTCCATGAACAAGTTGCACATGTGTTCTGCTCCTCTGTAATGTTTAGTTTGAAGGAAAGTACAAGCTGTTCTCAGCAAGACCAAAACACCATCTGCATGTATGAGAAAATCATGACAAAAATCATCTATAAAATGACTGATTGCATTTACAGACATGTTTGAATTCTTCTACAAAAAAAAGTCTAAGAAGATAAAAATAGTAACACAATAAAGGAGTTGATTGGATTTACTGTATCATAAATTCAGGCTAAGCAATTTCTCTGACACCACATTGCCATGGTAACATATCCTTTCTTGTTTCTGTGCTCAGGAGACTGTGGGAGAGTTTGCCTGAGAAGACCTGTTGATAAATGTGCCAGATACAGAGTGGCTGCCAGAGGAGACTGATAACACAAGCAGTTTAGACAACTCCTCATTGTCCAGAGCCCAAGGTTACTAATTCCCTGTGTGTGACAGAGGCATCGGTAATGAATCACTGTGCGTTCGGAGTGGCCTTCCCTCCTTCTGTGGCAGATACAGAGAAGAAAAGAGAGTTTCTGGCCTTGCAGATTTAATCAGCTATTAAACAAAGCAGTTTACTCTTGCTCAGCCAAAAAAGAAATTAAAATAGTTTGACCTCTTGTTGGTGTTTTTGAACAAGCGAAGGAACATAAAACATACAACTGGGAACATGGTCACTCTGCCAAGTGACAGATTTGTTTGTAGGGCCTACATGTCACAACAGCTCTGTCAGTGCTGATCCCTGTAAGAGCCATGTCGTGTTTGGGTTTCTCATTGATTACCTGGCTGGGAGAGATGAGACAGGGGGATTTGGGGAGGGGAAGGGCGGGCGAACGTGTGCGGTGGAGGTTTCCCGACTCTGGCAAGCTGTGGACAGCTGGACCACAGGTTCAAGTTTCTCCTCACAGTGAGGCTGAAATTTCAGCCCCTGAAAATCGAGGGTAATAAACGATTGGGGCTCTCAAAACAACCTCTCTGTGTGTTTTTTCCCGCCCTTTCCTTATTTTTCCTGTCCCAGTTCCTTGGCCCCGGCCTCAGCTCAGCCCCGACAGGCGCTGGTATGATCGCAAATGTGATTA